>NC_081442.1:3017564-3019365 GCF_007210705.1 Tigriopus californicus
TGGCATTTGGTCGACATCTGACCGACAAACGGACTACATGATGGGCAATCCAACAACTTTGGGATTTTTCCAAGATAATAACATATGTTATCTTAACATTTTGATAAAACCCGTTCCGGGAACAATCATTCATCTTGTACATCATTTATCCATGTCATATTAGGATGATGTACGCAATTGTGGACGGAACATGTGTTACCTCTTGAAGTCGTACACCATGAGAACACAAGCCCTTGTTTAGTGACCGATGCATCTCGAAAAAATTTGCCGCAGCATCACTATCATCAGGGTGGGACGGATGGATGGACGTACGTGGTCTTTGGGACGAATTGGAATATCTACACACACACATCTCGACTCTCTAAATGGATTCGCCTTTGACGGTCAAGAATTGAAACACGTTGTTGATTTCGTCCTTGCCTCAGATGCCTCTAATATCGGTATATCGGTTTTGGAGTCATTGAAGTCCGATATGGTAGTGCAGATGTACATGAAATCCACACTGACAGTTGTGAAAAATCGTTACTTCTAAAGCAATCTTTCACAAACAATGAAATGGGCGAATCTTCCACCTTCAGAGAATTATTGGCAATCCGATCCATCTATTTAAACGAGAAAATAATCAGTCATTTACCTGGGAATTTTATCTTTAATCTTAACTGATAGCCAATGTGCCGCCTCCATCATGAAGATCGAAGCCCCATTATCAAACTTCAACAGCTTGCCCGTGATATCTATCACGTATGTCGAATCAATCAGTTTCGGCTACGAGTTCATTGACGACCCATAGAGGATCCCAGATTGCAAGCCGCGGACGCCAGATCCCGCCATTTCGACACTGAAGACTGGGGTCCTGACTATGACGGGTTTCTTCTCATTGAGCGGTTTTCTTCCAAGCCATTCGACATACACTTATTTGCCGCCTTGGAGAAAAGAAAGTGCCTAAAATTTGCTTCGAAGTTTACAGCCGACATGTATTTAGCCGTGGGAGTCAACGCCTTTAGTTTAGATTGGAACAAATTAGGATTCTTTTGTGCAATTGGTGTCTGAAGGTGAAGCACCAGCATCCGCAAATATGGCATTGGGGGCGATAAACTCTTTTCATGAACGATTTGGCATGGCATCTCCGACAAGTGATCCCTCTATCCAACTCACTTTTAAAGGCATCACCCGATTCCTTGGTTCCGTGGCTCGCCAGGCACATCCAATGACAAAAGAAGTCCTGAGGGCGATCGTACAACCTACTTAAACCAAACTCCGACGTGTTTCCACCAAAATTATACCTATAGCCGATCTAAGAGGGGTTTGGTTTGAGCTTTCAGCCTCAGATGGCCACCTGACCAAATAGCTCCATCTTTGTCTCATCTGATCAAATCACTTGCTGCCAGAAGGTATCAGACTTGCTCAGGTGGTCTTTGGCAAACTTGAGGCAAGCTTTGAGTTGTCGGGGTTGGTTTAGTGGTGTGTGTCATGGATGATAGGCTTTCCGACCCCGTCTATGAATAGCACGGCCAATCGTGTGATTAGTCAGACCATGTCCATCTTCACCCAAGCTGACTTTCACGTCCTTGATGGTGGTTTGTGGGTTGCTGGAGACTTGCCTGTTTATGAGTCGATCCATTCGGGGTGTGATCTTCCTTGGCCGTTGAGATCAAGGGCAGTTCTCCACATATCCCGTCTTCGTTTACTTGCCGATGATGCTCTGGACCGTCGCTCTGGGCAGAGTTATTTGCTTGGCAATCTTCTTATTGCCCAGGCCACTGTGATGCAGCTCCACAGCCTTTGTTCTAAGGTCATTGCT
>NC_081442.1:3021543-3023502 GCF_007210705.1 Tigriopus californicus
TATCTCATTCTAGTCAGGTATTTTATCATTCTCACCATTTAATTCAAATTTTCTGATATCGATTTCTGCCCGCAAGTGCTCATCTGCTTGTATTCATGTGGAAAGGTGTATTAAATAAATTCAGCATTTCAAGATACTCGACTTCACCCGCGAAACCTTTTGCAACATAATGACATAACGGTTAAGCTTGCTCAATTATTTACATAAAATACAAGATTCGAGTCTGATTAATAATGGTTGACAATAAGTATCAACCCAAGATTCCAGTCAAGATGGAAGACGACTGTCCCAAGAATCTCCGTCGATTTGATTAAGCTGTTGTATTAGGAAATGAGATGTAACAAGTGACCGCCCAAGGACGAATCAAAATGGAGGTTTCGTGACCATTTTTCTCAGAAGGTTGAGTTTGACATCAGCTTAAAGGTCCCTATTACTGATGGGGATCAAACAAAAAATCACTGGAGGTTGCAACTAGGGCTACCAATTTACATTTTCAATGGCATACGGCATTACTATCGGAATATCGAAAACCCGTTAGTTAATCACAAAAAGTAACCCTGAATTTTTTTCCATCAAACCAGGGTCACCATTTTGGTCAAGCCTAATATTCTACGGTACGTTAGAAACGGCCAGTGCTTTGACTTTGCTAGCTTTCTGGCGATCCTGATTTTGACAATTTGTTTGATCACATCACTAGTCCCTATACCTGAAAGCTACGCTGCCGATTTTGGGAATAGCTCTTGTTTTTCCGTTTCCAACCACATTGTATCAACAAACAAAAAAGAATTATACTCGTTACAGTTTATATCCTTTAATATCTTTATCCTAACTGGCTCATGCGGCTCAAGACCCGCAGAGTATCGGTTACATGGTCCTTCGAGCCGGATGAAACCAGTGTATATTCAATTCAAACCAACCTACAAATATCTGTGGCCGACCGGCCTGGGTTTGTCAGAAGGGTAATTTGAGAATCATCCCGACATGAACCCCGATCACCAAGTCCGCCAGAAGGCAATCAAATCCCGCAAGGGACTCAAAGCCGTTTTTACTCGGATCGCAAGAAACTTGGAGGAAGAAATCCAAGGTATTCGTGATATGGAACCAACCGATAATCTGAGAATGTTTGCCATCTGAGCATTGCCTCAATCCTTACAAGATTTGGAGTTTAAGTTTGTTAAGCTCGATGACTGCCAACAATCCATCCTTAGCCATGAGGAGGAGGGTGTGGATGATGAAGTTCCCGAGTCAACGGCCCTTGATCATCATTTTAAAACGTGGAGGAAGTTGCGCCGTGAAGTTGACGTTCTTACTCATGATAATTTCACAAATGCAACCGCTTTGGATGAAAGTGTCAGCCACGACGGGGTAGTGGATCCTCAACTTGCAGCCGTCATGGGTTTGCAGTATGATGTCACCAAAGATGTGCGACCTTTCAACGGCGAAAATGCTCTAGCATTTCCAACGTTTCGTTCCCAATGGAACCGAGCGGAATCTAGACTATTGGACGTGGGCAAGTCGAGCTTTTACAAGAACTCAAGAGAGTACTCAAAGATCAAGCACTCGGCGTGGTAATGTACCTTCCAGAAGTTGAAAGCAATTATGACAGAGCCCTTGATCAACTCTCTTGAGTCTGTGATGATCCGGGGGGCTTTCAAGTCAAGTCCATTATTGATCTTATGATTAATATGCCTATCTTGGAAGACACCAAGTCTCCTCTTCGCAAGGGTAACTCTTCCATGAATCAAATTTTGCATAGCTTAGACGGACTCAATCTGACTTGCGAAACCATGAGCACCAGTCTCTTCATGGCCCTATGTGAACGAAAATTGAGCCCGAATACGCTTCAAGTTTGGAAAAGGCAGTGCCTGTGTTTTCTGTCATAAGACTGGACAAAGGCAGCCTCGTGTTTTAAAATGCATAAAATGAAATATGAGAAAGTAGAACACATCCGCAGATCTC
>NC_081442.1:3024502-3026033 GCF_007210705.1 Tigriopus californicus
GGGGGATTACAGTCATCTTGCCAATCAAGACAGTTTTTGACATTGTAAATTGTCCGGCGGCCACTTTAAGGTTCCAACTTACTTCTTTAGAAGTGAATCACGCACACAGCAAAGCTACAATGAATTCTCTTTTTGCTTTCATAGATTTCAGCTTTGACATTTTGGTATTTTTGTTTACATAAATGAAAAGAGCGGACAATGACAAAAAAATGAGATAAAACTCAGGCAACCTTGAAAGATTTCAAGGATTTTAGAAAGAAAAAACTGTGTGTCTAATCTTATCCTCGACACCCGGTATACTGCGACCACGCCATGAAAGAGCCTATCCCAGATTATCAAGCCTCAATGGCTAGACACCAAAAAGCAAAGAAAAGGTCGCTCCTTTGGCACATTGGTGACAATGGCCACCTGGACATTCAAACCATCCTCCCTGACGCGCGAACTAAAGATGAAGCTACCTTTGATATTATTGTACAAGGACTCCGGGACAGATACCGTCCAAAATCGGCAAGATGGCAGGCCATTGTGCAGTTCTGAGCCTTGAATCAAGAGCAGGATGAACCCATCTCTAAAGTCGCCGAGCATTGCCAACAGCACGCTAACCTGTGCGGTTTTGAAAATGAAGAATTTAACAAGCATAATCCAATCAAAATGGCGACCAAAATACAACTAGTTCTGGGCACTTCTAACCAGAACTTAAGAGATGCTGTGATTCAGAAAAACTGGTCTCTAGAAGAGACTATCGCTAATGGCATTCTATTTGAGGACTCGGCCACCGCTCTCACTCCGTTACTAACGGACATGCTCCCTCAAACCTTGCTGGGGAATACCCAAATGTTGGCCAAACCATGGGCTCAGCTCCCAACTACACACACCGTCGCATTGGGCCAAAAATTCAGAACGGAGTTCCTTGCTACAAGTGCGATGCAAACAAGAACCATGTCCCAGGAACCTGCCCAGCAAGAGACCAAACCTGCTCATTATGCCAAAAATGGGTCACCTCGCAATAGCGTGCCGTAGTGCGCCGAGATCTGACACGGGGACAAATCCAAGGCGCAACCAACCTGTCAAGAAAAAGATCTATGGCAAGCATAAGTACTGAAAGCTCTAATCCACGTCCAGTGCTCAAAATCATTCGAGTGACCAAGAAGGGGATGACAGTGACTCGGACGGCAATGCCCACTTTCTTCAAGTCTTTATGACCAGAACCAACAGATCACCACGTACTTCTACACCTAGAGCACATGTCCTCATTGACGGGTCACCTGTAACAAATATTCCGGACTCTGGGGCTCAGATTAACATAATCCCCAAGAGGTTGGCCCCCCTCTCACTTCTCGAACCCCTCTGGGAGACAAACATGCGGATCAAACCTTACGGCACATCGTCCCAGCCTATCAGACCCATTGGGACGGAAACGGCGGACGTGACCTGGGGCAACAAAACACTGGCCTGTACTTGGTTTGTTATTGATGACACGCCGTCCAAGCCTGTGCTCCCACTGATTTCCTGCCAAAGCTGCATCTCTCTT
>NC_081442.1:3028440-3030244 GCF_007210705.1 Tigriopus californicus
ATCTATTATTCCCTATTAATAAAGGTTTTAACCGTCTTATCCCGAGTTACTTCAGCATTCATTTTCTTGAGGAGGCCCTTAACCTGTTTAACGGCCGCTTCGGCCAGACCGTTGCTCTGGGAATTGTAAGGTGAGCTGGTGCCGACTAGTCATGGGATCAAACAAATTTCCAAAATCAGGATCGCCTGAAAGCAAGGAACTCAAAGCACGGGCGTTTTCTAACGTATCGTAGAATATTAGGCTTGACCAAAAAGGTGACCCTGGTTTGATCGGAGAAAATTCAGGGTTACTTTTTGTGATTAACTAACGGGTTTTCGATTTTCCGCTAGTAATGCTGTATGCCATTGAAAATGTCAATTGGTAGCCCTACTTGCAACCTCCGGTGATTTTTTGTTTGATCCCCATCAGTAGTGCCGACTGTGATATGTGATTCCAGGCACTGATTAATAAATTTCTGACCCCCATCCAGTTTGATTTGGCGAGGAATGTCGAAATCGTGGAACCACGTCCTTATTCTCCTCCAAACTGCGGTTGTGGTTAGGGAGGTCATCAATGTCACAAAAGGTAACCCACTGAACTGGTCGACCATGACCAAAAAGGTTTTCCCCTCCAATTTAAAAAGGTCGACCAAAATGGCCTCCATTGAAGCTCAGGCGGTCTCAAAGGTGGACAATACCGGCTCCCTGGTTTGATAAGAACTGAACGCAAACAGGGCATCTGCAGATCCAGAGCTCGATTTCGTTTCGCAAATAGGTATAGGATACGTCCGCTTTAGTAAATTTCCACCGATAAAATAGACCGTTTATTCCAACAATCCTATCCACAGAACCAAACGTTTTGATGTCAGTCCCGTTTGCAGCCACAAGACCCGAGTGTGAACATGGTAGATCAGTCGGAAATCGAGGGCAGACGCTCACTGCAGCCCCAGAATCCACGATATAAATGTGTCCTGTCTTAGACTCAACAATGGTGATTGCTGAACCTGGAGAAAATGTAGACAGAGTGGCCAATATAAACGGGTGTATATAATCTCATCTTGAGTTGGGCCAGTGGATCGGTCAGACTTGGCCTCACTTGGCCTCTTCAGTTTCCCAACAAATTTTATTGTCTACAATTTTCCCGTTTCCACCCTGGAGTGTTACCCCGTTCGCGAGCTCCCCGCAAACCATTGGGTCGTTGGCCATAGAAATGACAAGGTGATTGACACACCCAAATGGCTAGACCAAATTTGGTATGAAAATGACAAAGTTGAACGGGCAGTTGATATTTTGGAATCTTGGCATTAATCCCGAATTTGAACCACGATGAGGATTAGAACGGCCGCCGCGGAACAAAACTGCTGAAATCTGGCCAGGAAGCTCCAACTTCGATTTGATGTCCCTAAGTTCCAATTCAATTCTCTCCAAAGGCGACAAACCCTGGGCCACAACATCCATAGAAGCCGTTACTGGATGCCTAGTAAAAGATTTTGCCATAGATCTTCCTTGAAGTATTATAGAGTCAGCCTTTACCACCAAAACATCCACACATTCGTTTTTGAAAGGTATCAAGTCTGCTTGAAGATCCAAGGGTAATTTCGACCAAAAATGGTTTCTGAATATAGACGACTAATGCTCTACCTGGGGAGTTTGTGCTTGCATTCTTTGTAACACTCTGGATGGCAATTGATCTCCTAATGCCTCCTCTTGAATAATTGAAATGGCATTGACCTCTGGCGTTTTTTTTTGAAAATTCCGATGAAAGGAAGTTTGATTTCGTCATACTTCTGGGGCGATTTGCCATGAGTGATGTCTCTAATATCAAT
>NC_081442.1:3033668-3035172 GCF_007210705.1 Tigriopus californicus
GGACGCGTGGAGAACAGACAGACGATGTACTCTGGTTGAAGCTCTATTGCAAACTGTTTATTGAACGGTAGTTGGGGCATGGATACAAGAGATCGTATATACACAGAGAGCATATATGAAGAACGAGAGAGCATGATGCATAAGCATGGCGTAAGCCGTGATAACCTAAATAAGGAATACCACTACATCGGTGGCCCTCGTTTTTTCCTCCAAAATTGCTTTAATGTCCACTTTCCATGGCTGCATCGCAGCCATTTCGTCGTACAGGTCGTACATTTCATCTACCTTCTCACCAAGTATAGCCCACATCCGGTTGACGTCGACGCTTGGTCTGTCCAGACATGGTGGAGTGGAAAGCCTTATTGAAACATCGCTAGAAGACGTTCCAGTTTTGCGTTACCTCCTAATTAATGCTTGAACATGAGGAAGGAATTCATTGAGCACTCTGCATCTGAATGCATCTGATCAGGTGGCAACCCATAGCTCTACAAAACCTCGCTAGAAGGCGTTCGATCTTCGACCGAGCTTTCCACTCCACTCCTGACGTACTCCATGGTTCAGATCACGAATGAGGTTTAGCTTCTTTGTGATTGGCGCTTTCCGATTCGCAGCTCGCTCTTTCAGACCCATCTTGGAAAATACCTTGGACGTGACGTAGACCACGGGTGGAGACGACGTGCCCTCTTATCAAGGGGGTGTGTAGAGGGGCGTATCAAAAGCTTACAAAATGGTAAAAGCAATTATATAGGCTGGTGACCCATTCTGGGAGAATTACTCGGCGTCCCTGATAACTTGTGTTAGCTGAAACAAAAAGTTCTCTAGACATGGAGGTGGACAGTGCCCAGAGGGCGGGCAACGAAAGGGCAATGTGCACTGGCACTTCAGTGGGTGAAAAAACGTGTGAGTTTTGTTAAAACTTTGGTATTCAGATCAATAATGTTTGTCACTAATGTTATTTTCATCACCTTGTCTGGTGATATGTTGTTATCAAACTGGGTGTATAATGAATAAAATACCCAGAAATGTAGAAATAGCCAATGCACTACACTATTCTAGTGTTTCATTTCTCCCTTCTTACCACCATTCTATTTATGGTGATTACTTGAACCGAAATCTAGTTGCTCTTGGCAGGTATACACGCTTTCAGCCATTAAAAATATAATCTAAAAGTGTCGTGATATATAGTTTGTATGGGCTTAACAACAAGGAGTCCTTTTGAACAATGAAATAAAAGTGTCCATTGAGAAGTTTTTTGTTACAAAGCTCTTGCACAAAACTGTGTTGACAGAAATATATCTGATGCATTTAAAAAGAGGTAACTTAGTGAGCTTTTTCAAATGTATTTCATAATCAAAAGACCAAACAACACAAAGTTCACATCCATCATTCATATGAATTCAATATGTATCAAGGGTAAACTGCGCATGTTTGGGCTTCTTCATTTCTTCCATTTTTTTGAAGAGCATCATGATTGATGTGGTTATAGGCCGAGTCACCATGAAGG
>NC_081442.1:3036172-3039138 GCF_007210705.1 Tigriopus californicus
AACAGCTTTGGGTTTGTAAATTGGATTGGGATGACCCTCTCCCAGAACCTCAAACGAAAGCGTGGAAACAGTGGATTGATCAAATATCATGTTTTCAAAGATCAATCCATTCCTCGTTGGATCAACACCGGCCCTCACGCCCATTCACTTCTCGCGATTTTTGGAGATGCTTCCTAACATGCTTATGGAACAGCAGTGTACGTTGTTACGAAAGCAAGAGAAAATACCATCTCGTTGGTGCTTGTGTTCAGTAAGTCTAGATCCGAACCTATCAAAACTCAACTCTCAATTGCTGGACTTGAGTTGTTGGGTGCTCTTTGTGCTGCTCGAATTGGATACTTTGTTTCCAAAGCCATGGGTATACCTCCATCAAGATGCCAGTTCTTCACTGACTCATTTCTCAATCTCCTACGAATTAAACAATTGCCTTTTCGACAATTCGTTGTGGTGGGAAGGACCCCTGTTCCTGAAGCGTCCAATAGAATCTTGGCCCGATCCAAAAACCTTAATTTGCACCAAACAAAAGTTATACGAGGACAAACTGGAAGAAAGAAATGTTATTCAACCATTTACTGTGATGCTCATTCACCAAGACGTACTCTTTGCGAACTTACTAAGGCGAAGTAGTTCTTGGAAATCGAACGGGAATTCAAGAGAAGACGATTTTGAGAAAATGCCAAGAAAAAATGTATATAGACCAATAGAGGACAACAAGCTCGGTTTACGACGTCGGGAGATCATCGAGATATCAAAGTCAAGAGGTACCTATTCAGAACAGAATATCGTCCCAACTTTCAATCCAGATTTCCAACGCTTAATGGTAACATCCTAAAGTGTCCGGGATTCATGGATATGTTTTGTGCCTTAGTAGATCGGTCAAGTGCCGACTCAGCCAAGAAATTGGCTCATAGGAAATCATGCTTAGGCCAAAAGGAGCACACACTGGTTAGGCATTGTACAGTGGAGACGACGGTTATGCAAAAGCGCTGAAGAGCGATATGGCAATCAAGACCAAATTCAAGCCATGTAGGTATATTTCGGAATTGAAGTCTCTGCCTACAATACAAGAATTCGTCGATCAAGGTTTGGCGTTAATCAAAGGACTAGATGCTGCGCAATCGAGTGGTAAGATGGTGATCACAGAGCTGACTGACTAGCCACCATTTTCAGATTACGCAATGTGGAGACAGTAGGCGAGACTTGGAAGGCCGTGTCGGTTCAGGATTTTGGTGAGTGGATTTCCTCTCGAGCGCGTCACCTTCAGAGAATGTCGCCTCTAAATCCAACAAGAGGAGCTGCATCAATAAAAATCATTGTCATAGATGTCTGAAATGGGAACCTCCTTCGTGCTCCATTTGTGAAATGAAGAACCATGTTGCACAATCCTGTAATGTTTTCAAAAACATGAGCCTTGAAAACCAGAGGCGACTAGCCAGTGGAAAGAGATTGTGTTTTTGTTGAGCCTGGACACCGAATCACCCAATACCGGATTCAAAAGCCATGCAAGAAGAAAGAATGCAAGGAGCCACAAGGAACCATGGTCGCTGAGTCGTATAATGCACCCGATAGAGGCATGACATGGTTCCCCACAGGGCGTGTGTTCGAATCACGCCTTTGGAGAAACCCTTAGGGAGGAGACGTGGTGCAGTGGTTAGGGCAGTTTTCTAGCATGAGAGAGGTCCCCGGTTCGATCCTGCTCCCTGACCTTTCTCAAGGAAACTTTTAGACGCTAAGCACACCCACAGACGGAGATTCAAAACTGATTCGGACACGACTATGCTTATCGGATACACATATAAGACTATGTGATGGCTGGCTTCGCTGGCCAGGTGAAGCTCACCCCTCCGACCCTAGCACCCAAATACAATAAGACGACTCGAACATTTGCAAAGTGGAGTATCAGCAGGATTGGCAGGAACTTGCTCCTCGAGAACCCGGTTTTTCTTCTTGCTCCCTTCAAACTTACCTACTTGAAAACTGTTTCTTTCGGACTTGGGGGGCATGGTTTCGATGCTTCCAACCCCGATATTACCTCTAGAGACCCTAGTCCGTGCACATTTGAGTTTGTGATGTACTCTGATAACAGAGGCATGAATAAATGTTACATACGGCTTGACAACCGTCTAGTTTAAGGAGAAAAATACCATTATCTCGAATGACCATTGCCGGACAAAGGTACAATATGAGAGCCAACCTCAAATGGCTGCACGCCATGGGAAGGATGGAAGACGAATGATCCTTCAGGTTAAAAGGTCCATTCCAACCGCATCACAAAAACCACACAGAAAACTGTTGGAAAAAAGGTTTTGTGTGCTGAATGACGACTGATATCTAGGAATGATTCAAAAGACTGTGCGTGAAAAACGTGTCATGTGGGTGAAATACAATTGAAATTTGGAATTAAGAAAGCTCAATTACATTGGTCCAAATGTATTTAATTAGATTTACAGTAACAACACATGTCTGTTGTCATACACCACCACGTTGGGTTCAAGGGATCTTTATTGCCGGTCATTACACATTGACTCGGTCTTTCTGAGGTTTGTAAACAGTGTCCACGGTGAAGGATATTTTGTCCCTCAAGACAACAGCGTTGTCGCCCTGGTGTCCCTAGGGAGTCACTTCTGGGGTCTTTTATTGCAAAAGAATTCATGAGATGTGCTTGCTAGGAACACCTCAGCTACCCAAGTACTCCGAATACATACACATGAGCGTCACATCTTTTTTTATATTTTTTTGGTTTGGTTTTTCACGGGCTTTTCTAACCGCTACAGGGAATGTAATCCCCAGTAGTATTAACATGAAAGGTTATAATTCGTCTATTTATTACCTTTCAATCTTTATATATTTGGTCTACCAACGAGTTTGAGTTGGCAGACCGAGCTAGTCCTTGAATGTAGGGTTGATCTGGTATGCTATCTAAAAATTTGTCCAAGTCTGACTTGAAAGATGCTACCGGATCAACA
>NC_081442.1:3041152-3046109 GCF_007210705.1 Tigriopus californicus
GCAGATTTGAAACCAGGTCCAGTTCTTCAAATCTTTCTACAATGAATGGCCAATGTTCATCTTTGAACTTGAACTTGCCAGACCGACCTTTTTGACAGGTTTTACTCTAAAGCATGCTCTTTTGAGTTATGGTCGACCCTACCTCAAGAATATGATGATCTGACAGATCACTAGGTGTCACATGGACATACTGGATCAGATCAGGGTTATTGGAAAAGACCAAGTCAAGAACGCTATTCTCTTTAGTGGCTGCATCAACATACTGGGAGAAATTGCGCAAAATTGCAAACTCCTCCAGCTTTTCAAAAATATCATGGTAATATCTAGAATTTTTTTGCGTTATCAACTCTTTTATGATCTAGACTTTATTGTTCTAAGCGACAGCAATACAATAACAAAAAGGATCATTTGGATTTCGTATCAACCATCGCAATTCCAAGGAGGATTTGGCATGAATGTATTTTTTCACATTTTGATTCATGATCTTTTTATTTCATTGCAGTCATGCCAGAGAACAAATCAATTGGTTCACTATCAAGTGAGCAGTTGCTGAGGATGCCTCAGGAGTACAAGACACAGGGTTCCGACCAAATTCAAATCCCAACAAATGGGAAGAAACTTGACAGGATTTTTAGGCTGCCTAATGCTAATGATCCGTATGATTTTGGTGAACCTATTTCTGCAGCAGATCTTCAAGAATCAGTTGAGAGTGCTATAAATTTAAAACTGGACCCCAATGGAATCAAGGGGTTAAAGCAAACTCACAGTGTAAAAAGGCAACCATTGGCCTTATTTGAATACGATTCGCTCAAACACAATGGCTTGGACAATCCACTGATTTTCGGAGCAGAGCATATGAAAGCACGCCTTGATCGAGAACTCAAGAATGGTTAGAATATTTCCAATTTCACAACGCTCGCAAGCAAAGAGCCTCCGGACTTCAATAAAACAAACGCTACCGTGATCAAGGCGACCAATTGCAATTTGATTCCGTTTCGAGTCGGAGACTCAATTCCTCCGCAAAATGCTCGTCAGATCTTAATTGCAACCACTTGGCGAAGTGGCTCTTCTTTCACCGGAGACATATTTCAGCATCTTCCAGGTGTATTCTACTCTTATGAGCCATTGCATAGTTTAACAGTTCATGCTGTAAAACCGGATAAGCATGCAGCCTCCATGCGCTTGCTCAAATCATTGCTGAAGTGTCAGTACAAAGACATCGCTTCAATGTCCAGTTTCTTCGTTGAAAAAAAACGCCCGAGTGTATGAAGTATGTAGATTTCTGCTACCTAACGGTGCTGCTTGTCAAATGCCCGAATTTTACCAAGCTGTGTGTCCACTCTTTCCTCTTCAATTGATGAAGACCGTTCGATTGAGAGTGGAATATACTGCCGAGCTTTTGGCAGATCCTGAGCTTCCCAACTTAAAAGTAATAGCTCTAATCCGTGACCCGAGAGGTACCATGAATTCCAGGTCCCGTCTAAAATGGTGCGTGAATATCCATTGCGACAATGTGGTTAAACTTTGTGACGAACTCGACCAAGACATTACTGTTGCTTACAATCTCCGTGAAAAGTATCCTGGTCGGGTACATTTAGTACGATATGAAGATTTGAGTACAAATCCTTACGGAAATGTGGACAAATTATTCGACTTTGTGGGTTTGCCACAAAATCCAGTGGTTGAAAAGTTTATCAAAAACCAAACTCGAACTGATCGTTCACGACAAGACTTTGGGAGTGATCCACATGGTTCCGAGGCCATTGCCTTTGCTTGGCGAAAAAAAATGAATATAGATGAGATCCAAAAAGTTCAAGCCTATTGTGAGATTTCCCTTCAAAAAGCTGGCTACCAGCTAATTCAGACGATTGAGCAAAGAGATGATCCGACTTTTTCAACCCTTTCCAAAACAGCAAACGAAATTTGGCCTTATGATGACATAAATGAAACCGATAATGAAGCCTGAACTAAAGCAATCTGAATTTGCGCTTGTTAACTGGTGTTTTGTTGCATCAGCGGTACGTTTTAGGGCAGATTATAGTTAGTTGACAAAGAAAAACTAAGATATGTTACTTTAAAAAGACAAAGTGATTCTTCTTAGCTTCTGACATTAAGCGCATCTTTAAAAGCTAAAAAACTTATCCAACACTTGCTTATGGAAGAAAAAACATAAACGTACAAAATATATCATTCTTAAATCTTAGTAATTGGATAAAATGTTCATTTTCAGTATTAGCTTTTTTAAGAGGGATTCTCAAATGACTCATGATTCTAAACTTCAATGCTGAATGAATGAAATGAAGCCACATAACCAGCAAATAATATTTAGCTATCCCAGTTTTTAAATGCTTGGCAACAACTGTATTCTGCAAGAGGGAGGCTTTGCCCCCTGCTTGCGGTCTATTTACTCAACATAAACAGTAAGTAACTAGTAACCTTCATGGAATGTTGATAAATCACTTCACTAATGATGTTAAGATCCAAGATGTACATTATAATGTTATGAAGCATCTTGAAAATTATTTTGAACAAATCTACCATGGTGAATGTGAACCAACATCATTCATCTCATTTAATGAGCTTTAATAAATTGAAAAACAGTAAATTACGTACAACCAGAGCATTTGGTATTCGGCCAATTTCACCAGAACTAAGACATGAAAATTTAATTATTTACTCATGCTTTATCATTTAATACTTTTTAAACTTGCTGTTGGATAAAAAATAAATGTTTCGACCAATTTTCTGACATCAAAAATATCTTTAAAAGTCACAAATGCTACTAACAACATCTTAAGTACCATGTGCATGAAAGTCATGTAATAAATGTGGGAATGTATGATTTCTAAAACTTCACAGTCGGCAAAAAGCTCAATCTTGAACAATACTATATTTCTGAGCAATGACTTTGAATAAAAGTACTTTCAAAAAGAAAAAATCTTGAATAAATGAAGCAGTATAACATTCATAAAGTTTTGTGAATAGTCAGGAGTTGTTAATGTTTTTTGATCACTTTTTGCCACCCTTGCCTTGGTAGGTTTAAGGATTTGATGCCTGAATTTGTTATTCATTCTCTGAATTTCGATCATAGATCACAATCTTCATTAGCCGAATTATTGTGGTATCGATACACTTTTATCAATTTGTCCACACTATGAGTTCCAAGCCGATTTCTTTCCTTAGAGTGAATTCAAACAGCGACACAAAAGATTCTTTCAATTCCAGCGCTGGATGGAGGACAAGAAAAGACGGATTCCATGAAATGGCAGAACTCTTGGACTTCCGTTGTTCTTGATATCTTGCCGATATACCTCCAATATATGACGGGTTGTAGTTTTCCCATTGCGGGTCTGAATGAAACACTAGGGAAAAAGGTCATATCCTTGGTCTCATATGCTGCTAAAACCATAGATAAGCATTCATCTTTGGCAGCAAAAAAAACCGCGAACTTCCTCTTCATTTTTTTGGTCCAAATCAGGTCTACTTGCCATGTCCTCAGAAAAAAGCCTATTATCTAAGAAATAAGCAATTTTGTGATAAACGGTAAAAGCTTGGTCACCCCTTCGTTTAAGATCTTCCTTCACCTCATACTTAATTGAATCATTGTTCAATAGAGAAAGCCAAGCCCTGGTGCAGACACTGATATCCACAGAATCACTTTGGGATAAGTTCAATGATTGGGACACAGACTCCAACTGATCTAGCATTCGCCTTGCTTCCAACAAAATTTGGCGGTCATCCAGAATCATTCGGATTTCTTCCCTCATATCTTTTTCGTGGCTGTCTCTAATTTGAACCATTAGTGAATGATTTGTGATGACGCTTTGGAATGTTGCTCTTTGGCTCGTCCATCTGGTTTCGTTGGGAAGTTGAGGAGAAACACCACCACTTTCCTTTAGTAATCCTGAAGCTCGTTGATGATCACGGAAGTACTTGTTCACAGCAATTATCTTTGACATGATCGATTTGGGGGTTGCTTTGACTTCCACTAAGTTCATGTAATGGGCACTGCATCCATAGACAATCAAATTTGGGCGCCATTCGTAAAGGAGACGCCTAACTACCACCATTTTTACCTCATTATTACTCACAAATCCTATCACACTACATTGGAAGGCTCGCTCGACCTTCAAAATCGACTCTTTTGCCAAGTTAAAGCAATAGTCTGTGTTATATTCTAGTCACCGATACCGATTTCCATTTCTGCTTTACCCCTGCTCTCGCCATCACACTCGCCATAGTCATTTTCCCTCTGTATAAACGAACACTAAATATCTAGTCAACAGCCACCATCCGGTTATCATACAGTCTGCAGTCTTCTTCTCCAGGCCACATTCATGGAAATCCAACGGGTAAGTTTTCCCTCTCTCATCGCTAGTTAGCGAGGATGCAAGAATGGACTCTCTGGAATAACAACATAATTCTTAATTCTATTTGATTGAGAAACAGAAAAATCATGGTTTTTGGGTAATTATATATTTTACCTGTTCCCATTTGACCAACCAACCATCTTGTGCCAAAACAACTAGACGATCCTTCATCTCAATATTCATGATCTTGTCAACGCGAGATGCTTCTTCATCTAACAATGGTCCAGCAAAACTCTTTCTATTTAATATTTTTTGCCTAATCCCTGGTCGTCAATCCTGTTTGCAAGAAAAATGGAGCGTATTTTTCTCCGCAGAGCCTGCTGTACGGCCAACTCCTCTCAGTAAGAACGAAAGGTGCTTTGCGTCTTGTCATCCAAGCCCTCACTCACAGGGTGGGAACACGTGGGACATGTCAAAGTCCAATTTGGATAGCAGACAAACCCAGTTGGCGCTGGTTCCACGGCTAATCATGAATACCCAAGACTCCGTGGCGCAATGGTAGCGCGTCTGACTCCAGATCAGAAGGTGCGTGTTCAAATCACGTCGGGGTCAATCTCACAGACTTGAGCAAAGGTCTACTTTTTTGC
>NC_081442.1:3046890-3082438 GCF_007210705.1 Tigriopus californicus
TGCTATCTCCTTGTATTCAAAGGCCCGACTAGGACACGGCATCCAATCCAAAAAACGACTTCCGTCTGCCCCGGGTGAGGCTCGAACTCACGGCCTTCAGATTATGAGACTGACGCGCTGCCTACTGTATGTATGTTACTTTGGGATCCCTCAACCTTAACAATTTGCTTCCTATCATGAATGAAGCTTCTTATCCATTTGAGAACCTTGCCTTGGATCCCAATTTCATGAAGTCTATTCAACAAAAGGCCATGATCTACTTTTTCAAGGGCCTTCGCATAATCAAGATAGACAACATCAACTGATACATGCCTTTCCAGTCCCTCAATGACGTGCTGTAAATGCTCAATCAATTGGGTAACCGTGCTAAAAAGTACGAGAAAACTGGGGCAAGAACCAGTGAGCATCTCATCAGAAACTGAGATGTCACGCCATCAGGACCAGGAGAACTTGAAAGCTTCAAGTCCCTGATGGCCTCAAAAGCATCTTGATCTGTGACCTTTTTGCTAGTTTGCAACTCTTTTTGAACAAAGTCTTCCTATATTTTGGAATTTTTGTCCGTGTACCACCTTTCGAAACACATTCAGAAATTGCTAAACTGGAGCAAACTTCCTTAAAAACTGAAACTAATTTATCAATGGCTGCATCGATGGACGATTCCTGTTCCAGAATTGAAATCACGTCAAGTTCTTCTAATATTTCCATAATCAATGGCCAATGTTCATCTTTGAACTTGAACTAAGCCAAACCGACCTTTTTGGACGGTTTTACTCTAGAGCACGCCGGCTTTTGAGTAATGGTCGACCCTATCTAGAGAACATGATGATCTGACAGATTACTAGGTGTCACATGGACATACTGGATCAGATCAGGATCATTGGAAAAAAACCAAGCCGAGAACACTATTCTCTCTAGTGGCTACACCAACATGCTGGGAGAAATTGCGCAAGATCGCAAATTCTTCCAGCTTTCCGAACGACTGAGATGTCGATTTCGAAATGGGAATATACCCATCGGGACTAGCCTCGCACTCTACAACGCTAGCCGAAAAATTAAAGTCCCCTACAAAGAAAACCTTCGAGCAACTACCAGATCCAATTCAGTTCCAGTGAATTGGAGAGCTGACGTAAAAAGCTTGCTGAACAAAAAGGGGGTCTATACATTGTTACAATAGACAGATCAAGCCTTTGGATATGACAAACTAAGACCTCTACTTCTCCATTCGACATTTGTACATGACTAATGTGCAAATCATTCCTAACATATAGGCATACGCCCCCATGTGGGAATATGGGATTATCAGGGCGTATCCTATCACAACGAACTAAGTTGAAACCAACTATGGTTAGTTCTTCATCTAAGACCCCTGGCCGAAGCCAAGTTTATGTTATAGAGATGAATGCAATCTCTCTCTCAACGGCTAGTTCTTCTAAGATCTTAACTTTTGTGCTGTCTTTTTTAGAAATCAGACAATGCACGTTCAAATATAGCCCCTTTACGGGCCTCTCTTTTGACGGACCAAGTTCACAAGATCTTGGACCATCCTCTCCAACCGTAAAAAATCCCTCTTATCAACAAAGCTACGTTCTACTGGAGGCAAAGCATGAGCTAATGGGGATGGTTGGGTTTGAGGAATGAGTTGGGCAGCTACATTTGAATAGGAACGTATTTTGGGAATAGGGGTGGGGCAAGGAATATTAGGGAGGAGAGTTTTTATAGGAATAGGGGTGGATTGGGTATTTGAAGGAAGAGGAGGGAATTGGGAGAGAGGAATGGGGGGTAGGAGGAGAGGGAGGGAGGAAGCTAAATGGCTTAAGGAAGGGGGGTGGGGTGGGATTAGGTTTAGGAATAGGGTCAGCTCTAAAACTACGAAATTGAGCTATCCTATTTCTCGCCTTTCTTTGCGTCCCTTCTACGTGTACGAAGGTACACCGTACATTAAAGCACGTCTTAAGTCTCATGGACTGACGGCACATGTACGGGTGAAAAAAAGGACAATCTACCTTTGAACATCCCTTCTTCACATTGCACTTCTCAAGGCCAAACTTGAGAAGTTTTTGATACCATTTAGGTTGGTCAAACTGACAGCCTTTTCCTTCTTCAGGACAAGGCTGCTTCTAAAATCTAAAAAAAAATCTACGTCTACTAAAAAATACGTTCTTTAACCACCATTGGAAGGTAAGTTTTGGAACAAGAATATTTACCGGTCAGTCACTAGGTCAAATAACATTTTATCCAATGGAATACAACGATCATAATTGCCAAACTTTCTTTGTTTAGTTTAGAATTCATGAACAAAGGTACTTTGTGTCATAACAAATGAACTTTCAGCGCAGTTAACGAGTTCGACAATTACCCCATTTTAAAGTCAGATTTTCGAAGACACCAAAGTGAGAAGTCAAATTGCGCCCTGCAGACAATTATAAGTTGGGTTCCTTATCTTTTTATTGCTATTGAGATTGGACAAACCCGTCACATTTGACCCTGTTCCCTTCCCCTTTATAAATGTTCCAAGTATGTAATGGACCATCTAAGAAGAAATTGAAATCGGGCTTCAAGAATCCTCAGTTGTAGTTTTGGGATGTGGCGTCCCTTTGTTTAGGTACAATGCTGTGCTGAATATCTTTTTTTAGATTATATCCAACTCAAATCTTTTTATGCCTATAGGTTTTCTAAATTAAGTGCCACAAATCCCACAAGATATTTCAGCAATCCAAATGTGTTGATTTCAGAGTGGTGACTAACAATATACGTGTCACTCTCTTGGGGCCGATTTGTTCTTGAAAGTGTATATAGAGCCAAAAAGTGCTTTCAAACTTGAAAGTCGAAGTTTTGTACTTTGTTGCAAAAAAAATACCAATGCAACGAATATGGTTCCTGAGATGTGGTAAAATGTGTTGAAACAAAATGATTTTAACCAATTTTACCCTATTCACCCATTTT
Source organism: Tigriopus californicus (assembly GCF_007210705.1). Lineage (NCBI taxonomy): Eukaryota > Metazoa > Arthropoda > Copepoda > Harpacticoida > Harpacticidae > Tigriopus > Tigriopus californicus. The sequence continues at coordinate 3,049,834 of NC_081442.1, forward strand.
GAGTCGGACAAGTATTTTTAACGTTTCAAATATGTCCTTCCACGTGTACAAGGACGACGTTTTATAGAAGAATATGTTGTGATCCATTAACGAACGACTTGTGGTATTACTCAAGTTTGTCCATTTTATTGTAAGATTCTTATTTGATCTGTTAACTTTGTATCACATATTTGATCATCTTACTTGAATGGTTGTTCGTTTCTTTCAACCACATACTACATTCTTTGTCTCTTTAGTGTTTGGAGGAGATCGACTTGCCCAAATTCAGAGGGAGTTAGTTGGTTTATTTTCAGTCGCCGTCAAATGATTCCCGCGTGAAATCCCCCGTGGACTCATGCGTCCACCCCACCCAGTGCGTCCTGGCTAAGGATGTACCGTAGAGGATCAAGAAAAAGCAAAAGGTGTGTGGCTTAATGTCGTATTCCAAAGGATATGAAGCCAACCTACTTCAGTCCGTGTTACTGCGTACATACCCCCACCACCTTTACCGTCATCTGGAATGGAGGCGAGTAGTATTCAGTCGGCATTAGGGGGTTAGCAGAGTCAGATTTGTGTCCATGTGCGTCAATTGGTTTGAGGGTCAAGTGCGTCAAGTCGTCGAGAAATGATGATTGTTTCAGCCCACTATCAGAAGTTCCTCTGTCTGCAATAGCATCGTATCCCCGTGGTCATTTTATTGGCAGTTCTGGGCAACAGCGAGCAATAACACATTGCATTGATGGTCTCGTTGGTGTGTTGTACTCCATGAGTGTTTCCTTGGTGAAAAACGCACGTGTGTCAACTGACTCCTCCTTCACACTAGGAAATTGGGAGGAGGCACTCAAAAAAAAGTAAATCAACTGTTGGTTGTTGTTTTTCAAGGAGATACCGTCTGTCATCCTTGGAAAACTTTGGCGGAAGAGTTTTTCTGGAATCACTTCCGATTATGTTGAGGGATCGAAGATCCCCAGATCATCTCAGTTCTTAAACATCTCTCCAACTGAGATGTTGTCCTGACCCTCTTTCCACTTTAAGTAGTTAAATCAATACGAGTGGACATTGTTTCCTTTTCCTACAGACTTCGACCCAATCCTAGACAATGATTCTCAGGGTTGGTCGATCAGACTCTCTGGGCCTTGGGCCCGCCTTACTTCTGGTGGGAGTTCTCTCAGTGACAACAGCCCAAGATCAGAGTGAATCACTTCTAGACACTACTTTATTTGATGTGGGGAGTGAATCCGTTCCGGGGATTGATGACCAAGCCACACCAATTCAAGACAAAAAGGTCCTGCCCACGAGTAAGGGCAAAAAGATGTCCATCAATCCGTGGATGATGACCTGGAGAAGTGTTCTGGCCGATGCCTTGAAATCCAATCAAAAAGGTAAGTGAGATCAATGATGGAATTTGTAAGTTAGATAAGAAATCGTTTCTCAGAGACTTGAAGTTCGGTAGGCAGATTTTTAGATCTTTGGTCAAAGTAGCCAGGTGATAGCTCTTCGTTGATGGTACAATTAACCTAGATTTACATGAATCTTGTTGAAACGAATTCCATGCAACATCTGGTTGGCTTTGCATCATAGTTATCCGACCAAACCTCGTTTCAAGGACCTCTGGAATCAGTGTCACATATTCACATCTTTCTTGGAAGTTTTTCACATGGGTTAAAATACGTACGTAATGGAACTGATCCTATTTCAAAATAAATTGGTCAAGATGAACCATCGACTTATTAAGGTTTTCAAACCTTGCATAGGTGCCGTTCATTGCCTGGTCAACAGTACAACTTCATTGCACTTGAAAACGGGATCAGAGGAGAAATCCTGGCGAAATCGTGACGAGGAATCATGAAGACAAAGGCGAAGAGCAATGGTTTTTAGCGAAACTCCTTAATGGGCAGAATAATAATAGATTCGTGGTTAGCGAGTTAATTCCCCTTAAGGGTTCTGATTAGTTCCTTCTTTGGATTTGATTACGATATGATTATATACATAGTAGCTTGAACCAAAATCATGACTCGAGTTTTTTGTTTCAAGAAACTGAATCCCTCGAGCGTAGAATAACTATTGGAAGGTTTTGTGTGAGACAAGTATGCAACGTTATTTAAAAATTGTCAAATGCCAAAAAGTTTGGATCTTTCCAGAATGTAATATCACTGTAATTTACCTTACTTATTATGGTTCTTTCGCTTCGCGCAACATGTTCAACCATTCGTGCTCCTTTGTTATACTTTCTTAATGCCGGCTTCTCAAATTTCTACCAGGAATCTTTCAATTCAACAATGCGTTTATTTGTTGAGAAAATTTAAAAAAAAAGCATGTAATGCCAATACAGGTATTTTCCAACCACCAAGTAAAAGCAGACCATTGAATTGAAGTGCATAACGTATATTTCCTCAGTAATGAGGAGGGATCCACTTTTCTCGTTTTGCGTACGTTTGTAATCAAACGTGAGACATGAACGTTATGATCTTTCGGAAATTCTCCATGACTAATCAGAGGAGAAAATGACATTGGGGAAAATTGGTCAGGAAACTCGAATCGTTGTACTTACACACTTTCTCCTTGAGTGAGTGAACACTTCTGTGGAAGTAAGACATGATTATTATGCTCCCCTCTTCTTCAAAATTCGTGCGGTTCAATTCAATGATTCACGGCTTGACACGTTCGTTTTGTCTCTTTGGTACGAATTCTTTCACTCTCGTCCATTGTCATCGTCAACAGGTTTTAAAGACCTCCTCTCTCGGCTCGAGGCTGGTTTTAAAAAAGTGATTTTCGAACGGGTTCGAAGATTGAAAACTTTAACAAATAGCTCCAATCATGCTCAGGGTTACCGATGGCCTGAAGAGACTTTATGGTTCACGTCCATATGAACTTATGTATCGTATATGCCGATCTAATCATTGGTGTCCCCAAAAGCGAGCCAATCTACTGTGGTTTAAGAGCAGGATTAATCACATGCCTTCAGTCATTTTGTTCGACCGCAGACTCAAGACCTTCAAACCATCCAACGAGACGCCCCTAGCTTCAATTTGGCGCTACTTTCAGGCCACTTCCATTAGATATTGCACGACAAGCTCTTTCTAGCGTCTATAGGAACCCAAGAAAACACAAGCAATGCTGCATGATTTGCACAAAATGAATCATCTTGTACTTATTTGCAAATGGGCATTCACTGAAGAGCTCCATTTCTCAGGCATTGAAATGAGATTGGGGAAATGGAATGGAAAAATAAATGAGGAAGGAAAACATAACGGCGAGACGTACCTAACTCACAGGTCTCTTGTTTTGGAGGTGAAAATTGATGAGGATGATGATCATGTTGGTTGAGTGAGACGGTGATGGTTTTGCGGCCAGTGGCTTGGAATCCAATTGCAAGCTTAGCAAGACGAAACCAAGACGATTGAGCAAACCGTTATGGGCCATGGGCTTTGAAAATGAGGAAAATGATTACCATTTCGCATCCATTTCGATTCAATACAAATGAAACTAAACACATCGAGTCTGAAATCGACCTCAAACGGTTGGACTAGAAAAACGTATTGTTAGAGCCAATACTCAACACGGTACAATCTTTATGAGGTGTGGTGTTCCTTCGTTCTTGCGAAAAACCCAGATTCACCACATGTACTTCGGAATGAATGGACAGTACTTAAAGTGCTTTCTGCCCTAACCCAAATGCGATTTACTGAAAATAAAGGTTCAAACCTCTTCCCTTTTGACTGGCTATTGCAATATTTCTTTATCAAACTTGTCCTACTGCATGCACTTAGTAGACATGACACGACAGCCAGCAAAAGATAGTCAGGTCCACACTCTCTCAATAAAATTCAAGTCTAGGGCTTCTTGTTGTCAACTCACTGCTTTTGCGCTTCAAACCTTTGCCGCGTCAAAAGACAGCTTCTGAGACTCATGCGAGTAAGCTGTCGAAAACTGGAAAGTGCAACAACGCAGCTTCGTGTTTTGGAGAGCAGTCTTACTGAGCTGTCTTTGCTCTGCTTTGAGCAGGTGAACATCGCAACAAGGATCCAAATCCAGTGTGTGCGTGAAACCACAGCATTGGGGGGACGAGACACAAAGTGTAGGGGTCACATGGAGATGTTGTTGCAAGAACAACAGTAATGTTAACAGCAACAATTGTGGGGGTTAGTTGTGTTGGCAGCAACATGAAGAATGTCCACATTTGCGAGGAGCAGTTGGGCTTTCAAACTGTTTTGAGGAATCTAGAGATGTGTTACGTCAATGGCAGTTTAGCGTGTTGGATCAATTAGGGTTTCATGATCAATTTTCAGATTAGATGGTCGTAACACTGAACTTTTGTTGAAAATTGCCGTTTGCCGTGGGAGCAACTTGCAACTGGATAAAATGGAATCTTAGTTTAGTACATCGTTGCTGCTCGACCTTTATTATTGTATGCATGTACATTTCGTAAATAACATTTTTTTTTAATAGCGGCACGTTTTCTTTATGGATTTATTAGTTGTGGGTTATATACAAATTTAGCAATACATTTTTTTTTGAATTTGTATTATCTGATTGATACAATAACTTGTTACGATAACAATGGCCTAAACTTTACAACAACACAAGTGAGTTCATTTCATTAGAATCTATATTTTCATGAAACGAGAACAACGTTTTTTACAGAAAGCCAATAGTCAAAATCGGTGCGTGCATACTTTTTCTGATTTGCCCATTTTTTCAGAATGTGTATTTCTTCAAGGCCACTACATTGCAACTATTTTATATATTGCATAACACCATCTAAATAACTGAGACATGAACGACATCGTCTGATTTCATTCGAACAGAACCAACTTTTCTGGCGACTGTCAAATTGCTTTCGCTAACAGTTATTTCAAAACAGCAAGTTGCATCAATGGAAATGTGAAAATAAAAATGATATTGGGCATTCATGTTCGACCTCGCATCTTCAAAGGGGAGGGGGAGGGAGGGAGGGTCATATACCCGAAAGTGTGGTCTTGTTGATGTGTAAGATCTGAAAGATGCAAGGTATACAAACGGGTTTACAGAGCTGATGATCTTACTTTTCGGGTCACTTGAAACAAAACGACACGCCGCTCATCCCATCTGGGGATCGAACCCAGGACCTTTGGATTAGAAGTCCAACGCGCTATCCGCTGCGCTAATGGGACGCTGCTACCGACTGCCGAATTGTAAAGTCTATTTATTGACCATGTGTTAAGCCATTATTGTGTCCAGCACATCGATCATAACGTTTATTTGTATAAATATGTTATAGTTTTGACTCGACAAATGCATGATTGCTCCAGCTTTTGAGAACCGAATGTTGTGAATGGTATATGGTTAGCTCTCCTGAGTCTCTTTTGAGAACTGCAAGTCTAAGAAGCATAACAACAGTTGCGAGAATTCTGTCAAAAGTAACATATTTTGTTCACAATAAAACACTCTGTATGGCCAAAAAAACTGGTCCATCAATCTGATCTCGCCTTGAAAATTTGTATCAAAACGCATGTGTCGTATGAGTCTTAACAATACTTCCTAAGCCTTATGATATCTTTGAAAATAAATTTGAACACCATCAGGCCAGGCCGTTTCCCACATGATGAGACCGCAAATGTGGACATGCCGACCTAATGACATCTTGCCTGTCAATCTGAACTCGATTGGCCACAAGCCTCGGAATCAGCTGTTTCATGATGTAAAAATGTACATATATCTTCCATTCCGCCAAACCCAATCCACGAATCAAGCACTTGAAGATCGAGCCTTGATATGCAAACATGCTTGTGAGCAATTCATCACACATGTGCGTGTGTGTGTGTGTGTGTGTTGGACCTCCCGAAAATATATGCCTTCCAGGAGACCCCATGCCTTCCTCCGTATCTCCTTATTAAATTTCGTGCCTGAATCGAAACTCCTCAGCTCGATAAGAGCGTCAGGTGTTGGTTGTTCTAGTAGAATCATTACACTGGCTTCGATTCCCTCCGCTTTACAGTATGTAGGCTAACCTTGAATAGTAAATACTTGGTAGTAGTACTCCATACTCGAGACTCGAGAACAGCCGTTGTTGAGTGCGGTTGAGAAGACATTCCAAGCCAATCATGGCAATCTGGCTAGAAAACCAATCTGGGACGCCCGAGGATGGTCTTGAACTTGAAAACTGATGTGATAATTGTGGACATTTCTCTGTGGTCTGGACACTTCATATTAAGCGGGACCCGATTGTGTACCGATGAAAGCGATACGACACCAAGTGCTAAGTGGCATACGTGAATCAGCGGGAATGTCGAGTGGAGAATGAAAGAAGCCAAAAAATTGGGACTCATGTTAACGTCACTTGGATGTGCATCTCTTGAAGTTGATGATTGTATGAGTTGGACTTTTTCCTCTTCTTCTTCAGGAGGCCTTGTCGGGAAATCAGATTGTCAAAGCCGTGGTTTACGGTTAAGATGAGACGTGATTATGCATGCGTTTTTCCACTTCAAATGAAGCTAGTCATGATTTGGTTGTCCATTCGATAAAAGAAAGATTGAAAATAGTGGGTGATTGTACGTACGATGGAAGGATGCTCGGAGTACTTGTCAGATTCGAACCAATGTTTTTTCATTGCCTCCAAGCCCTTTTGATGCTGACATAAGAAGTTTGACAAATGGAAAACCTTTTATTTCGTTTGGCTTTGTTTTGGAATCGAACACGGATAACAAGGGCCATGGCTCCAAATATAACCTGGTTCAACAAATATACCACAATCCAACAACTTTTCAAAGAAAACAAAAGATGGCGTCTAATGAAATTCGTCAGGCTTGTTCGAACTCTGCAGTCATTTCTGTAACCCATCAAGAATGCTGGAAATAGATGGATGATGGTCCAAGGTTTGGCGTCTGCTCGTATAAACCAAACCAAATCTTCCAAACTTGAACGATTCTTTTCCTTCGTCTTCCAGATGTTTCAAAGGCCACGACAGTGACGAGAAGTCAGAGTACAACATCCAACACGGAGCCAACGGTACGTACGTAGTACCTTCTCAATTCAACCAAACCACTTTGTGGTGGTCTCACAAGGATTCCCACACGCCTCTGAATAATGACATCACTCGCTGCCATTGCATCTTCATTTGGATGACATTGAAATTTCTGCTCCTTTTCGGTTGGAAAATGCTTGATCATATTTCTTCGTTTTCTTTCAGATTTCCGTGGCATTTGCCGAGAAGCTGATTGGTGAACGACGAAGTGCCAATCCCCAATCTTTCAATGACGTTTTCCAAGTGGATACAACGGCTTTCCCGCAACTGGTTTCGCCCACCAAATTCGACGAATTGCTCCAATCGCCCAAGGTTAACTTCAAAGGTCAAGTTGGATCTGTGCAAAAGGTGAAGCAGGCCCAAAGTGAGGGGCCCATGGATGAGGCCCGAGAGCGGATCAAGGAGGAGAAAAAGCAAACTAGAGTACCAATGCGGGCGAACAAGTTCAAGGAACAGAGGCCGTTTACCCGCACTCAACTGAATACAGAAACCACGGAGGGAACTCCATTCGAGTTCCCAGAGACCACTTTCAATCCGGGGCCAACTTTGATGGATTTAGCTCGGGAGGAAATCAAGGCCAGTTTGGCACCTAGTCAAGCTTCCAGTCGGATTATCAAAACCACCACGTCTACCACTCCCACCCCTTTGGCGAATGAGCCCATAACTATATCCAAGCCTAGACCCACTCCAATGGATTTGGCTAGGGCCGAGATTCGAACTGGTTTAGACTCGGAGCCAATCACATTCCGATCAGCTAGCTTTGCTCCATCCTCGATTCCATCTTCTCCATCGGCCCCTACTCCTTTGGACTTGGCCAGGGACGAGATTCGAACTGATTTGAATGCCGATCCAGTTACATCTCGATCAGTATTCTCTTCCGTCCCTTCGACCGCCTCCCCGCCCCCGCCCCCGGCCCCCACTCCCATGGACTTGGCCCGAGATGAGATACGAACGGCTTTGAAACCTGATCCCATCACATTCCGGCCAATGACTTTTGTTCCACCAGCAATCCCCTCTTCCACGGCTTCTCCATCAATGCCCACTCCTATGGATTTGGCCAGAGCCAAGATTCGAACTGGTTTAGATGTTGATCCAGTGACATCTCGACCGGTGATTTTCTCCGCCCCTTCGACCTCTTCCTCACCACCAGCACCAACCCCCATGGATTTGGTCCGACAAGACATCCGAGCCGATTTGATTGACAAATTGCAGGACCCGGTTGGATTCACCACATTTCGCAATGACGATACCACATTGGACCTCGATTTTCAAGAGGAGACCACAACAGCCAGAACAATTGGAGCCATGGAGCAAGCTCGAGACAGTATTAGAAACAACCTCTCCACAGTGCCAACCACCACCACTACCACCACAACTGTTCCAACAACGCCCCGAACCGAGAGTCCCATGGCGACAGCCCGAAACCTGATTCGAAATCAAATGACCACAACCACAGATCTGCCCGCGATCTCATCGACCTCGTCCTTCTTTGAGGCGGAGGAAGTGACCGAAACAGAATCGCCTCTCGATCGAATGCTACAAGCCAGGGATCGATTAAGGTTGCTCATGGGAGGTGCCTCTCCTTCCACCACCGAAAACACACCAATGGATGATGCTCGAGATGAGATTCGAGCCCAGCTTCAAACTAGAACCGACCCAATTTTGAAGGCGTCGGATACGGTTCAGCCTGATGTTGGAGAAGGGCTCTTGCCCCCTGGGCTAAGCGATGATCCCATGATTTCAGTCACCGTCAGAGGTCATCCCAAAGATATACCGCGACCAGCCATTACCTTGGAGCCTATTCTTGATATGCCCTCAACCACTAGCGTGCCATCTGTTTTCATTGATGGCAATGATTTCGAGATTGAAATTTCGTCTACCAATGAACCATTTAGAGTCACCACTGAACCTCAAACCACCATTAGTCCGACCCGAAGTGAAGTCTTAGAGCTTTTGGAAACCCACACAGAGTCTCAAGTTGGCAATTTTAATGTGCTGAACACTCCTAGTCAGATGCAAGGTACATTACTCAAACTGATCCAGAAAAACCAGGATTCTCAAGAACAGGCTTTGCTTGTTCAATCCGAGGAGGAATTCAATAATTTCGCCGCTCCCAATGGCAAGCAGAACCCCCTTTTAAGACTTCTTCAGCCAGGAAGCCAGGGTTTGGTTGACGTTGATTCGAACTTTTCGGATTTTACCCCACCAGCATTAGGCGTTACTCATGAAGAACTACAATCCCCACCCCAAGAGGACCTTAAAGATCCTCTCGAAAAACCTCTGTTTCCGCCAAGAAAGACCTTCAGCAATTTTGTACCTCCATCAAGAAAACAAAATCCATTACTCAAGCGATTGAGGGGCAACCAAAATCTGGTGAATACCCGAAAAACCTTCAGCGACTTCAAACCCCCGAGTTCCAAACAAGACATCTTACTCAAACCTTTGAAAGAAAATGACCCAGGGAACAGCGAGGATGTGCCAAGACGTACTTTTAGTGACTTTAAGCCTCCGAGTTCCAAACAAGACACATTACTCAAACCTTTGAAAGAAAATGACCCAGGGAACAGCGAGGATGTGCCAAGACGTACTTTTAGTGACTTTAAGCCTCCGAGTTCCAAACAAGACACATTACTCAAACCTTTGAAAGAAAATGACCCAGGGAACAGCGAGGATGTGCCAAGACGTACTTTCAGCGACTTTAAACCACCTAGTAGGCGACAAAATCCCTTATTGAAACGCCTAAGAGCTGGCCATCGAGCCCGATATCAAGGTTTGAAAGTTCCCGGGAGAAAACAAGATCTGTTGCTGAGGACATTAAAGGGCAAGCAAAATCAAAAAATCGAGGGATTGGAAGTTCCAAAGGAAACGGAGACCGAGCATTCGGACCAAGACTCGGAAGTGATCAGTGGGGCTAGTTTAGGTGGGACAAAGTCTGAGCCATTGGTGTCCAAAGACGATGGAACATTTTTCAAGAACTCTCTTACACCTAATCATAACCAACAAATTGTTGGTTTAAATCCCCCTAATGTGAAACAAGACCTGCTGCTGAGACCTTTACAAGCCAATCAAAACAGCGATCTTGCACTTGATGTGCCATCTAGAGATCCACTCTCTCGACCTTTGGCTGGTGATCAATCTGACCCTGTTCGGCTCAACATTCCGCGGTTAAAGCAAGATCTTCTACTCAGGCCTCTGACGCCAAATCAGGCCAGTAATCATGAGTTAGATCCACCGTCTTTGAAACAGGACCTCTTATTGGGACCTCTTCAACGTGGCCAAACTGGTTCCAATCACGATCTGAGTCTGCCGCCATTGAAACAAGATCTCCTTTTGAAACCCCTTCAAGGCGGCCAACAGGATGATTTTGACTTGGAAGCTCCTTCCCGAGACCCACTTGCCCAACCATTGGCAGGGGACCAATCTGAACCTTTCCAACTGACCGTTCCAAGTTCCAAGCAGAATCCTCTTTTACGCCCATTAACCCCAAACCAAGCGAGCAATCACGATCTCAAGCTCCCTCCACATAAGCAAGATTTGCTGTTGAGACCTCTTCAAAGCGGTCAAACGGGATCAAATCATAACTTGGAGGTTCCCAGCATAAAACAAAGCACCCTTTTGAAACAGTTGACCCCTAACCATTCGTCTATTCTGGATTTGGATCCGCCTTCCGTGAAGCAAAATCCATTTCTGCGACCACTTCAATCACAAGTGGATCAGAAGATCCCTGATTTGGATCCTCCTGGGCTAGTCAAGAGTGAAAAACTGCAAAGACCACCCAAGAATCCCCTGGAACAACCCTTGAATCCCATGAATACCTTTGACGAGGATATCTTGGAACTGCCAGAGATTCGAAATAACCCTTTGATCCGAATCATCAAGTTTGATCGCCGTGCCAAAACCAAACCCAATGCCCGACAAGGGAGCTATATGCGACTGCCTATCTTCAGACAAGTGGCACTGGTTCCGAAAAAGTTTGCCTCGAATTTTGCGGATTTGCCAGAAAGTGCCCAAAGGAAACTGAAAGAAATTTTTGACGAAAAGGCTCCATCCAGTTTCAAGTATGAAGATTTGGCCGGCAAGGTCAAGGAGGACTTAGAAGAAGAAGTGTTTGCCAACTTTGAGAGCACCACGGCTGCTCCGAAGATCATCTCCTCAACATTTTCCACCATTTTTCCCAAGGCCTTTCCATCAACCACCACTGCATCTTCTTCGTCCTCATCCACATCGGGTCCTAGATTTCGATTGAGGATGCCCAAGAACAAGTTTGCCATTTTGTCCGTCGACCGCCCTACGGACGAGGTCACTTTCCAAAGAGTCAGGGATCCCATCACAACTACCCAACAAAGTCAAGTCGAAAACGGTACAGTTTGTTGCCAAACCTAGAAGTGTGAATCAGGGATTTTCTTTTAATGAAAACTGGTTTTCATGGATATAATTTTGACTCTCATCAGCACAAAGGAACCTAACCGCCACTGTTAGAGACTTTAATTCATGCCTGTCTGTTCACGAGTGGCCGGAAAGTATGTTTCCTGTCACCAGTGAAGAAAAAGCATATTAAGACAAATTAGACGGTGGCTTCTAATTGTTTCGAGTCAAGATCATAGCTTGAAAACCTGTCATCACAAGATGAAACTGAGTATTCAGGGCCCATCACTATTTTAGCGTGATGTTTATTCAAGTTTGTATTTCAAAAAATTGCCATGGTCAACTATACCTTAAACTTGTTTGCCGTTTAATGCCTTGTCGTTTCAATTGACGAACGTCGTTAGCATAAAAAGACGAAATCTTCAAGCCTCACCTTTATAACCTTCATACAAAGACAGCAACTGCCATTGAATAAATGGCTATTAGCGCATCCCAATATAATCGATTCAAATCATCAATTCATGTCTACTATTTTCAGCAGAATTCTCAACACCTTTCTCACCCACTTTGGCACCCATCGGGATCTCTTCTTCAACCCCGTCTACCTCAATTCCTTTTATGCCCACCATGCTCGTGCGCACAACCATTAGCACTGACTTCGTCGAGGAGTCCTCCACTTTACACAGCACCCAAGTAACGCCCACTGAGCCACCCACTACCCCTCCTCCTTTACTCATTCCAACCGAGGCGGATGATCTTGTGACGGAACAAATCGTTCCGGATATCACCACATTTACCAACCTTGAAACCTCTACATCCAGTTCCCCTACTCCGTCAGATTCCACCACCTTTCCAGGTAGCTTATTCCGGAGTCATCCACAAAAAAAGTACCAGACACTCAACAAACACAGTCACCTTTCACCGACATCAAACATTTCCTAACTCCTTGATTCGTCTGACCTCTTCTCGTTTCAGCTCCAAAGACCATCCAGACCAAATCATTCATAACACCTCGTAATCACTGCCTTTCTCGACCTACCATGTTCCACTTACTAACGTCATTTGGGCCACTGGATCACGCCCCTTGATATTTTGCTTGAGATGATGCGTACTTTGATTAACATGATTGAATCCGTTTTTCAGGGACGCCGGACAAAGATTTTGGTTCGGAGGTGAGAAAAGTGACCAAAATGCTCCAACAAACCGGTTTCGACATGGATCGTGGACGGAACCGTCAGATGATCCAGATGCTCAAAGACAAGGCTGAAACATCCGGTTCCTCCGAAAATGAGATCAGTGGCAACATTGAGATGGTTAACAAACTCATTGCCATGGTCAAGAAAGTCCAAAAAGACAATGCTGAGGTCGAACAGTTCTTAGACGACATCAAGAATAACAAAGAACTGGAAAGAGTCGTTTCCACACCAGCCGCACTTACTTTTGACGACGTCGATGATGCGTTCCTTTTGACGAAAATAAGAAATCATAGCGGACCTAAAACTGATGCCAAGGACGGACTTGTTGCTCCAGATTTTGAACAACGCAAAGTGAATTTTCTACTCCAGAAGATTCGTGCCCACAACGGGAGTAAAAGCGTGGATCACGATGGTCTCACACCTCCAGCCAACGAGGACTTGAGTCAGGAAGAGATCAGTTTTCTATTGAAAAAGATTCAAGGCCATTCTGGCTCGCACGACGATTTTGGGGACATTCTCGCTGATGAGGATCATGCCTTTTTGCAAACTACCACAGAGAAGCTCATCAACGATTTCCTGGTTAGAAAGGTGAAGAATCACAAAGGACAGAGACAAGACCCCCAGTCAGGTTTGAGCCCGCCGACCAGTGAAGAGACTTTCACAATCCCGTCACGATTCACCCCCGAAGTGTCCACGGCCAAGGCCATTGTAAAATCCTTCTTACAGAAGAAGATCAAGGCCAATGCCGGATCGCATGTTCATGGGGACTTTGGAGAATATCTGAACCTCCCGGAAGGACCAAGCACTGACCAAGCCATCGAAACTGAGTTTTTGCTCAACAAAATCAGAGAACACGACAATTCTAATCATCACGACGACTTTGGAGATCAGTTGGAACCACCCTCGGGGTCAAAGAGTGAAAAGCTGACCGAGTCAGAGGAAACTGAGTTCCTTCTTCAGAAGATCCGGAATCATGTTGGAACACACACGGATTTCAAGGATTCTTTGAAAGTGCCCAGACTTCATATCCCAACCACCAAAGCCCCCATCGTTGTAACCACAACCCAAGTTACGCCTGAAGAGTTATTTCTATTACAAAAAGTTCGAGGACACAAAGGTAGTAGAAGAGATCCGACCAATGGCCTTCAAATACCCATTCGCCATTTGGGTCAACCCACTCCTATCCCCCCCGTCAAAAGCACCACTGAAAGACTCGAATTTCTCATTCAAAAAATCAATGCCAACAATGACGTGAGAGACGACTTCGGAGATGCTCTCCAGTTTCCCATAAACAAATTGGAAGCTTCCACGGATACTCCCCACAGTGTTTCATCTACTCCTCCAACCACAGAGGAGGATTCAGACAGTGAAATCGATTTCTTGCTCCAAAAAATTAATCTTCATGATGGGATCAGACAAGATTTTGCTGAAGTTTTGCAAGCGCCTTCAACGGGATCAGACATCAAGTCGGAAAAGATTCAAAGAGATCCATTTCTGATCGAGAAGATTAAGAATCACTCTGGAGACAAGGATGATTTTGGAAATGTATTGAATGTTCCAAACCGAGACGAACATTTGATTCAAAAGATCAGGAAACATCAAGGAACTCGAGATGAAAACACAGATGGCCTTTCTGTTCCAAAAGCTCAGGATGACGCTGTTATAGAGCCCCTTTTGTTAAAGAAGATTAGGACTCATCAAGGATCCAAATTTGACCAAGTGGAAGGATTGAGAGTGCCTATCGATGATTCTGAAGTTGATTTTCTCCTCCAGAAAATCAGAAACAATCAAGGCAATAGGGAAACCTTTGGAGATATTTTGAAAGCCCCTCAAATCGACCCCTTTTTGATCCAAAAAATCAATCAACATTCTGGCAAAACCAATGATGATACCGACGGCCTCACCATCCCACACAAAGAGACTTCAACCGAGGATGACGCGTTCTTGATCCAGAAGATAAAATCAAGTTTGGGACCGAAATTGGACCCTACAACCGGATTACAGTTGCCTATTAACGACGAAGAAGTTGAGTTCCTCTTTAACAAAATAAAGAGTCATCAAGGCGATAGAGAAACCTTCCAAGAGCTCCTGAAGTTATCGGATGTACCCCAACGGGATCCATTCTTGATTCAAAAGATTAACAGCCATCAAGGGACCCAATCGGATTTCTCAGAATCTCTGACAGCACCGAAGCAAGACGCTTTTCTGACTCAAAAGATCAAGCAGCATCAAGGTCAACGAGAGGATTTTGGAGCCCACTTGAGTGTTCCAAGCACAACAACCGAAGGATCATTCTTGCACCAAAAGATCAAATCCCACGAGGGATCCCGACCAGAGTTTGGCAGCGTCTTGGAAGCACCTGAGCATGGAACCTTACCAAGTGTTCCTCGCAGTTCCACGTCAACCCCATTGTCAGTAATGTCGGAGATTGGCAATTTCGAGCAAAAACTGAGGACATCCGATACGAGAGAGGAAATTGAGGATCACATCATGGACATGATTGTATCCAAGCCTGATGTGGTGGTGGAAACATTCACTAGCATATTCCAGACCACAGATCAAGCTCAAAAGTTGGAACAAAAGGCAAAGCTAACGGAAATGGTGGAAAATGACCCACTAAGCGTGACAGTAGCGTTCTCAGATTTAATGTCCAAGCAAAATGAGATCCTCAAAGAGGACATCTTTACTCCCAAGGTCCCGCACAAATACGAAGATCCGCCAGAAGAAGTCGAAGGACAATTGTTAAGGATTACTATGCCCGAATCTGTGACCAAAACGCCGCGATTACCGGAAGATATTCTAAGCTCCATGATTGAAATCATTCAAGCTGGTGATTTGGAGGATAGAAACATCGTGGATCAAATGATTGATGAGGGCAAACTTGAAATGAAGGATCTGCTCAAGACTCCAAAAGAGCCTCAGAACAATCTCAAGAACAAAGAAAGAGAACACGTGTCACCACAGAGGATGAAAGAAATGCTAATGAAGGAAGGTGATAAGAGGCCCATGATTTATCGCGATCAAAAACACCAAATGATCGAGGTCAACATCAACGATCCCTCGCATGACTTTGAAATGGTCAATGCGGAAAATCCAAGATTGATCACACCTATCAATGCCGAATTGAGCCAACATGACGAGGACATTGAAGAAGAGCAACCGTTCAACGGAGTGGAGAAAGATATCGATGTGATGAAATCCATGATCACTTTGTTCAAGCATGGTATGATTGACAAGTCCGAGCTAAAGGAAATGATGTCTTTCTTGGGCGAGGAGGATATGGAGATCCCTGAAGTGCGGGAAGAAGACAACATGAGTGCTCAAGAGCAAGAAACGACAACAACAACGACCACGACGACCACGCCTCCTCCAATGATGAATTATCACCAAACCACCACGCCTCCACCGGTGATGAACTATGACCATGAACGCCCAGTTGCCAGACCCCAAACGCCAAAAAAAGATAAGCCCTCCGAATCAAGTGGCACATCGTACTCCTATATCAACTTTCCCAAACTATCCCGACCCGAGGAGATCCCAGATTTTCCACCAAAACCCGAGCTGCTCCAAAATCGACCCCAGAGTCTGTTCAAGGAGCCACTGGTGGATCCCCATCCCTTTGCCCAACCACAAGTTCCCAAGCACAAACCAGCGATTCGACCCCCACCTCCACCACCTCCAAGACCCACCCCGGAGCCTTTTGTCCGGGTAAATGGTCAACCGGATCGGCCAAAGTCCGTGAGTTACTCTCACATTGAGATGCCGGCCGTGCATAGACCCCGTGTTCCTTTGACGGGCGAAAGAGCCCCGCAGCCCACGTTTAAACCCAGAATCCCGCTCCCCACTCGGCCGACGTTCCCCCCATTTCAGTTGACGAGAAAACCGGTCCTTTTGGACAATTTTGAGCGAGAACCTCTGATTCCCTCTTCGCATCTGCGTCCTCGACCCTCTCCAGTGCCATTATTCACCATGAATCAATATCCAGGACATCAAGATCGACCTCCTGTGTCCGATGGTAAACCCAGGCAGTTTGAGGACAAGGCCCGCATTGTTCAAGGGTTTTCTGACACCTTCACCAATGGAGAACTGAAGCAATCGTTTGAAGATGCTTTCAGTAATGTGGACATTTCTATGCATGACTTTGGACGCGAGGAGGAACCAGAGAATTATGGCGGGTCCTACTATGAATACGAGGAAGAAGAGGAGTCTGACCCGGAATATGCCCGACCCAATTACGCTGGATTTGACGACCATGAGGACCACCCTCATCCAATGAGAGAGATTGAATTTGGATCCGATGAGTTCGAAGATCAAAAATCGTTCGTGTCCCACCTCATTGATGATCCACATTCTGGCTCCCAAGAGCCCAGAGAAATTGACGGCTTTGGCTTCGATGGCGTGACAAAACTGAAAGAGAGCGTCGACGAGCCTTTTGGCCATGCTTTTGACTCGCCCAGAGGGGTCGAATTCGCGGCTCTCCCAGATCAACCAAACCACCCTCCTAGCGGTCCAGGGTTCCAGTTGTCCAAGTTTCCACAACCGCCCTTTGCTCCACCACCAGGCTTGATCTTGTCCCGACGTCAACCTTGGAACGATTTCCCAGTCCGATCGTCACTTCATTACCCAGTGGTCCCTGACAAGCGATCCCAGTATCTTCCAGTGGATGCCAAGTATCAACGTGTCATGGAACTGGAACCTTACCCCTTGGCATCTGGACAATCTGTCAGTTCCCCAGAAGAGGATTTGAGCAGGAGGTCCTTTGATGTGGGTCCTGATCCTGGCCAAGAAGATGTCAAGGAGATCGATTTGGCCGCATTATCCGGTGTGTTGACCGGTAATCCCGAAGTGGATCGGAACATTGGAAACATTTGGGTCCAATTCAATCAAAACTCATCTTAGAGTTCCTCGCAAAAGGCTGAGCCTTGCTGAATGACATCTCTTGAGTCATGTGATATTACGTTAAAAGGGATCCAAGAAGTGCAATGATTTTCATATTGTTTTGACTTTGTTCGCTGACAGCGGTGTGATTTTGTACTGCAGCCATACCACACCATATCATTTTCATGTTGATGCTCCTCACGTATTTCAGTGAAATTGAATACTTATTTTGATCAAAATTGAATGAAACATTTGTGTATATTTGATACATAAATAAAATTCATCCAGATACAGATACACTTACAAAAAGTCGCATTCAAACGTTATTTGAGCGCGCACAGTTCACAAATGCCCATCCAATAAACCCTGGGTAAAAGTCTGAGGTTTTTGTCAGTTTGAAGCTCGGTTGAGATCAAAAAAGCACTTGGAAAATGAGATCCACGAGAATAGGGAATATTAAGTGAGTTGAGCTCTTTTTGAGCATTCACTCGAGGGGCTCCCATTAAATTTGGATACATTCCAGGGGGAACTTCTCATCTTCCGTAATCCGAAATGCATTCGATCCAATCCTCTTCGGGCATTCTGGAACAAGAAGATGGAACAATTTTCAGGCAAAACACCTTTAACCAAGGATCTGAACTGACTTGGAGGAAATCTTTGCTCGCTCGAAACGACTTTGCTTTTAGACACGGCTCAAAACTGTTATAGGTATGAGAGAGTCTGAATCGAAAGATAGGCTTTATGATGTTTCATTTTCGGATGATTTCCACACCATTTGCAAATATTATGGAACCCTTAATTGGAAAATCAACTTCTTGATTTCAACAAGACACGAGCCAACTTACTCAGGACAATTGACGAGTATATAATTAATTCTTAACCTATTTACAGTAGACTTGAACCAAAGGGGAAACGAGATAACAGATAGACACACAATACAGATTCCATTTGGAATGACTTCCTTCGAATGGCTGAACAACATTGTAGTTTTTGTCTCTTTGGAAGCTATGGTTTCGCGCTCGTGACCGGGAACTTGATTACCGACCAACACCTAAGAGACTCTTTTCTCTGGCCAATCCTCCCCAAAAGCATTTGAAATGAAAGGGAGCCTCCACAAAAGGTGAAGATAGTGCGAAAAAAAGCCGGCGTGAACAGCTCGGAGACTTCCCAAAAAGCGACTGCTCCCCAGAGTTCCATCTACTGGTTACGATTGATAGTGTGCCAGATAATATATCAGTTGGGAATTCCACTCACTTTCGCTCGCCCAGTGGGTGAGCTTGTTGTGCTCGGGCTTCGTGTTCTTGGCTCATTCGCCACAAAGAAGCAACAAACAGAGAAAATAAATTTAAGTCTCATGGCACCTGGTATTGGCACATTGTGCCTGGGAATGGAAATGGAAATGCCGATGGAACCAACGGAAAAGAGGAAGTGTTCCATTTTCGAAAAGGAAAGAGATACATGTATGGCAACTTCCGTAAAGGCCAAAGTGCGAAACTTTTGCCAATCACAATCTAAAGACGTATGTATACAAACGTTTTTGCGTTTTCTACGAATTGCATCATCTTCAGGGAAAAGACAGCTAAGTTGATGGATGGAACAGGGCTTATGGTCGTCTCAAGCCTCAAATGTCTTATTTAGAGAATTCAGTCTTAACAAGAAATTATATGCTTAATTATTTTGGCCAACTACATTCTGGTTCCTTGGTCTACTCAGTAATTGTCATCACGGGCTTTCAAATTATGACAAACCTGAACGGAAGAATGCAGTCCCATCTAACTATACCTATATGGTATGCATAGCAAAATAGGCACATGTTCCCTTCCACTCACCTTTTTCGCATTTCTCTCCGTGGAATCCAGTTCCAGTGCACTCACAACGATATTGGCCGTGTTTGAGTTGAAGGCATTGGCCTTGGTTCAAGCAAGGCTTGCCATGACATGGATCAATATCGGATAGGAGTCCAGCTGAAAGACGAAAAAAGACAGAGGACTTCAATGCCGTTGGGATGAGAAGCTCTGTCTAAGTTAGACCTGGATTACACTTTCCGTCTTATCATGAGCCATGACACGTAGAACCCGGCTTTACCGCTATCTTCAAACTCAAAGTGGTCCAGTTATGGAAAGGAAAAGAAGTCCGGCTAGGTGCTCCCGCTTCCAAGAAATCGTGGGTATCAGTGGCAATCAGGCCTCTCATTATTCTCACTCAAGATAAAGCCAGTGCCTGAACAAGCTTGGCCCATTTTCTCTTGGCCGGGATCCATTCATTAGGAGATACTTATCGACATATTGGGCTTTTCGGCTCAGCATCCGCCCTCGATCTCTTTCGTTTGCAGCCCTGAGTTGGACGTCGAGGTTGGTGGGTTCTCGGGACGAAACAACCCAGACTTCAGACTTGGGAGCCAAGTGCACCTTTCTCACTCTTTGCGAGATCTCATCGGGCGCCCATTTGGATCTTAGGAACTGAGGGCGTTTAGCTTGGACTCTAACGAGCTCGGATTTCGTGGAACAGAAACAATGGGATTGGAACACTTTACCTCACCCGAGGAAAGAGGGAATGATAGACACACCTTGACATGGACTTCTTGGACCCCTATCCTTACAGGGACCACATTCGTCAGTTCATTGGAATGTCGAGGAACGATTATTTGCGGTGGGTGAACAGAACATGAGGTATCTCTGGAGAGTCAGGCGACAAGGACCGCTCGAACCACGCATTGTGGGACCAAATGTCAAGGACAAAGAAGTCCATTGATGTGAGCTGGGTTTGTTTTTGGACAGATGGGATGGCTTTGGGCGAAAGCGATCGCAACTTGGTGGTCGGAGGAGGAGAGGGAGGAGGAAGACGAAAACAAAAGAAAGATCCGTCCGCTCTCTAGGGGTCCTGGTTGTCGTTGGTTTGACAGTGGGAACGCCGCCATGACCATGAGATGATGATGCTATTCTCCATTTACAGTTGCGGCCAAATGAAGAAATTGTAAAGTTTGCTCTTTGGGGGGTCATAAAAGACAACAAACAAGGGGAAATGGTGCGAAGATGTGAAGGCCGAACAAGCTCAAAGCACCACATTAAGGGGCTTTCCTTCTCCCTCCGAGTCTAACCGACGGCTTTCCTTCCTTCCTTCAGCTTTGGAGGATGTTCCTTCAAAATATCCCGAAACCATTCGCAAGTTCACGCCAATGACCCCGAGGATCAAGCTTCTTTCTAGCCAACAAAGCTCTGTTACTCATTCTATGGAACATTTGGGCAGGAAGGGATCTTGGCGGGAAAAACGAGGCTCTTAAGGTTGACATCATGGGAAAGGATATGTTATTTCGGGCTCATTATTCTTGGCAGGCTGTGACAGGTTTTTTTCTTATCTTGTCTGGGAAACAAATAAATTCATTTAAAGAGTAAAGTAGAAGAATTGGTTGTGTTCATTTTTCAGAGTTTGAAGGAGAAAACCGTTTCCCGTTCTCTAAAAAGGAAGCGACCAACGAGGGATTATGCAATAGACGTATTCATTTTATGGATTGTTCATTTACATTTCCAAGCCATAAGTAAAAACTTACAATCAATGGGAAAACGAGGTCAGGACATGATTAAATGTCTTTCGAGTGCATTATTCTTTGCTCTCCGCCTGATTTGAGATATTATCTAATTCTCGACTTGAAAAAAAATGAGAGATCATTACAAGTCCATGTCGCGGGATATTCGAACTTAGAAAATGCCTTTGTCCTAATGAAATGAATTTCCTCCCGAAATGCCTTTGACACGCCTTGCCCATGATCAAGCTGATTCATGACTAAACTGGAAAGAATTCCTGGTTCCTCCTTTTTAAATGCATTACCATTTGTGTGCAAATACAGACAAAGACACTCCTGCCTTTGTGGTAACACCAATCAAAACTGGCACAAAAGCCCTGGAGAGAATTTGGGTCACAAAAGTCACTTTGTTGAAGCACATGCCTGTGGGTTGTGCACAATTTCATATTTGCCTCCAATCTGCAATAGCCATCACTCTTCAATCCGAGAGTGACACTGAAGTCAAAGTTCGGCCAAAATGAAAAGGCCACGACGTGACGTGGATTGACAAGGTGTTCCCAAAGAAACTCCACCCTGACGAATCCAAGAGGAACACATTGACCCCTCTCGAGAGTTGGAGAGGCCTCTTCAGGCCACCGTTTCAAAGGTCAGATTGGCTCTTTTCATTATGTCAGTTCAGGCAAGGCCCAAGGCCAAAGGTCGTGCCTCAAGGCTGATCTGTCATTGTAGGTACATACGGTATATGACCAGGCGAAGAGGGGAAAGAAGCTCGTGAGTGAGCACTTTTATCTGTATCTCAATGGGAAATAAAACGACTGGTAGGGAAAAGTAGCCTCCAAGAAGCTAGCAGAGATTGATTTCCCATAGACTTGAAGAAATACCTCCACAAAACTGCAAGCAAAGGGAGCTAAAAAGTTTGCCTTTCCACTAGCACAATCTGGACCACCTCACTTCACTGGGCACTGTGGGCAGGCACTGTGGGCAATGGGAAGTGGGAAGTGGTAGTAAAAGAGACGTGGCACAGCGGGTTCTGTTATTGGAACACGTCGTTTTCCCTTCTCTGAGCCACGCAGCCAATCGGCTGGAAAGATCGGATTAGGTATGTAAATTTGAGGAAGCATCTGCCCTCAGATGGAACGCCCAAAGTTTGTGTTTGCTTTCAGGGAAAACTTAGCAAACCTAGCCTTGTGGAGGCTTCCAACTTTCAGTTCTACAACTCCCATTGCTGAAGTCTGGCTTCGACTTCATCGAACCCCCAAAAAGGTCGACGGTCTCCTTGCATATTCATGAACTGTTGGTTTCCTCCCTTGAGGCTCTCGACTTGCATTCCCGTGTAGATGTAAATGCTCAACTTTCCATGTTCTTGATGATTTCGAATTATTCATTACTCCATCCATCCCTCAGCTCGTCTTGCTCATCACTCTTGTTAGATTACCTCCCAAAAATCAGACTACATAGTTTCTCTCGAACACTCTGAATTGAGGCCAAGGAGGAGGAGGAGGAGGAAGAGAAGATGGTAAGAAATGAAATGAAATTCGATCTGGGATCCTCAAGGGACCCGAACAAAGCCTCCATGGAACACGTACCTACCTTCATATTCGGAGTACGGATACTATACTATGGTGAGCTATGCGTCTTGAGCTTGAGAAGCTAGCTCGCTTTATCCAACCAGTAGATCTCTCTAGCCAATGGAAACCGAAAGACTGAGGTCATGAACTTACATTTGAGAGCAGCCTCACATTTTGCTCGACTTTCGAATTGGAACTCCCGCTCGCATCCAATTCCACACAGACATTCCAATCCTCCAGAGGTGGCTCCCACATTGGGTTGAAGTCGACAGCCAGTGACCATGTCATCATAATCACAGCAATCACTGAAGTCCTCTGCAAAAACAAGCATGCTTCGCTGAAAAGGTTATGATGCCGGTTGCGGGAGGTCCTTGACTGGTCTAAGAGTTAAATTTCAATCAGGCTTCCTGCCCTTCCATCTCAATTCAAGGGTGGGAGGGAGCTCCCGATTAGCTAGGGAGAAAGAAGTTGGTTTGGTCTCATTTCCTCTCGGCAGCAGCTTTGATCTTTCAAAGGGGCCCTCAGCAGCCACAAACTAAGAAAGAAGCCTCTAACCCCACATTGTTTCGCCAGGTTCTCGGCATCCATCTCCCGTATGTGGTACGTACATACGGTACATAGGATGTATGAAGGGGGGCCGCTCTTGTTCTTCGGCCTTTTCATTTCCTCCCGAGAGAACGCCCGGAAATGGGACCACCGTAGTACTCAGGGGAAAGTGAGATTTTGCCAAAGTTTCTCTTAACCTCAGGATTAAAGACCTATAGATACATTCTTAGTACGTAGTAGTAGTATGTCGTGGGCCGCACTGGCTTCCATTGTGCGCAATTATACTCACGGATGGAAATGGCCACGACCAGGAAGAAGAAAACGCCCTTCATTGTGTGTAAGTATGGAGGAGTGCGGGAGTGGATGAAGAGGTAGGTAGGTGTTTGGTATTCCGGTCAGGGTCTCGTCAAAACTTTTTAATCCCGGGAGCTGTGGATGAAGAGGGTATAAAGAGAAAAGTTATTCTATCCGACAGACATTACGATCTAACTCGGGAGTTACACTACTATCCACTACCAACTAGTTACTGTACCAGCCGTCCCAAAACCAAACCTGGTGCTTGGTTTTCATGATCAATCAAGGAACTTTCCGACGACATGGTCAAGATAATCAAGCTTGTGGCATAACCTTGGCATTCATGCCCTCCTACCCACCCAAACCACCATGGACTGGGCTCTTATTTTTTTCTCCTCCCACCCCCAGCCCACTCCCCCAATTGATGAGCTACATTCAAAGGGACGACGGTCACGAAATCTGACTAAGTGGAAAAGTTGGAACAAATTCAGCCGTGTAAAGGTTCGTTCGTTCATTCGTCAGGCCTCACTCATGCCTTGTACTTGTTTTGTGTGGTTTGATAAGATCGGGAGAAAGCACGAGTGAGGGCATGCATGGTTCCTGTCCCCTCTACTATGTAGGTGTGTACGTAGGGGTGTACATTGTACAGTATGCATAAATAATAAACTGTCGAGACTCAAATTCACTATCAGGACTCACTCACATTCAACCTGTCGTAAAAACGACCTTGTTCCTAAATGGCCACTCACCACTGACGACGTCCAAATTGTGAAAAATTAGGAACCTCTCACATTGTTCCCGAAATTGGCACCTCACTAGATCATTCCATCCAACACTGATCGTGTTCAAAGGAAATCTTCATCGTCTTCTCAAGCCGGTCGATCTCGTCAAACTGGCTTTTTGGGATCGAGCGCTCTCCCAAAAGACTTCATCTTCTCTTCGGGTGTTCCCTTGGAATATACTGCACCACTATACAGCACTTGCTTACCTACCTTGTCCAATCTTGGCCGTCTTTCCCCGCTCTACTCACTCCTCTGCAACGTCCAAACTAGAAGACACGGACGGGAAACAGCGAACAACGAGCTTCTTTCTCTACATCGACGCAGTCGAGTATACGACCTTATGGTCGCCATATGCGCCATCCTCGTTGTTCTCGGTGGTAACCCGAAACCCGGGCCACGTTCTCAGTCGGCACTGTACTCGTACGTTGATTGTGATCGTCAATAATTCAGTTCATATCGATATTTATGGCGTTCATCGCAAGGAGAGCGCACTTTCGTGGGACAAAAGGTTCCAAGGATGCCAGAAGCGTTTTTGAAGCGGTTCAATATTTCCAATTTGGGCAGAATGAAAGAACTCGTCCATCAATAAAGATTACCGCACCAAACGTTGGACAGAGCAGGCAATCGCTCTGAAATATGGTTCTTCGAATGCTAAAAGATTGTTGGGAGAAAAGGTAAATAGAAAGGCTCAACAAAGATTAAGAAAGAACCCAGTTCTTTTAGTTCTAGCAGTTAAATAGGAAAATAGAACACCGAGACTTGAAAGAGAAAAAGAAAGTGCCCATGTTTTCGAAGAATCCCCATGTTTCACAACTTTACATATGTTTTCAGCAATAACGATGTGTCTTTTTGGTACTTTCATGTCTTAGACCAAGATTAGAAAAATCCTCGGCCAAAGATAACATATCCCAACATTTAAAGGTCACCGAATTTGCAAGTTATAAATAGTGAGCTTTCGAGAAATTAATCTTCTAGCAATTAATTTCGAGTAATTACTCGAACCCACGAGGGGCATTCAAGCAGGAAATGGACTGCTGAAACTACTAGCGTAAAACAGTAAGAAAAAAAGCAATAAGAAATGCATTTTGGGGGACAACCGTCGGGGTATTGGGACTAAATTCAAAACAACTTCTTGAACAATTTCTTCAAAAGCCACTATTGTCTGCCTCTTGCAAGATTTTTATTTTTTGACATGTGGGACCAACGCTGTGCCACCAAGACTTACACCAGAGGTGGTAGAAGTGCCTCTGAGACCTTACAGCTTCTCAAATGTGCTTACATGGATCTAGCCTTTAGAAAAGGCCACATTTTTGGCCTTTTAGAGAATTTGTGCCAGACCTAAAGTTAATTGAACAACACAGTGAGTTTGTCAATGGCACTGGACAAACCCCAAGAAATGAGCTCTTGGTGATGCTCCTGATTCAGAAAACCATGAGGGTTTTAACAAATATGTTTTCTTTGAAACAAATTTAATGTCCACAAGATCCTCAATTAAGACCTAAACCTCAGAAAGCTCAGTGACCTTTGCATCCTTTGCCAAGGACACTTAAGCAAGGAAACGCCACTTTCTTGTGATCACCAAACCATTCCCATCAAGTTAGGCCTAAACTTTTGGTGCTCTTTAGAGTCCTTGCCCTTCTCTGGTTACAGAATCTTTGGATATGTATGCTGATGTTTTGCGCTGATGTTTTGCACTTATGTAAGGAGGTGAGGAATCAGTAGGAACTAACCTTGCTTTGGTTCAGATCTAAATGGAGAATCTCAGGAATGACACAAATGAGAAATCAAATTTAGAGATAACACTTTTGACAATGCCATAAGTCATTATGCGCTGCGCTGCGCTGCGCATTATGCAGTGCGCTGGTTTGAGATGCCAAGATATGAAAATAAAGTTCTTGTAAGGGGTAAGCAATGTTGACTATTGAAGAAAGTACCTTTAGGGCATTTGTCTTAGTTTCGGTGGTCCCGGGAAAAGATTGTCTATTTTACTCGATAAAACTTTACTGGTAGTAGTAGCTGGCCTAAAAATCTGTACTTTTCAAATGTTCAAAGACTTTCTCTATTGAACATTGTAGAACGCCAGATCAGATGTGATTGCCACTAGAACTACAATATTACAGCGCTTCCCATGATGGTGCACTTTTTTATGCGTCAATTTACTAGAAAATTTATATTTCGATGAGTATGCAGCCCAGTCAGCTCGCAATGGATCACAATCGACTCAGATTCAAGCTGAGTGGCGGAATAGGTCAAGTGCTCTCCCACAGCCTATTCATTTATTAATACTGTAGATGGGGTTTCGGTATGCCAATCACCGCCTTGGGTCGTAAAGCCCACTCGATTGGCCTTAGTAGGAAGGGCTACGGCTCTCATTATTTTGGTTACTTGGCTCTCCTAGATGTTTTTTTTTCATCATGTAATTGGAATGCAGTTTTATATGTTGTCAATACCATGAGAGCTAAAAAATGCCCGGGGATAGGCGGTGTTGAGCCCCGGTTTCCCTCATATTGGAACCACTAATTATTAGACCAACAAAGCACGGTACCTGAACTGTATGGTGTGGTGATATGTGAGCAGAGAAGTAAAGAGAAATGGTAGGATTGGAAAATAATGGTTCTTTAATACGCCTGTCAATTTAATGTTTGATTATTGCTGTGGTGTACTTCTTTGGATGTAGAAGGGGATTCTAGCGGGTGGCTCGCGTGCTCCTTTCCATTGGAGGCGTGTTTCTTGCTAATATATGCATTGAGGTCATATTCATCCTCATATTGGCGTTCATCCCATAGCTCGGGCATATTATCCAGGAGAGCCTTGATTCCCTGTTGTTGTTGTTGACGTTGTTGATCCATAGCGCCATTTCGATTATCGCCCGCCGTTAGGTTATCTTCCAAGGAGAAGAGGTCGAAGATTTGATCCGTGGCCATGGAATGGAGACTCGCATTATCGGACGAGATCACGGTATTGGCAGTGATCATTTTGAACTTTTGCAGACCTAGGATCTTCTCCTCAATCGTGTTTCGCGTGATTAATCGGTAAACATTGACAACCTAAAAAACAAGTTGCGTTGGTATTATGGGATAAGATTTTTTTTTTTTGATGTAAATTAATTAAAATGGTTTCTAGGAATAGAATATCAATCCCATCAAAAATATGTGACAAATCTTCCTGGATTTCCAGCTTCAAATCAAGACCAAAAATAATAACCTAACGGGTTGAAGACGAATTCAATAGGCTATGTAAATTTGTCAATTTCAAGTTGCACTGCGTTAAATCTAACATTTAAGCCAACACAGCAGTTTTCAATTGCCATGATTTAACTGTGTAATTAGCTCAACGGGGGTTGAAAAAGTCCTGAACATGTATTAAGAGTGTAGGCTAACACATCATTAGCGCTCTAAATGGGACGGATGTGCAATCCACAGGTGCAAGTCAGTTGATGCACATGAAATTGATGGATCTAATAGCAATTGAACGCTACTGTCGATTTTTTTTTTTAGCCATAACGAAGCAACTTCAAAAAGATTAGCTGATCATGAGTAAATGTGGCGTAGCGAAGGTTGAATGATTAAAAAAATTAGCTTACCTTTTTCTGACCAATTCTGTGGGCTCGATCCATGGCTTGAAGGTCTTTCATTGGGTTCCAGTCGTGTTCAACAAATATCACGGTATCGGCTCCAGTGAGATTTAATCCCAGTCCACCTTTAAATAGGAAATACAGATGTTGAGCCACAAAAAAAAAAAAAAAATAACATCAAACATCCTGATCTTCTTCCCTCTCCTACATCTCCTTCTTCATGGAAAAGTACCTGTCATTGGTGGATAACGAGTCTGTCATTCAACAGTACATGTAATTAGGATCCCACCACATCCAAGTGTTTGAACATTCATATCATCTCATTCTACATAGAGCTAAGGCGGGCATCTCGATTGCGCTTTAAAGCAAAACTTTTAGAAGTCTCGCTATGCGACAAATCTTGTTAACGAACAAAGGGGGAGGATTAGACCATCTCGTCTCAATGGAAAGCTCCTACCAACCTGTAATGGTTTCTTAATGAGCAAAGAGCGTGTCAACTCGAAGTTGACCTTCTGAACTAATCATTTCGTCTTTCCCCCTCCTCTAAAGAGCCTAACAAGGCGGAGGACAATCCCATTGATGTGGATTGAAATTTCTTACCCACTGAAGTGGACAGGAGTAGGAGATCATAGGAGATATCATTATTGAACCGGTCCACAATTCCCTGTCGAGCATGGGCAGGAACCGATCCATCCAACCGGAGGTAGGTCACCGAGGGCATGAGGCGTTTCAAGAGGTCATTCTCGACGATATCCATCATGGACTTCAATTGAAAGAAGACCAGGGCTCGATGTTGAACCACAACCGAGTCATCCAACGAATTCGACGAGCTTTGAGCGCCAATCCCGCATTGAAGCAAGAGATCGTGCAGAGCAGGAAGTTTACCCGAGTGGTTGATATCGTTCAGATTGGAGTTCGATACTTGCAGCATTCCCATAACGGCATCGAATTCCGGGTGTTGCTCATTTAGCACCAATTTGGGGTGATTGCACACTTTCCGGAGATACTGGAGAGCCTGGAAAATGTGAGGTTTGTTGGCGGGCGTAGGTTGAGGATCCTTCTTGGACAGATTCAATGCCTCATCGCCCTGTTGGCGATGTTTATTCGACTGAGTACGAGCAAAGTCCTCGTACAACTTAATTTGGATCTGGCTGAGTTCGCAGTAGTAATCTTGGGTGATCTTGGGTGGCAAGTCACTCAAGACATCCTCCTTCATTCTCCTCAGTATGAATGGCAACACTTGGCGATGAAGAGCCTCCATAGCCAATGCACCCGCCTCCTGGTCTTTGGGCGAGCATTTGGGATCTCTGCTAGCCACAATAGGTCGACTATATTTGGCTGCGAATTGCTTATCGGATCCTAAAAACCCGGGCATCAAGAAGTCGAAGAGCGACCATAATTCATCAAGAAGTCGAAGAGCGACCATAATTCTAGGACCGAGTTTTGAATCGGGGTTCCGGATAAGATGAGACGATGTTGGGCTTGGAGACTCTTAATGGCCAGTGTGGTCTTGGTTCGGCCGTTCTTGATCACGTGGCCTTCGTCAAGAATCACATAATTCCAAGCAATCCGACCAAAGTAATCCACGTCGTTTCGGACGACATCGTAGGAAGTGATAATGACATTGAACTCGCTGAACAAGGGACGGAGTTCGGCTCGAGTTGCCAGAGGACCCGAGTAGATCAGCGGTTGGAGGATCGACTTGCCCACGAAACGATGGATCTCGGCCACCCAATGACTGCACAATGTGGGTGGACAGATCACCAAAGAGAGGCAATCCACCGATTGGTCATGAAAACCTCGTGGTTGCAAATGAAAGTGGCTGGAAGCGAGCATACAGATGGTTTGCAGCGTCTTCCCTAAGCCCATGTCGTCGCACAGGATTCCGTGGAGCCTGTACCGATTCAGGAACGCTAACCAATTGAGACCGTTTTTCTGATAGGACCTCAAGGTGGCTTCAATGGGAAAGGCCAATTGGTAGTCTTCGAGTTGTCCAATGTTCATTAACTGGTCCAGGAACCTCTGATCTTGGGCCTTGCGTTGGACGATTGCCTTGGGTAAATCTAGTGGCTCGGGCACGGCTCCATCCAGAGGGATCAACCGAATGAGTACGGCAAACGTGTTTGAGGCTAGGAGGCGAATATCCTGGTCGAAATCGGACATTCTGCCCATACATGGCACCACGAGCAATGCAATGTAGGGCAGGACTTGGACGTCTAGTTTCTCCACAATGCAAGCTAGACATTCGATGGCTCCTTGACGATGAGCCACCACATCGCTATTAAAAAGAGGTAGGATCTGCTCGATGACGCAAACCATCACAGCCATGGGTCGGATCTTGGCCAGAATTGCCAAGCACCGGGCGCTCATGTGTCGGATACTGGCCAACGGACTCTTGAGGAGAGTGACCAAATTGGGAACGCTCAATAGTAGAGCGTCTTGAAGGTCCAAGGCCAAGACGGGCATGGACACCTCGAGTGCTCGGAGACACGTGACTAATTCGGGGCTTTGGTTTTGGTATTCACTCATCACAGATAGCACTCCCTTGAGGGTGAGCTCATGGAGCTTGGGAAGTTTGATGAAGACTTGGGCGTGGAAATGACGGATGATCTTCTCCAAGGCCATTTGGGCACCTCGGCTTTGCACCTGTAATCGCTTGGATTCCTCGATTTCAGCTGGACTCGGTTGGCTTTTCCCATTGGTGGCGTTGGGGGCGGTCTTCTTGGTTCTCTTACTCCCCTTGGGTGTTTGCCCATTTGTTTTGGCCGAGTGTTGAAGAAGCGTATCCTTGACTGACAAAGAATTCTCGAATCCGGATGACTTCCCGGATTTCTTATTACTACTACTACTACCACCGTTGGTGTTGACGTTATCATCATTGCTAATACGACTACTACTACTACTACTACTACTTGCATTATTGACATTACTATTGTGATTACTATTGCGACTACTCTCGGATTTTTTGGCTGATTTCGCCTCTCTGATCTGGAGGGTGACTATGCATTGATTGGCACTTGAGGACGGATCCGGGTTCAAACTGGGCGTCACCAAGGGGTCGGTTGACACGAAATTCACTAGGTTCTTTATCACTTTCTCTAGCGGAGGGAGCATGTGCTGTTCATGACAATGTTCTAACACGCGGACCAATCTGTCTGCAGACAGTGATTGCAGCAATTCATTCCGCTCGCGTTTGATGGACTCCATCAATGGTTTTATCACAGGATTCAATTTCTCGGGGTACGCACCTAAACTCACAATAGCCCCGGCATTAGCCGCTTGTGTCATGACCGTGAGGGTGGCTTGGTCATTGGCAATCCGATTCAGCGACCCCACCAAAGCATTCTTCCGGTCCAACAGCGAGTCCAAGAGTTTCGTTTTCAGTTTCGGATTCGACCCGAAAAGGCTCCCGAAATCGGTTCGAGTGAGAAACATTTGAACTTGGTCGATGGAGAATGTTTTGGGTTGAAGGCTGATCAGGTCCGGGGCCAATTGGAGCTTGTAGTGCTTCAACAGGGCGATGTAGTCGACGGTCTCATTTTGAAGTTGACTGGCCGCTTGTCGGGTCTCGTCGTAAGACGGGATCTCAACTCAAGAAGCGGTTGAACGTGGATTTGAGCACCAAGGGCACCTCTTTCTCATTGTGTTGCTCGTACCACTCGGAAACGATCAGCGACATGGTCATCCGTTGGTAGGCCGAGGAGCTGTTACTTAAATTGGGCATCAAAATCTTCGTCACAAACATTTGCAAGGGAGTGAGCGCATCTTTGGAGTAGTCCATGCCAGGCACGGGCGTGCGAATGAAACCGGCCAGTTTGCCAAGCATCTTGGCCGCTAAGTAGCGAGCTCGCGTCACGAATCGGTCCTTCTCGATGGATTGACCAAATGCTGCACGTCTGGCCCGCCTAGGTATTGATGAACCCCGAGTTGGCCTTGTCCTGGATCAACAGATGCGCTGGCAAAGGCCAGTGAGGTGGCTGGATCACCATGGCCACCCAAGAGCCATACATGGGAAGTAGCCATGAGAAGTGGGCCTAGGGGCGTGTAGAGGCCATGTATTCCAGATCTGCTCGATCAATTTCAAGTTGTCCTCTTGATGTTCAAGAACGGCCCGTTGGAATAGGTTCAAGCTGAGTTCCTTGACGACCGTGGGCAAGACAATCTTGGCCAAATCCTGATTGTCGGTCAGCGTGTTCAGCGTGGTCAAAGTGGCTTTTCGCACCAGGGACGACGAATGCGACATGAAGGGGAACAATCGGACCACTTTGAGTGCGAACATCGATTGGTGGTCGAGGCCTCCGTTGCTTGGAACAGATTCAACCGTTCAATTGACCGTATTCCACCTGAGTCTTGAGGATTTCCGAGAGCAAGTGCATGATGGAATGCGTGGAACTGGTCAAATCATCGATGATTTTCAACGCGTCCCAAAGGCGGTCGGTGAGCTTCTCCAACTGGTTCTGGTACTTCAGGATCAACTCTCTGACCACGGGATGAGTGAGGCTGCTGCCCCGCCCACCATCGTCTACGGAGTCGTTCAACCCTTGAAATATGGCGGGGTATAGAACCGGTAAAATCTCGTCGATGAGGTCTTGGCGGGTGGCAAGGATATATTTGATCTGGAACAACACGAGAGAAAAGACGAGCTCGTTAACACGGGGCTTTGCTACTTGTACCAATTAGAGTGTTGAAGGCAATCAAACTTAGTTACACTAACTTAACTTGCACCAAGATCGGGTGCTGTGGAAATATATTTTGAATTATTTGGACGAAAGAAAATAAAAAGAAGCTCGCTGTGAGGCATGGCAAAATGTTATCAAATCAATGAATATTTGTCCTTTTGGGCATTTTTAAAATATTTAGGTGTTTTTTAAAAAAGTTTCAAATAATGAGCGATATGTCG
>NC_081442.1:3082691-3083351 GCF_007210705.1 Tigriopus californicus
CTCGTTAACACGGGGCTTTGCTACTTGTACCAATTAGAGTGTTGAAGGCAATCAAACTTAGTTACACTAACTTAACTTGCACCAGATCGGGTGCTGTGGAAATATATTTTGAATTATTTTGGACGAAAGAAAATAAAAAGAAGCTCGCTGTGAGGCATGGCAAAATGTTATCAAATCAATGAATATTTTGTCTCTTTTTGGGCATTTTTAAAATATTTAGGTGTTTTTTAAAAAAGTTTCCAAATAATGACGATTGTCGGCTTATTTACCTGTTAACATCCTTCACTAATGAACATCGATATTGAAACCGACAGGAAAATGTTCAAAATTTGTTGCTTTTTTCATACTTGGGAGGATTTTTACTTGGAGGACTTGGATTTTTTGGGACCTTTTGGTTTTAAGTTTCAAGTATTATTCATAGTCTAGTTTTAAGCCCTGTATACAATGCTGCATTTTTTGTATCATTATCTTCACTTCTTGCCCAACTTTAAGATAATCAACCTCTCAAGTATGCTTATTAATGCCCAATACTTGCATAATTCCTTTTTTAAAAGACCACGTGTTTGCAAAAGAAATAGATATGCGAAATAGGAAAACCATTCTTTGGGAAAAAAAGGAAAAGAATGTGCACTTCTAGGGGTAACATTCTCTGCAGTTGTT
>NC_081442.1:3083387-3084539 GCF_007210705.1 Tigriopus californicus
GCAAAGGCCAGTGAGGTGGCTGGATCACCATGGCCACCCAAGAGCCATACATGGGACAAGTAGCCATGAGAAGTGGGCCTAGGGGCGTGTAGAGGGCCATGTTATTCCAGATCTGCTCGATCAATTTCAAGTTGTCCTCTTGATGTTCAAGAACGGCCCGTTGGAATAGGTTCAAGCTGAGTTCCTTGACGACCGTGGGCAAGACAATCTTGGCCAAATCCTGATGTTCGGTCAGCGTGTTCAGCGTGGTCAAAGTGGCTTTTCGCACCAGGGACGACGAATGCGACATGAAGGGGAACAATCGGACCACTTTGAGTGCGAACATCGATTGGTGGTCGAGGCCTCCGTTGCTTTGGAACAGATTCAACCGTTCAATTTGACCGTATTCCACCTGAGTCTTGAGGATTTCCGAGAGCAAGTGCATGATGGAATGCGTGGAACTGGTCAAATCATCGATGATTTTCAACGCGTCCCAAAGGCGGTCGGTGAGCTTCTCCAACTGGTTCTGGTACTTCAGGATCAACTCTCTGACCACGGGGATGAGTGAGGCTGCTGCCACGCCCACCACATCGTCTACGGAGTCGTTCAACCCTTGGGGAAGCAACATTCTGTGTGTTCTGCATTGATACAGACGTGCAAAAAATGATCATTTACTCGTAATGAAGTCTCTTTTTCAATACAATTTGCGTCTTGACTAAAGAAGAAGAAAAAGTCCAAACGGCACCATTTTGGCTCAACTAAAATTTTACCTTAAAAAAAGGGCCTCGTATATACTGTCCCATTGGGGTTCTGGGTCAGGGTCTGTAGGGTACAGACAAAACCTTAAAAAATGTAGGCTTTTCATTAATATTCTTAAATTTTCCTCAGCTTTAACCTCTTTTTCCAAAAAAGACTTTTTGAAATTAAACATCGTTTAAAATATTTCCTCTGTAAAAGGTAAGCAGCATACTGTTTCCAAGACAAGAAATATTCCACCAATCAGATGAAGTGATGTGGACCCTATTTCTCTTTATGATCTCTTTCGTTTATCAATCAGTAGCATTTCAGGTTTCCTACTCCTTTTAACTCGTTCTTGGAGGAAAATCCCGGTTGGAGGGCGGCAATTCGGCAAGGAAGCACCTGAGGAGAAAAAACTCGTTTTCAGAAGGACCC
>NC_081442.1:3087074-3089484 GCF_007210705.1 Tigriopus californicus
CCCCCCTCTCTCTTCTTCTTCTTTGAGTTTGACAATAGCATCCAAGAGGGTTATATAACTGCTTGGACGGAGGCTTTGGCGACGAGAGAATCTTCATCTTCCTTGATGGACAAGATCAGGATTCGGAACGAGTACAGGATGCTCGAAATGTAAAATACGCACTGTGCATGCAGCAATGCTCAAGGCTCCTTCATCCATGTTAAAAGACAGCCACACTGACAGCCACTGGCAAAGTGACAAGAGCGCCGAAAAGGTCGGATTAAATGCAACTCAAGCTGTTCAGGCTCGTTTTTGTTTCGTCTTCCGGACGACGAAAAGCTCTGGGTCTACTCTTTTTCACGCACCGTAAATATCACTCCACGTTTCCGTTAAAGTTAAAAAATAAAAATCACCTTCGCCCAATACCTACAACTTACCCCTAAGAGACCTCCATGGCGACACTGCCAATCGGGGTTGGCCAGGAGTTGGAGAATGACCCGCACGACCTGCGACACATCGGATGGGGTCATCAAAGTCACGGCCTCGGCTAGAGCTTGGGCGCTGGACTCTCTGACCGGGGCCACGACCTGATCAGACACAAAGTCACCGAATCGATCTTTGGCCATGACAGTAATCAACCGTAAGCTGATTTGGGCCAACCAAGCTCGATGCGCGTTGGCATTCTCAACCGCACTATGTTGGCCGTGACAACCGGCGCGCTGGCCTTGATGGGCGATGATTTCCCGGAGGGCCGTGGCCGCACCGTGTCGAACCTCCCAGGCCTCGTCGAACAGATCGCGGCACAAATATTGACAAAACGGTTGAAAGACCCACTCGTCCGGATCGGTCGGGGCCCTGGGAGCCTTGTAGAGTTTGGCCTCTTTCTTGGCCTTCTTCTGACTGGTTTGCACCTGGGTTTTTTGACGCGAAGCGGCGCGCTTCAAGCGATTCCGCTCCCGCGCACTCAGCGCTGAAGACAGGGTGGGCCCCGCTCCCGCCGACCCGTTCTCGACTTTGAGGTCCTCCTCGGTGATCAGATCGTCGGGGGCCGTATCACCGGCCAAATTTTGAGCCATGGTAAACCCGAACTTGCGATTGATCTCCTTCTTCTGCTGCCCCAAATCGCATTGGGCGGGCGAGTTAAACTCGCGACCCCGCGACGACAACAGCGATTCGGTCTCGGCAATCATACGGGCCAAGTCGAACGTCTCAAAATTGAACTGATCAACCTGGGCTGCCGACACGATCACGGGCGTTTGGCGACTTTCGCGGCCATAGCTCAAATCCACGGGTGCTTCGAGTTTCACCCGTGCGTCTTCCTTACCGGCCGCCTGGACGGGTCGCGGTTCCGCCGGGTAAGCTTTGAGGATGGCGGTCAGGGCCTGAACCGCGGCTAATCGCGTCTCCCAAGTGCTTGAATGCAGCAAAGGGTGGAGGTGGGCCAAAAGACCGCACAGTTCTTCGGGGTGGGTGCGCACCACTTGCGCCAATTGTTGCGAGGCCAAGCTGAGAGTGGGGCCCGAGGTCGAGGTGGCCAGTAGCGTGAACAACCGCTCCAACCTCGACGAAGCCATCCTGAAAGCGAGGTCAGGCGTGGCCGAGGGGCGTAATGCAGGTCAAGCCCCTTAGGCGGGGCTGGGTTGGATGGAGACGAGTGCGTCCATTGTCTGGATGGTGACTGACTGAAAGAAGACACGCTCACTGATCAACACTTAAGAGGAGGGAGGGCGGCACTTCACGATGATTCTAGCCTAGCTGCGAGGCTGATGATGATGATGATGATGATGTCACTGTTGAGGTCCGTGGGGGCAACTGAATCGCCATGCGCTCACTTCCCCGTCATTTATATACACATCCAAAATTTTCGTCTCAGAAGGAAAGCAGGCTTGCCGAAGATTCCTCGACAGTTGGACGGCCAATGATCGGGGCAAATTGGGCCAGAAGATCGGACCAATCAGGGGCGGACGGGCTAACGAAGGGCTGGCTGGCATGGGTGGCCCATGGATTCAACACGCGGACAAATTGATTTGATTGGACTATATGGGAGGGGTCAGTGGGGTTATGTTCCCGAATGTAGGTTGAGATGTGAGTCAGCATTACCAAAAAAATGTCAATTTTGGCCCAATCCAGATAATATGTTTGGCATTAGAGGTGGATGAAATCATATTTGAATTGGCGTTTTCTTCCCAAGCTGAGCCCAGAAAAGCTCTCTAGCTGCAGTATCAAAATTGGTCCTGGTGAGGGATGAAAGTAGGGTAGAGATGTTGGGCTGTGGTAGGACCTGTTTTGCACCATAAAAGAGAGCTCCTGGTTCATTTCCCTTGGCTGATATTGCTCTAGGAAAGCTTTGAGACAGACCCATAAACATTATGATGGCTTTCATTGGTGTGTGGGTATGGCCCCATCCTCTCTTCATAGCAGATCAAGTAAA
>NC_081442.1:3089525-3132033 GCF_007210705.1 Tigriopus californicus
GAGTGTGGGTATGGCCCCATCCTCTCTTCATAGCAGATCAAGTAAAATAAGTATGCCAAATATATGAATGGAACATTTTTTTTTCTTACTGGTTGGAAATTCACAGTCCAGGCTGAAAGTCACGAAAATACAGGTATTTTGTTATCTCACATCAATGGCGCTGATTTGGAACAAAATATATGATTCAATGTTATTGACTTTTTTTTTTCACGCCCAAAAGTGTGACAATTAATGATCAACCTGGTAATTGTATTGTTCTCAATTCCATTGCTCATAAATGTGCTCGTTTGTAGTCTACTGCCATTCCACTTTCATGTAATTATTGACTCTTAGTCCTTAAAATTGTGCAATCAATTAGAATGACTTCATATTTATGAAATTATTTTATTTCCCTATTTATCAATTACAGTGCTGTAGTTGTCAAAGGGTTGGGATACTTGCTGGTTATTGAAGTAGAGCGTATTTCCCAATAGAACAGACACCAATATATAGTCGAAATTTGACTCATTCTT
This sequence comes from Tigriopus californicus, assembly GCF_007210705.1. Classification (NCBI taxonomy): domain Eukaryota; kingdom Metazoa; phylum Arthropoda; class Copepoda; order Harpacticoida; family Harpacticidae; genus Tigriopus; species Tigriopus californicus. Next base: position 3,090,038 of record NC_081442.1, read on the forward strand.
GTAATTAGCACATTCACTACAGTGATCATATATCGCAATCACACACCCCAAGCCACTATACCCCAATGAAGAAGAAGGGGCAGACAAATTGTCTGAGCCACCCTAATACTCCATCATGCAGGGATATTACCCTCCTCTCAGCTCGAACATTCATTATTTGGTCTGTTTTGGCCGTTTCTGTCAGCCCTGTGCTCAATACAAAAGAAGCACCATCCACCGACGACCTAGACAACGTGGGTGCGGTAGGCGAGCTGGCTCTACACAACGATCCAAGCCCTGCCCCTGCTCAATTGACCAGATTCCTTTTCGTAAACCTAGCAACGCTCCGGTCCCTAGGCTCAAGAGGCTCAACATAACTGGCAGTGTTGCCAGTCCATTGTCAAGTCTTTCTAAGAGATGAATCTTGAACGAATTGTCAGTTTCAGATGTCAGATTCTAAGCAGCTTCTGTGAAACCTGACGCCTCTGGCCATCTTGTCAGACCTAGATATGATTTATGGCAGTGATCAAGAGGTAAGAATCGTAGCTGTATACTGAGTCATGTGTCATGTTCTCAATAACGGCATTCTAGATTCTCATCTACACGAATCTTTATCGATCCTAAAGAGATCAACCCCACCAAAAATCAGGCCCTCTGACTCAGCTGATCAGCTGATAACTCAGTGTTGCTGTTTAAATCCCCTCGATTCAAAACATACCTCAATTCAGTGACAATTCTTGAAACAAATATTCATTTACTACATATTTTCTAACCCTTTCTACCTTTGGGTTGTCATTCAGGCCCAATAATCATCATCTTTTGTCGCTTCAGACAAGAAGTTTTCCATTTGGCCATGAACTCTTATACCTTTGATGGCAGCACTGTCTGTTATGATTGGGCATGACAATCTAAATGGTCAATTCCAATCCTTCCATTAGAGCCCGTTTCCACTTTCCAATCAAATTCAAGACCCCCCCAGGGACCACCCGATTGCCATTGCCTGTGGGTAAGTCCTAGTGCCACATTGCCTCCGATTTCACTCATTGGTAACACTGTTCTCCTGGCTTTCATGTCTTCAGCGAGGACCCTCCCTCCTCTGGCCTCCACCATGTTTGGCATGAACTTTGCCTTTGAGGTGCCTCGAGGCCCGTTCCGCACTCAATATCGGTGTTTTTCCGTGTCCATGTTACCCGGCAATGAGCGCGAGGATCTGGAGCAAGGCGGGAAGATCATCATGCCGCCCTCGGCCTTGGACCAGCTCACCCGACTCAATATCGTCTATCCCATGTTGTTCAAGCTGACCAATGCTGCTGTAAGACAGGGATCCTGAACATGGATCCATGGACACAAGGACTTGTGTGTCGTATTGAATGAGGGATTTTTGTTTCCCACAGGCCAATCGGACGACTCATTGTGGCGTGTTGGAGTTCGTGGCGGACGAGGGCAAGGTGTACATTCCTTACTGGATGATGCAGAACCTCACGTTGGAAGAAGGCGGGTTGCTGCAAGTGGAATCCGCGTCCTTGCCCGTGGCTACGTTTGCCAAGTTCCAGCCGCATTCCGTGGATTTCCTGGACATGACCAATCCCAAAGCCGTTCTCGAGAATCGCCTCCGACACTTTGCCTGCCTGTCCAAGGGCGATGTGGTGGCCATCATGTACAATAACCGCAAGTACGAGATGAGTGTGTTGGAAACCAAGCCCGCGGAGGCGGTCAGTGTCATTGAATGCGATCTGAACGTGGATTTTGCCCCGCCCGTGGGTTATCAGGAGCCCACTCGACCTCAAGCACGCACTCAGGACGATGACGACGATGAGCCCATGGACGTGACCGATCTGATCCCTGAGCCTCAAGGTTTCTACGCATTCAAAGGCCAATGCAATCGGTTGGACGGGAAGAAGCGGAACAACAGTGAAACGGAACTCATGAAACCCAAATTGGATTATGTGCGGGGCATCCCGGACCACGACTACGAGATCGGCACGTTACGGTTCATTCGCAACTCCAAGCCGAAGAAAGACGATGCCAACGGGAAGGCCGAGAGCAAAAACGACTTCGAGGCCTTCAAAGGTGAAGGTCAATCTCTCAGACAAGCTAAAAGTAATAAGAAATGAGAACAACTACAATAATAATAATAACCACGAAAGCGCTCGTTAAGAGTCAGACAGTTTTCTTTGGATTTGGTTTTTCGCGCATACGCACAGTTACGTTGAGTTTGTGAAAATATTTCATTGTCCAACGAATTAGAGTTGGCTTTGTGCTATCTCCAGAAAATAGTTGTTCAACTGGCTATTCCTCACGACTAATGAATTCGAATACCGATTCGTTTATTATGTTTCTAGTTTCGGTTCATTTTTTCTTCAAATTCTTGAGTGGGTCGCGCTTACTCATTTCGTATTTTCGTTTGGCTTGAGACATGGGTCGACTCAAAGGATTGTTACTCCGCTTGTTCCTAGGATTGACGTGTACCACCTTCTTAAGGGCTTGTGGAACAATATAATCCGGCACATTCTTCAGATGGGCCTGATGTTTGACCGTGTGCAACGCTTTATCGTGTCTCAATATTTGGGCATCCTTAGGGTTGACCTCAAAGTGAGCGCGAAGTTTGGCCGAGTTCAGCATTTCGTGCTTGATCTCTTTAAGCCGCGCTTCGCGGATGGCGATCTTGGTCACGGCTCGCCAAGCATCGCGGGCGCGGTATTTGAATCCGTCCAACTCTTGCATGCGGAACTTGTAAGGCTTAAACACGTGTTCTTCTTCACCCTCCACGCCCATCTGTTCCTTCAAGTAGTTCTCGACCTCGTTGGATAAGGCCAATTCTCGGCCAGACACCAAAGACAAAGCTGTTCCTTTATTGTTGCCCCGAGCCGTGCGTCCCACACGATGAATGTACGAGTCCACATCGGCGGGGAAATCGAAATTGATCACATTGGACACAAACTGGAAGTCGATCCCGCGAGCCACGCCGGATTCCTTGTCTTTTTTCCGTTGACTGCGCTCTTTATCGTGATCCACTTTGCCCGTGTAATGTTGCTCGTCGAGAAACTTTTCGTCCGATGCCACAATCACATCGTATAAACCGCGATTGAACTGACTGACCACGTGACAACGGGTGGTGACGGGCAATTCCGAGTTGAGCACGCACACCGGAATTTGGAATTGCTCCAAATAGAGTTTGATCTTGTAGCAACGATCGACGCTGTTGACGAAGATGATGCTCTTGCCTTGAATGAGCTTGAGCTTGAACAAGGCGTAGATCAAGATGAACTTGTCTTCTTCTTCGAGTTTGATCTGGTATTGCGTCAATTGCGAGGCTTCCGGGAGTGAGGGCTCCTCCAACTTCAATGTCACGGCGTTGTGGAGGATGAGCTTCTTCAACTTGAGCACATCCTCGGTCAAAGTGGCACTGGTGAGCACGGTCTGAACCACCGAGGGCAAGAACGGAAGAATGGCCTTGATATCGGCTTCATAGCCGAAAGAGAAAATCAAGTCGGCTTCATCGATGACCAGGATGTCGAGTGAAGCTCGCACGTCCACATGGCCGGCCCGCAAATGGGCTAGGACGCGGGCCGGCGTGCCCACTACAATATCGGGCAACTCGGCCAATAAGGGACGCTGAGACTCGAGCTCGCCCGCTCCCGACACGTCCACGGCCCGAATGACGCGCCCGCAGCTAGCACTCAGGGCCAGCACGTTAGCGTGAATTTGGCGAGCGAGTTCGCGCGAGGGCGCGAGCATGAGCGCGCGCACGCTCTGTTGGGTGGCCGTGGCTTTGGCCTGTAGGATCTTCTGTAAAGTGGGAATGGCGAAGGCACCGGTTTTGCCGCTGCCCGTGCGACCACGGGCTAAAACATCCTGACCTTCCAGGATGAGCGGAATGGCTCGTTCCTGTAACAAAGCGATTACAGAGTTCAGTGTCATTAATCTAGAAATTATCGGCGCTCCTTCTAAGGTATCTTCGAAGATGAGCTAATGAACGAAAAAATAAATAGAAGCTGAAAATTATCGATCCAGCGAAACCCCGAGCGTGAAGATGATTAGGCTTTGGGCCAAGCTATGGCTGAACCATTGGGTTATAGCATTAGAATGCCTAATTTGGTATTAGGGGTCGGGTCATGGCTGGTCAGAGCGGACATACATTACGTGTCGGGTTAGCACATGTCGGGTTCAAGTCTGTTTGAGAATGAGAGCTATCAAAAATCGTAGTCGGCATTAACCGTGGTCGGTCCAAGTTTCCAGGTGGGTTAAAAAAGATGCGACTGGCAAGGAGTCCCAATGGGCAGGGGAAGGCCGGGGGTGGAGGCGGAGGCCACACCCCATCGGAGTGACTGAGCGGGGTTCAGCCGGCGGGGGTGGCACGACCGGGGCTACTAACCTGAATCAAGGTGGGCTGAGCCCAACCGCATTGGGCGATGGCCTTGAGTAAACGATCGTCCAATCCCATTTCGTGAAAGGGCAACGGCGGGACATCCTCGGACTCAGGGGCGGGCTGGACCACTGAGGGCGTGGCCGCAAATCGAACTTGGGCCATGGCGCTCGGACCGACGATGAATGCTGGGAGGCCCAATTGACGGATCAAGATGCCCACCGTAATGAAGTAACACTTGACCAAAACAACCGCGTGGATGGGTCCCTGGCACAGATCATATAACGACTAGATGTCGCATTGGCCCGACCTCAGTGCGGAGGAAAGTGGATTTTAAGTCAACAACTCTGTACACCAAAAAAGAGGAGGGTGACTGCCTGATCAGTAGTAACGACCTACAATCGCTGGGCCTTCAACGAACGCTATCAGTGACAAGCTCACTCTGAATCTGGCCACGCTGGCGGATGAAAAAGCATGAGTCACTGTACACCAAAATTTATGTACCAGCTGATGAAGGCAAGTGTTCGCATTTTTCCCCGCGCTATGCGAGGTCTAGTCATTATATGGAGGCTCCGGCACGTCCGCCAGCCAGCTGGACAGGCTTTGTTATGATCAGTCACGCAGGGTGATGGCACACTAATCCAGAGACAGGCCCCCGCCATGGGCGAAAACAACAGTTTCAACCATAAGTTCAAACTTTTGAGCAATGATCATACCTATATAGATTTGTCCCGGACATGGAGCACATTCAAAGTGTGTAAAAATGCCTGGTGGCTGTCAGGTCAGGGCCCCATGGAACCCATTCTCCAGCTAGGAAGTCACGCTTAACCCACGTGGGTCCCAGTCAACATTGCCGTTTTCAGGGTGGCGAGAGTCCATCCCACTCGGTCCGTGGCGGGCTCAACAATTGGCGGGGACGGGCCCCATCAGTCTGGTCTGGCCCTGACCTGCCCCGGGCCCAGCCTGGGCTGGAGGCTCGAGGCCTCCATTATTGAGAATAGTCGGGGTCAAAGCGGCTGATGGGCAGGGGCCAGGCATTCCGGATTACTCTAGTTGGGCGACCCTGAGGTGCCACAGGCTGACCCGACCTCAGTTCACCCCTGGCACCCACTCCAGCCCCACCCCGTCCTCCCTACCCTCGCCGGCCACCGGATGAGCCACGCCTACCGATTGGCCGCGCTGGAGCCCCGTCAGGTCTAGGCCGTCATGGGCTGTTAGGTCATGCCGTACCCAGGTCATGAGTCAACCTAGCCTGAGCCCGGGCCCCCACCACCCTCACGGCCCCCACGGCCCGCCGACCCCCGCCCTGATCGAGCCAGCCCCACCCGCCGCCAAGAAATTGAAAACCGACACGGGTCCGGCCGATCCGGATGTGAGCTACAACCCGCGTTTTATGGACTTGTGTTTCGACAAGGCCCGTGAAGCCTTGCACGTGGGTGAAGTGCCCATCGGGTGTGTGTTTGTGCGCGAGGGACACGTGGTGCACGCCGCCCGGAATCGCGTCAACGAGACGCGCAATCCCACTTTGCACGCCGAGATCGTGGCCATTCAGGCCTTGGAACGGCAGATTCGCCAAGGCCAAGGCCAGAGTACGGGGCGTTTAGCCGTGCAGGCCTATTTCAATCGGGTCGTGGTCTACGTCAATTGTGAGCCATGTATTATGTGCGCCTCGGCCTTGCAACAGGTGGGCGTCCAGGGCATCTTCTTCGGCTGCGCTAATCCGCGATTTGGCGGGTGTGGCACCGTCTTGGACGTGTTTCAGGTCGATCACACGCGACGTTGGACGCCCTTCGTCCAACAAGGATTCCGGGCCCACGACGCCATCGAGTTATTGAAAGAGTTTTACAAGGGCGAGAATCCCAACGCCCCGCCCGAGAAACGTAAACCGGCTCGGAAGTGAAACGCCTGGGATCGACGGAGGATAGCTCATTGGGCTCAACATGGCCACGGTATCCGCCCCGGGCATTTATCAGGTACGGACAGATTTTTCCCTGTCTTCCTGCACGAGCATGATGAGCCCTGGGTGGGTCTGGGCTGGGTGTTGCCCGGTAGAAAAAGATGGATGCCCGCCCCGGTGGGCTGGATCATATGGCAGGGCGAGAGTTTTTCAAACCCAGAGATAAATCTCGAGCCTAGCCCTTTATCATAAGTCATAACTAGAGTCAGTAGACCGAAAATGTTTTTTGTATAAAAAACTTTTCACATATTTTGGGGCCAAAAAAGAAAAATTCTTGTCCATTTTTTTTTTTTTACCTTTTTTCTTCTCTTCCTGTGATGATACGTAACAAAGAGAAAGACGACATCTGCGGACAAGGGTTAATTCTGTTGTGGATCAAATAGGACACAAATCAAATCGTTAAGTGAGTCAAAGTGCCCTAAGCAATAGCACTAGACTCTCAAAGAGAATCAATCACTTGTACACTATACCGTAACATCGGAATCACTGAAAAAGTGTCCTAATGTCAAGCATTGCAATAAAAAAAAGTTCAATTTCTTGTCAATAAAAGAAAGAAGTTCAATAGATCAACCAAGATATGCAACTGTTTCCCTAGAATTTGGCAACAGAAATAGGCAATGAACAGGACTAACAATGACCTTTTGGCCATGGCAGCAACGTTTTTTTCAGTTCTTCGCCTTTATTCGTTCATTCCAAACATTTTTTTTCTTCATTTTGTTCTCGACTTTTTCGCACTTGCTATTTTTTTTTTGGTATTTTTTCAACTTTTTCGCATATTTTCCTACTTTTCTCAGTTTTTCTCAACTAACAAAAAGGTTCGGCCAAAATAGCAACTGTTTTTTTTTTATTTTGAAGGTTTACTAATCAGGAGCCAGCATGGATATGGCAAGAATCTGCTTTTCAGGGATAGCAGGTTCAATTACTGGCGCTTGAAGATATTATCATGTAATATTCCCATTCATCTCTGTATTGCTTGATATGGAAGTCAAAAATACCTAGTGTTTCATGTTCTCTTTCAGTCCGTGGATCAAGCTCAATTGGACAAATTGGCCTCGGAATATGAATCCATGTTGGAAGCTAATCGTCAAGCGGGTCAAAAATGGTTAGGTCACAAGCGCGAATACGAGGCTCTCCGTGACAAATTGGACACGTTGAGTGATCGAGCCACGCATGAGGCCCTGGTCCCTCTGGGAAAGAAGGCCTTCATGATGGGCCATTTGGTGCATACCAACGAAATTATGGTGTTGTTGGGCGATAATTGGTTCGCCGAGCGATCGGCCAAACAAGCCAAGGTCATCTGCGAGAAGCGTCTCAAGCAATGCGATGAAACGCTCCAAGGGTTAACCCAGGAACTCGATTTAGTCGATTCTTGGCGACGAGAAACGCGTCAAATGACCCAAGACGCTCAAGACGGACAATTGGAGATTCGAGAGCCCTTCGACGAAAAAGCTGAGGCGGAATGGCGGGAAAAACATCGCGAATCGCAGAAAAAGGTCCGTCAACAAACAAAATCCCGAGAGGAGACTGTTTCGGATGAAGAGCTTTGGAAGCGTTTGGATCAACTGGAAATCGAGGAGGAACTGGATGCTCACCTGGAAAAGACAGCTCAAGTGGCAAGTGCTAATGTGCCCGATGTACAAGTTGAAGTATCTTCGCCGGATTCTTCGGATTGGAGCGAATCACCACCTTTGACAGATGATGAAGAGGACGTTGATCAGGATTCTGAGGAGGAAACAGAACACGGAACCGAAAGTCCCAAGGATCGAAATGTGATCAAACGACGGGTGTCGTTTGCCGTGAGTGAGAAGAACGACTCCAAAGATCATGATGCGGAATCAGTGATAGACACTCTGTTGAACGAGCCAATTTGTCTCATCGAGATTCAACATTCCAGGAGCTCTGATAAGGCTGATACTCCGGACCCAATGGGTCTGCCTTCGCATGATTTCAGTCCGAAAGATGTGGACAAGCTGTTCAAGAAACCCTCCATTCTCAAACCTTTTGATCAAAGTGCTATTCAAATCAGAAGCTCGGATGAACAATCAGAGGAAGCCTGTGCAGTGGGAAATTTAGTGATAGAAAAAGTCCCGGACACGCCTATTGTGCCGCCCAATCCTCCTAGAAAACGAGTTAGTAGATTCAAGCAATCGAGAATGGCTCAAAAGTGAGATCGGATGGAGTGCGGGGGCAAACCAATGGTGGTCTCTATTTCATGTATTCATTAAACGGTCAAAAAGTGCACATGATGTCTTGTCTTGATTATTGCTTGGTCCAGTTCCTCGAAAAATCCACGTGAATATTGCCTACGGGCGAGAAATTCCAATCAAGTTTCGGGCCTGCCTTTTTGGCCTCGGATTGGCCCAGTATCCTCGCAAATCCATCAGTTTCGATGGTTGAGTGGCCACGACCAATACCTGAGGAGTCCAATTCCATCATTGGTCGTCCATTCGGTGGCAGTGAATGGGTGATATGGAGGCTTCCGAGGGTGTGAGGCTGTCGCTCCTTCTCAACATGGGCATAAAAGGAGGGAGCATGTTCCACAGAGGCGAAAAGAGAGGCGAGCCAGGAATTGGAGCCAGATGATGAGCATGTGGGGATGAGTACAGGAACGGAGAGTATTGATCGTGCGCTAAATGAGGGTTGTTCAGGCGAAGAATCTCCATATTCATTTGGTGATTGTAGAAGGAGTTGAAATCCGAAAATCCGGGATCCCTGTGAAGAGAAAAGAAGTTTTATATGAGACCAAGGTTATTTGATCAGCAGGTGCTAGATAAGTCATCATTCGTGGGCTTCTTTGTTGTTAATTTAACTGAGATGGTCCAATGGTTCAAACGGATCTAAGTTGTTGAATTACTCTCTCCGTAAACGTAACTCATTCAACAAGTTTATTAATCGTTACTGGGAATGATATCCAGTGGTTCTGAATGGGGGAACAATTTTTATTGATGACAAATTTAGATAATTGTTTATATTGCAAGAGCCAACTGTTTAGCAAGAGTCCGAACCTTTGATGGTGTTTCCACAGAAAAACAATTTCATGGGCGAGTTCCGTAGAAAATATGGTTGAAATTTAGGAAGCGCTAACTTAGGACTACCCTGCAGTTGGTGGTGAGATGCAAAACAATTAAAAAGCTTGAGTCAATATTGTGCTGAACTTGATAAATTTGGCGACGGCGAGTCTTCACCAAAACAAATGAACTTACAAATGGAAGTTCGTAAAGCACGTTGGCAAACTTTGAGAAGGATTTTTTGCATTGTGTCAATAGTGGATACATTATTCTTGCTTGCAGTTGACGTGGAAGCTGGACTACCTCCTTGGAAATGGAAATCTTAAAATAACACTAATGAAAACATCTCTGTTTCGTAAGGATGTAGGAATCAGCTCCCAAAACGCACTTGAAACTCAAGATCATTCTTGGGTGACAAACATTTCTGTTTGTCTTTCATTAGCTTTATAATTGAAGGTGATGTTCGTGCCCTTTGGCGGCATTTATCACTCTTGTAGTTGGACGAGTTGATGATTACCAAGATCATCATAATTGCTGTCTGTTTGCTGTTTAATTAGTGGACGACTACTACCTTCAATTGAAGTAGTGTAAACTTTGACGCTTCTTCGCCCATTCAAATAGTCTCCTGTACGATGTTTGATCGCAAGCTAGACTTGTGAAAAAGTAGGAGAAAACTAGAGCCGTTTTCATAGCCTCCCCATGTGGCCTAGTCGTGGTACTTTTTCTACCCGAACACTTAATAGATGGTTGTTTTTGGAGGCAAATAGTGATATCGAAGTTTGCAAACAGAGACAACAGAACTGATCAATAAGCTTTAGGGTTCATTAAACCAACGATCTGATCTGGTCAGTCTATCAACCAAATATCATGCATTCCCTTTAATGGCCACACTATTGCAGTTTGATAAGAGTAGCCTGAAGATAAACAAATGCATTGTCAAGTTGACAAATTATCCTTAATTTACAAAGGCTTTTGCAAAACACAGCTTTGGAAAAGAGATCGAAGTTCCCATCAATTTAAGGCATGAACCACTGGAATATGGACGGGGACGCTTGGGGTCGAGAATTACCATCTCGGAATCAAGTGAACGCATTGCTTTCATCTTCATATGATACTAGTCCCAGGTAACTGCAACTACATAGTTCAATTTTCATCCCACTCGGACGACTGGATAAAAAGTTATGCCCTCTCAAAGCTCACGACATAACTCTATACAGAATGAATAGGTGCCAACTCTCATCTGGTATTTGATCACCAGAATAGGGCTGAATCATTCTTTCTGTACCCTTTCAAGTATTGTAATTTGATCGAGTGAGCATAACTTTTGACCCAGCCGTGCGATTGAGCTGACATTTCAATTACGTGAAAGAAATGACTCGGGGGCCCGTCTTACTCGAAGGGAAATGAGATGCATTCACTCACACTTCGAAAATGTTAAATCTAACGTCACCGTCCATATTCCAGTGGTTCATGGATCAATGATGTCTCTTAAGTTTGCTTTTGTTGAGTTCCGTCGATGGTGTCGATAAATATCGACTTCATAATGATGACAAGCGACAAGACGAGTCTTCTTTGGAAAATCAGATCGATATTTGCATTATGTTGGCAAGCCTTTCATTTTCAAAATAAATAACGTTTAACTCTTTATTCAAAGCCTTTCACAACTTGGTAACACTATTTCATGTGTGGATCAAATATTTAGATTTTACTTGAGGTGAAATATGAACAAGTATAGATGATTTTCAAGCCAATACGACTATACTGATCCTTATTCAAGCACTAAATTGTCGTCAAGAATACCATCTATGGGAACCGAAATAGTAGTGCAAAAAAGGGCCTAGTTTTTTTTGTTTATTATCAAAGTGTAGGCCGAACTAACTCTGGTTAAATAAATAACTTACCATTTCAGCACAAACAAGAAAGAATTAACTCCCCCAAAAAACACGCACAACAAACAAACCGTATATCCCAGTTGTGTTTTTCCATGAAACAACCTTAATGAATGGACAAGTGAACTGAAGTTTTGCCTCAAAAGCTTGCAAGTCTTTTCTTTGCCATTCTCTAACTCAGAGAGCTTCACAGGACCCGAGTCATATGCTGTTAAGACTTGTTTACACCTCTAGTATGAGATGGGGAGATATACTCCCTAGAACATCCTTGTTAGGCAAATCACACTTATGGCTTCATTTTTCATCAATATAGAAAGATTCGGCATCAGCCTTGCATATTTTATGCCTGAAATTATCGAATGATTAAAACATGTGACCAAATGATTGGATTGGAAAATATCTTTCAAAGACCTAGTCGGAAAGTATAGCAATACAGCATCAAATGAAGTGCTTACCTTGTGCGAGTAGCTTCACGGAAGCCCTTGGCGAAGGGATTAGAGGCAATTTTTAACTTGGTAATCTAAAAGAGAAACAAAGTCATTGATCACTCACATTTACATACACCTTTCAAGGTCCTTAGGACGGCAATTCTCTTCGATACCCCCTTAAATATCCTATATTACTATCAAACGCATCATAAGCATGGTCTATTTTAGCACGTTCAGTACTCCTTCAATGGATTACTACAATGGAGCACACCTGCATTGTTCTTTGGCCAATTTTAATGGGATACCTTCCGAATCGCATAATTAAAGCTCGTAACTGTCTCATTAATCAGCGGACAACCATGTGCATTGTAGTTAACAAGACGAGGGAGACAAATTCGTTCCGAAAAGCCTACCTCAGGAAGTTCTACGAACATTACCATGGACAACATCATCCCCGGTAAAGAGATCGCCTCTCTCTAATCAGGGCCAGTTCAAAAGCCCATCATCATCATCATCCGCAGGTTTGCTCCATTGGAGACAAGGGGACTTTCTCAGTACTACCGGTACCTAACATCTGAACCCCAATCTAGTATGACGTCGAGAGATAGCGGTTGTCAGTAGTACATGTAGTATCTTGACATTTGTCAGGGAGCAGCAATGACAACACCGAGAGAACCTGTGATGGCATCTCTTTGTAGACTTTAGGATTAAGATTAAGACAAACGAGTTGCTCTTCGTTCGTTTGTCCGCCCAACAAAGCTAACGTCAGTCATCATTTTCCCACTTGGATTGGACTGTCCCGAGCGAATCAGAAAAGATGGGTCATGAGAACAGTACCTATACAGGTTAGTGCACACTGGACCTGGTCAGCACATTTGCCGAATTTTAGACCGGATTCTGGGCGTCTCGAAAGGAACTTTGAGGGTAGAAAATCAATTCAATGTCGAAATTGCAAGTTGCTTCATAGCGGGGAATATTGCATTACACTATTGACATGCAACGAAGTTATCAAATCATTATGACGGGTGCTTGACCACCTGAAAATGGTGACGATCGACATTTTCCTTCTAACTTGACGACTCAGAATACATGATTTGTTAATCAAAAAGGAGATAAAATCGTCTTGTTCGAACATACATTTTGTAAAATAACAAAATGAAATGAGGCAAAACCATCTCGTTACAACGGAAAATTTTCCACTTGTTCGAAGTCCGAGCTATCATTGAAATTGGGTAATATCCAATTGGAATAAACCCAAACCTCAAACAATTATAGCGAATTTTGTGTGTGAATTTAGTAGATGCGATTGGCTGATTTGAGTCTTTTCTACCAAGAAAAACCCACGTAGATAATATCCAATATGACCTTTGAACACAAACCTACAGATCAACCCTCGTTGCTCTTTGTACTCAAATGATGAGCAACTGACAAGATACTTATTTGAATTGGGATTTGAACATATGATCACGAATGGAAGACTCCACATTCTTCCACTTTCAGTTGACTCTCTATAAGAAAGATATTTCCTCCGCCTTGCAGTAGTACAGACACTGGTCTCGTTGGGCTTTTTAAAACACCCGCATCAGGTTGCCAAGTGATTTTTACTTAATAACTGGTTCATGGCAAGAGCGTATCCTTGATATCAAAATTGACATCAAATTGCTGGAGATATTAATCCCTGAGTCAAGAGTGATCAAGAGATGACAGTTGGATTGAGTAAGCTGAAGGATTAATACTCTGGTGAGGATTACATTTGTCATGGCTTCATTTAGCTGGGTGTACAGGCTACCTATACGCACCTACATACCCACATGTACTAGATGTGTGTAGGTGAGTGTCATATGTACTGATTACTTAGCTGTGTGTCGTCCACTCACTGCCCATGATTTGGCTAAGCCTTGAATGGAGATATGAAATAGATAGGTGGCGACATTGAGACTACAATATACTGTGTGATGTCGCCAAACTCAAGTGACAGTGGGATAATCACAGATGTAATGAAGGCTGCCTCAATGGAAAAGGTGACCATTGGACACAGGACGAGAAGGGTTTAGACTTTTTTGTGAAGACCTTTCCCCGTTTGAACGGCTATGAATTTTTCAATTCCACAAACCATTTCGGTGGTAAGTTTCATGCTTGACCCGCCAGGGTTTGACTAGTGAAGCAGGTGGGATTACATCCTTGATGCAAGACCGTGTATTTGATCAATGCTAAATCAATGTTTTCGACACCTTGACATGTTGTCATGTCTTGTTTGCCATTTCAATGAGGGGTCTAAGGGGATATAAGTCTTGTTTTCATTTTGATAATTGGATTCTTGTAATTGAGCGATGGAGTGACGATTGCTAACACGGGATTACATGATGGAATTACCAACGAGTCAGGTCTCAATGTCCGAAAAAGCAAAAAGGCAGCACGATTTGAACTCTGTCAAGCAAAAGGAAAGGAGGTTTGCGCATTTTTGGAAGGCACCAATCTAACAACTTTGATTCTTCGACACTCGTGTGTGTTATATGTAAATCTACTTATTTTAGTGTTTATTGTTGTGGTGGTAAAAGAATGAGAAAGATATTTTCATCATATCGATTGCTCTTTTTGCATTTTTTTTCATTCGTCCACAGATTTCAACCTTGATGGTAGTCGCTTTAATTCCCCCCCGCCCTTCCCCCCCAAAAAAATATCCTTTGTAAGTCAGATGTCAGAACTATTCAAATAGGTCATTTTCCGCTCAAGTTTTGGTCAATCGCTCTGGGAAAGTAGTCAATTACTTGCTTACCTGTTGGTTTTGATAGGCTGTCACAGTTGTGAAAACCGTCTCGGGGAAAGTGAAAGACACAGATTGGTCGATATCCAGCAAGGCTTCCATGGTTGAACCTAAAAAGCACTCATTGAAATGCATTTTCCATTGTTTCCCTATATATTCCCGAATTTTTTTTAACTCACCCGACTTAATCTGATCTGCTGACAAAGGTTGAACGTGAATGCGAGGGATGTATTTATGCATGGAATGTAGACAGATTTGACCTTGAACAATGGAGCTGCGATTATTGGTCAATTTGAGCTTGTCAAAGGAAATCACACCCTGACTCTCCCACATATTGCCCGAAGCGGGCGAATCTCCGTGAACAAACGTGCTTGGACAGGGTTGGGGATCTCCAGCACCCGCCACCATCCATTGGGAGCTATGTAGATGTCAGAGAAATAGCATAGATATAACACACGCCAAATATCTATTGTCACGGCAATTGGTTTAAGCATTGGATTGGCTTACCTATGATAAACATATCGATATCGTTTGTCATCGAAAGGAACCAGATCTAGGAAAATCATGTACGATTGAGTGGCGGCCAAACCGCTCACTCTGATTTTGAGGGTGGGAAACATTCGTCTGTAAAAGATGGTAGAGGTACATGATGTTAAAAGTCAGCCAAAAGAAATGGAAGGACTATCGATTATAAGCAAGTTTATGTTCGTTTTTTTTCGCAAGAGCACGATTGTTCATGGTGCATTTGCCAGGGACGTGCCATTAGTGGTTTTATGTGAGTAACTCTTTTCATCGTCTTCCTCGCTTTATTCTCGGATGTGAGTGCCTTAATTATCGCAGCGAGGCCGTAATTATCTGATAACATTTTAACACGAAATCCGCGTTTCCTCGTCCGCCATCAATGTTAGGTTCATGCAACAAAAAAAATAATTGTAGTTTTTATGTGATGAAGCAATAACTCCTTTTAAAAACTATATCGATTCATGTGGGGGAGGGGGGTCTGATATCAATCCAGACAACCCAAATCGTCCTAGTTCTAGTTCACTGGGTGCCAAATTTTGTCAGTGTGTGTGGTGTGCCTTATCACCGACAAATGAACTGATACCATGGTGATTAAGATGCCGTCAAAAGGAGTGAAAGAAAGCTCTCTTCTTCTCAGGCCATTCCCTGCTTGCTAACACTTGGACTTATTATATACATGAATTATAGCCTCGATGGCAAACTCGTTCGCTCGAAAGAAAACGGCCCTTTAGCTGTTGAGGGAGCTTTTCCTCTCGTGAATAAGTACGGGACCTAGTTAGCAAATGGCATTGAGTTCGGCGGCCAGATCGGCGGCGGGAGAGACGAACGAGCGAAGGAAAGAACAGAACGGACAATCTCTCTGTCTTTCGTGGGGTGAAGAGGACGTCCTCGAGCGAGCTCCTCAAAGGCGGCCACTTTGGCTAACTTGATTATAGACCGCTTTGGCACATTAAGAGCGTAAATGGCTGCTAAATACTCTGTGGCCCGGTTGATTGAGACATTCCGCTTATATTTTATGAAGGTGAAATGGAGGACCTGGCTTATTAGAGAAGCCCACTTGGGAATGGGTGAGAATTGTAGAGCCTTATTACAAGAAGAGCTCATCCACGTAGAAAGTGGTGCACACTGCACACCGCAATGTAGCGTGGCTCATGTTAGAAGGCAAAGTTTAAATTAAGTGTCTTAATTGATCATTACACATGTGTAAAATGGCCCGCGGGCCAGTAGAGGGACTGTCACACATCCCTCACATGAAAAACATGCAGCTAATCATATGCATCACTTAGATTCTCCAAAGTTGATTTCCCTTAGCTGCCGTGCACAGAAGATGACTCACATCTTTCAGCTTCAAAATTGTATGCAAGAAAGTTGACTTCTAAAAAGAGTCTCTTCGAAGGTGTGCAGGGCGACAGGGTAGGCAATCATTAGCTTCATGTGAATATCTAATTCGGTTTTTATATAACGAGTTCAAAAAAAAATCAATTTTGTAGAAGTACTCACATCGTGGAGAAAAGCCATTTCAACCAAGCTTCTTGAAGCATTGCCTTGAACACATTTTGTTAGTTTAGCAGCAAGATTTTGGGGTGATCTACTTCCTTTGATTCGCTCAATTTCAACCTAATGGTTCCCCAATCCGGAATTCTAACTTGAGAATCACATAGGTGCCAACCGTCATTGCGCACACAATGCACCCTTGTCAGAGCAAAGAAAATGTCAGTGTCGTATCTTCCTCGATCGCATGTCTATTGTTTTTACGCTATTTACAGCTTTATTTAGGTTTTTGTCACTTTCCATCACAGAAAAAAATACCTCATGTAAGCAAATGCAGCGGAAATGGTCAGGTTTATCTATTTCGTTTAAATACCCACAAGCCTTCTTGGAGAAATTCCCTATTGATCAGTTACTTCAGGTTCGATCTTGAACAAGAAGATGAAGGCATAGCTATTTTTACAATAGCGGGGGCATTCTTTGAGTGGAATTGAGGCTTGAAGAAATCTTGAATGCGTTCGCTATTTCATGATGTCGAGTTGGAAGAGAAGAGCGACGGCTTTCCCGAACTTCTCTTCACACGAGATCGACTTTTTGAGATCCGAACTTGAATAAACTGCATGTATCAAACGCCCCCGCTATTGAATACACAGTTTTCTTGTATAAGAGCCGGTTTTCAAGGTATGATTTTTGCTCGAAACCACTTGAAGCCAAATCTAATGTGAGAGAATGTTCATTCTCCTCATACTTGAAACTTGCATTCCAGCCGCTCATGAACACAACACCATGAAAAAATATTTCTAATGGTGGCGTTTGGTTTCCTTTGGGTGCCAGAGAACGAACATTACACCGCTGAAAATCGGTCCTTGTAAAAGAAAATGAGTGAACACATGCATTTGCCACTCTTTATCTCTCTGGTTTGTTGAAATGTTCATTCTCGCTGCCAAAAATATCGCAATGCATTTCTTGGGATCAGATCCGCTTTAAAGTTGTGTCTTCTCCCAACTCTTCAGAATTATTATAGCTCAGGGTAGGAAGAAATTTAAGGTTTTCTACAAAATAGTTTCTTTTAAGCTTTGAATGTGAAGAGCAATGTAAAAAAACGGTGGGTCGTAAAGAAGCTGAGAGATCCATTCACTTTTTATTCACATTAATCTAAAAAGAGATGGCTTATTACTAGAGCTGTAAAAAGGTGCAAATATAGCATGCAAAACGCACACTATCTAAGATTTTCAGGTTTGGGTGCATTTTTATTAACAAAAACTATCCAAACCAGAACCAACTACGGTACATGTTTTCTAAGTTTTTAATGTTAATGGAAGTGATCAAAAAGTAACAACAGCTTTTCAACAACACTTTTTTTGTCAAGGAAGTAGTTATTTATATCTGTTAGCGAGTAAGAATACTACGAAAACATTCAATAGAATCTGAAAAGAAGCCATTGTTTTATGCTATAAATGAACTGGAGCTTGAACAGAATCAATTTACAAGGCATGATGGAACCAATACCATAGTTGCAAATGACATCCCAGAAATATGTTTTTATTTATCAGACAGCTATTGGTTGTTAAAGGGACCATATGGTACTGATGACATTGGCATCGATAGGTCCAGATGTGGTGCGAACCAATTCCTTCCCAGGGTTGCCATAAAAATGCACTTTTTCAGTTTCGGTCTAGTAACAATAGCTCTAAAATTGACACTCCCGGTTCTGCACAAAGTTTTTTAAGGAAAAATCCTGAATTTAAAAAAACCAGTCTCATTTTGTAGCATTTTTTGTTCTTTATGAACTATTTTAGTTATAAGAACAAACCCATTTAGGAACCTTTTTGGGGGGAAATGTAATTATTTTTAAAAACTGTCGTCAAACAATCAAAGAAAAGGTTCAGATGTTGAAATTCTTCGGGAGATTCAATCAAGAAAATTTCTTGAATAATCCGATAGTTCTAGAAATCTAACTGGTTATGGGAACAATCGTGATGTAACAACCTATTTTCTTGATTGGTTTGGGATTGCTATATTCGGACGGATTTCATTTAAACATCGGAGCCTTACATTTTAAATTTGATTTCAGGATTTGTAGTGCGTGAGATCGTAGATATTTTGATGAATACACATTGTTGCATTTGCCATGACTAAGGGTCAGAAAAATAGTTTGGTATTTTGGTCAAAAAAACGTAAAAATTGGTTTTACAAAAGTGAAAAAAAGTTGTTCTTGTTCAGTTATTAAATATAACGCTGGTTTTTTAGGGTTAAAATGGCTTGATCATTGTTCTTCTAAATGTTCTTGCTCTTTGGATTGAGTCTTGCCTTTGCATCAGTAAAAAGTTAAATTTCTACGAAGACTCCTCATTGAAAAACATCATTTCCTTTAGAAATGACTATTGAAAAACCTAACATTAGACTATGAGTGATCCAATTTTAGTTGAAAGGAAATTGCTAACCCTCTGACTTTTGGCCATCTAAAGACTGTGATAAAAGTATTCACCGTTCTTGCATAAAGTTCTCTACTCATCAATGGTTTGAGGATGGACACCGAAAAGCTCACCCACTTCCCTCGGCCTCTTGTCAGTCATCAGTAGGTCGTTGTTTTTTTAATATGAAATTCTGAAAATCCTCCCTCCCCCCCCCCAACCCCCCAAAAAAGAAAAGAGAGATTGGCAACCCTCTGCATTTTGGACATCTGAATACTAACTCCTGTAATCCCAGATCTTCCTCCGCCCTTGGTCCGGTCTGCCGTTTTAGCATGAATTACTCCACTCAATAATGGGTACCCGGGTCGACGATGGGCACCGAAGGGCTCTCCCACTTCCCTCAGCCTCTTGTCAGTCTTCAGCAGGCCCTTTGTTTCGGTTCTGACCTCAATATTGCGCTTATTTATATTTTTTAACATTACTTTGGCGACAAACGATGGAAGGGGAACCAATCGTCACTAGGCAATAGCAATTAGATCTACATAGTTATGTCATAGTTAGATCTTTAGTTAGATCACTTGTAATATGCCCTTAAGTGCTTAACAGTTACTCTTAATGTAAACTTTGAGGGATTAATGTCAAGCAAGTCATTGAGCAGGGACGAACATTGTCACCCAGGGTAGACCTAAACTTACTTCCTTTATTTTCCCTAAATTTACACTGAAATGTGGCCAAAATTCTTGAATTTCCCCAAAGATCCTCGGTTTTAGGTTATTTTATGGATAAAATTCATGTAAAATTTTTTTTGCCAAAAAATGACCGAAGTAGTTGAAAACCTAATTTAACCTAAAAAAAACCTATCTTTCCGACCCCTAGCCATGACATATTGATGACTCTATGAGTAACTTTTTAATTCCGCCGAGCTATCAAAAAGCAAGTTTTCTCTTGGGAGACTAAGCATCTGTATGTCATTGATTACATTTTAAGCTGAAAAATGGGGTTTTACAAATTCTATTTTGCCTTTTCACAAATTTTAACTTGAAGATAAAATTGATAAGCTTTCGCATATTGGCTGAATTTCTAATATCAAATTGCACCTAATTTCCTATTTTCATTCCGAGTTTACCTTTAAGCAACTTTCTTCCGAGCTCACTCTCATAAATATGTACGCGAAAAGCTCACCACCTTTTCACAATAACTCAAAAGTATGCACACGAACATTCTAATGCATGTTGAGACTTGCAATCTGTACTCTAGGTACTATGTACACATAAGACAATCACATTTGCGCTGCTTTGTTTGAGTATTGATGGCAGAGTTGATTCGTAGATAATCTACAGCCATACAGTGGTTAAAATGCCCGTTAAAGTGTTGAAGGAAATACTCAAACACATCTTGGCATTTTTCTAGCTCTCAAAATCAAAAAGAGCAACTTTGGTTTTATTGATTTCTGGAAATATAGCACACAAAAAAGTCTTCGGCCTAAAAGCAATTTAACAACTATAATTTTCAAAAATCAAATTAATGAATATCGGGAGGACACTTAGTCAGCCTTTATTTGAAATTAATAATACGATCTATTTAACCGCTTCTTAATTATATCAGATTGAATGGTCAATTTTCATCCTTTTTAACTCGAAATACCTCGGTTATATCTTATATAGCTTAGCTTCAATTGCCTAAGAATTGATACAAATTTTCAATCATAAAAAGTAAAAGAATGGTTTTTTTCTTGCATAATCTCAAAATAGCTCAAAATGCTATATCATGTCACTAAACAACCCCTAAAAGTGAAATTTTCGAATACATGTTTTATAATCATCTAAAGTACACGAAACTTACACATTCACTTCAATTTTGAAGACAATACATACGTACAACAGGCAATTTTATGGATTTGGGCTTTTCTACAAGACTTTGCTGAACCTGATAAAAGCTGCTTCTTTGCTTCTATGGGAAATTTGCAATGATTGTTAAAATCCCTGAGCTTTCAGAAATTCAAAACATCTTTTTTGTGTTAAATTTGCAGTTTTGGTGGGTTTTGAGTAAGGTTGCACAGCACTTTTGAATTATGCAAGAAAAAGATAAAGAATCTTTTGTGATATGGCAAATTCGTACTAATTTTGAGGGAATTTAAATTAAGATATAACAAGGGCATTTTGGGGGTAAAAAGGAAGAAAGTTGGACCATTAAATCTGATTATTAAGAAGCGGTCGAATTGATCCGACCTTTGTTTCTAAATTTGCTCATATTTTTTTTATTACGTAGGATTTTTAAAACTTCAACGCTTATAATGTTTTTAGGCATGCAAATATTTATGTGGGCTATAATTCCTTAAAGCAATAAAACCAAAGTGTTCCTTCCGATTTTGAGAGCTAGACGAATGCCAAAATGTATTTGAGCATTTCTCTGGATACTAAATAGGACTTTTTGAACACCATGGTTACTCATTCGTCCCATATACGTTAAAACTTGACTAAATTGATTGATCTATTAATAAAAGACAAGGCAAACCAAAAATACCTACTGTTTCATAACCATAGAAAACGAGCGAACAAATGGAAATGTCTTACCTTCCGGCTTTGGTAATGATCATTTCGGTGCTGAGACGGTGAAACTTTTTCCACAAGTCTTGTCCCTCCAATTCCACTTTGATCCCATTCTTGACTAAGAAACCCGGCGAGTATTTGACGGCTTGAGGCGGCGAAGGTGTGATTGAGTCCTGAATGGATGATTCCGGTGATGCTCTCTGACTGTTGTTAGCAAGGCTTTGGGACGTGGAAGTGGGGGAATTCGAATTGGAACTCGATGTGGAGGATGAATCAATGGGTATCTGGGTCGAAATGGACAGCGGAGAGGTGGGACGGTGATTGGGAGAGCGCCGCCACGATTCGGTTCCAAGGGATGGAATTGTTTGGCTAAGAACATCATCGGAAGAGCTAGGACCTACAGAGATAGATCGGAACTTGATTTCGTGATTGTTGTATGCGTATGTTTGGAGCGTTTGCAAATTCAACTGGCTAGTCCGAGTGGATTGACAAAGCGAAACCACTTGAGAACTAATTGATTTCGTTTCGGGTGTCTTTGGGACGCTGTGGGACGCTGTGGACAACACTCTTTCTTCCTCTCTGTATGGAATTGCAGTACGTACGTACATACGTACGTACAGATGGGTGGGTAGCTGACTAACCAATTGGATAGGGCTGTTCATATTTGCCCCATTTAGAAAATGACGCGTTGGCGCACATGTGGAATGTCTTACCTTCGGCAAGTTTCTGGATCTTTGGGGGATCGGCACCTGAATTCCCATTATCAGAGTGGGACAAATTGCTCACGCGATCACGATCACTTTGGGGATCGTTTTTGGCCAAAATGTGGTCCATTGAAAACGACAAAGGTCGCTTGGACCCGGCCTTGTTATGTTCCATGTAAATTATCGAACTTTCACCGCCGTCAAAGTAAATGAAGAGAGTGAGGGTGTTCTTCAAGGGCTCAAACAAAACTGAGGAGAGTGTGGAGAAGAATCTTGAGATTGCGGCGAAAGCAATGCTCGTTATCCAGATTCCCAGGCTCTCATACAATCGGCAAATCAACGATAAAGACTCACTTACGGCATGTTGATACATTTGATAGAGTTCAGAGGGGAAATCTCGCACCAAGATGAAGATTCCGACGAAGTATCTACCGATGAATTCAATTGACCGATTAAATGATTACATACCACATCAAGATCGTTAGTTTTATTTCAATCAGCCTGTTCGTTCGTCCACCAAATTTTAGAACTTTGTTGGCAAAAGAAGCACCTCTTATCTTCCCCAATTTTGAAAGCGTAATGAGACGACGGAGTCTTATGGATTCGATAATCCTGGATCGTCTTCGGTCGATCTTCACACGTGTGAAAGGCAATCCTGCATTTAGGGGGAAGCTTCCAATTTCAGAGCACACACGTAATAACCACCACACATTCTACTGACGACATCAAACAAACACCACTGGTCAAGAATTCGCTCTAATCCGGAATTGCATCCGTGAAACCGGACCCATCTTGAACTGGCGCCATCTCGGATATGGGAAAAAATGTTGGACTTACGAGTAGAGCGCTTACTTGGATTTCGGCTTAAGCTCCTCCTCCTGCTGAAAAGCGAAACTCCGCCTTCAAGCCTGAACAAGGAAAGTAAATAAAGAAAAAAAGGGGGAAAAGGAAGCGCTCACACCTCCTACGTAGAACTCGTACCTGTGAAATGCTCAGGCCGACTCATTTTGGTGTCCAAGATGAAAGGAGACGTGTCGTTGAATTCTTATTTTAGGCGAAATGTGTCGATGTGTTTTTACGCCCGGGGTGGGAATTCATGAAGTACTTTTGTTTGTAAAATTTTTGCACTTATGTTTACGATTTCGACTAAAATGTACATTTATTTTTTGCACTTATGTTTACGATTTCGACTAAAATGTACATTTATTTTTGGAAATTTCTGGAAGGTGCCATGTGACTAGTGATTGTTTGAAGAAGTTGGACTTTCAGTGGTCCCAAAAGATATTTATAAAACTGTTCTTAACAAGGGTTTGACTGACTTTATCTAACTTTTTTAGCACATTAAACCTCTTTTCTGGAAAAAGAAAAGTAATCTTTTGCATGAATTATCTGTGCTTCTGACTTTCGCTATAACGAAGTCAATGTGACAAAATGAAGACAGACCATTACATCCCATGTAGCTCTGTAATAGCGTAAAATATCAAATTCTGATATGAACTGATATGAGCTGAACTCTAACTAAACTTCAAATTAATGGCTTTTGGAAAATTGATGTTTTCATGTGTTCTTGGGCATATTATTCTTTTTCTGAGCTAGAGTTACATAATGTAACCATATCAAATTGCTCCTTATGATTTATGACTTTGCAAGTAAAAAAATAAATAAAAAAAGTGCTTTGGAGTATTTCCGTCCAAACTTGATAAGGCAATTTCAACACCGTGTAGGAATAAATAAGAAACGGAATTATGGTCATATTTGCTCTTCTGTTCTTTCTTAAGAATGTGAAATCGGATTGTCAGACTCATATTTCAGAAAGTTACGCATCCGGCAATATTTAACCCGACCATTGGTGGCAACTTTTGTTATGCCTTTCTTAAGTTTCATTTGCAATGGAAAAAAAAGAAAAAAAAACACCTTTTAAAGTGAGTTTGAGACGAAGTGTTAATGTTGCAACTTGCTAAAAATTGAATACACACACAATAAATATCAAGATTTTTTTCATGTGAATTAAGATTGATTTGAGCGTCAAAGAAATGTCGTGCCCCATACCCCCCTTACGCTGCACGAAATATGTTTTACGATCTGCACTTCAGAGGGCGCTTTGTCATTCAGCCTCTGCCCAATAAATGGCCGATTGGGCCAATTCCTTTTTATTGAATTATAATGCCTTTGTGTTATTTTTGGCTAATTCTATCAAAATCTTATTTATAATTAATGACCCGGGTCACATAATGTCCGGAAAAGAAATTGCGTTCTAGGCAAGGCAAGGCAAGTTAAAATGAATCCAATTCATGATTTTTGAGAGGGCTAAGCAGGCTATATGAACAAAAACATTGCTAACTGAAGATTTCCTTTTTCATCAAGAAGGGAATCAAATCAGCTTATACCGTTGGCCGGGATTGTATATTACGTATTCTCATCTGGGCGTCAAAGTGACAACTCCCTCAACCAAATGGCGTATCCATTACATTTGATGGATTGAATTTTGATGTGGTGTCAACCTTAAGTTGGTCAAAGTCTCTTTCTTTGACTCAGTGTGTGGAGAAAACCCTTCAAAATTTACACGGCGATTCTGGGCAATCCATAGTCCAAATGTAGACGCAAGCTCAGGATTTCGAGGTCCGTGTTTATGAGCTCGCCAAGATATTTTGACAGAATGCGTGAGCTCGGATTCGGGTTTCGTTGACCATTGCGACGGAAAGATAAATGGTGATAAATTGTTTAGTCAGAGGTGCCGATCTTGGTGTTGCGGGAAAAAGAGAGGTCCTTAGTTCGAATCTCCTCGTTGGTGGCAATTGAAGTCCAACCATGAACCACTGGAATGTGGACAGGGATGCTTGCGAATAGAATTGTTTGGAAGCCAATGGACGCAAGCATTTTCCTTTAAAGAAGACGAATCGTAAAACAACATATTTACTATTTTGATTTTCGGCTTCATAGACAACTCGAGCAAAAGTGACACCCTCTCAAAGCACAGGGCATAAAAAAGCATAGAATGAGTGAAGTTAGCTCATTCATTTTGTGGGCAGATATGTATTTAGCATTGAGAGTCAGTTGTTTCAGCTGAAAATTGAAATGCAAAATCACAGCGATCAGGGGTCATTTTCATTTGAAGAAGAACGCAATGGACAGACTCGATTGCGCAGGTTCAATCTCGACCCTAGCATCCCTGTCCCTCATACAGTAGTTCATGGTCCAACAGAAACTGCGGTTGGGCTAAATTTCTTTGAATATACTCTGAACCATTGAAGCACTCCATCAATATTAAGAATTCCACATCCTGCAACTATCAATCATTCTGTATTCGGTTGAATTTGCTAGTTGCTAGAAAAGAGCTCGTTTTGATATCACTATTGTCTCGTACGATGTTAAAAAAAGCCGTAGAACAAAATCTGTGGCTTATTTGGTAAAGTATTCATATTGACTATACCTGTTAAAAAAAGTCGAATAGTTTTTTTTTTTAACTCGCTTTCTGACTTTTTAGGGGGTGTTTTGCTTAATGTTCAGAGGTTTGAACTGGTAATCTAGTTTTTGTACCTGAAACTTATAGAAATACACCATTCAATGCTTGTTTTCCGCATATTTTATCAACTATTTTCCCAACTATTTCGCCATGTTTCCTAGCTTTTTTTAGCCGCTAATTGTGCCAAATTTCATCGACTTTTTTTAGGTTTTAATAATGACAAAATACAAAACATGTGCCAAAATAGATGCCTTAGACAATAGATATAGATCGAAAGAGCCCAATTGGGGGATAGGGATTCTTGCAAACTTTATGTGTAAAAATTAAGTGGAAAACGCTATATAGTCACAATCTCAAACGCAAAAAACTTAAAATGAATGCTTTTGGAAAATTGCACAACCTGTTTGTTGGAAAATAATGGATTGACACTTTTTTGTCCATGGAAAAATGTCCAAAAAGTAAGTGTATCGAGTAAGAGCCAGAAAAGCTAAAAGTAACATCGTGCAGTTATCCTCCATCCCAAATGCAAAAAGAAATATAGGTTCACCACAAACAAGAAGTCGAAACGTTTGTCAGGCTCATAAGATGAAAAGTTGCATACCATGAGTTTAAGGCACTGAATCGACAGTCAGGGACCACATTGAACTACGAGTATTATGTAGCTCCATTTTGTCCAAAGAAGCCGAGAAAGAGGAGAAATGGACTTCATTGTTCGAACTAGCCTGGATTCTCGAGGGCTTAAAGGTGCTCTCAAAACGCACATTAAGCCTCTACGGTCACTACAATTGGCACCTAAATCCTGGGTTGGGACAAAGCTCATGGATACTTTTGAAGACGCACAGTACCAGATACCTTTCGTACCTTCACTGACACTGTACAGTCCCAACTTTTTTAGCCTCTCCCAATATGAGAGCTCTCTCAATCCTGTGATGTTCCTAGTGAAACATCTTTGGACATGCTCGACTTTGCAAACCTGCTGAACTCATTGGAGCCCAAATGGGTGAGGCATATTCAAGATGTGGCTGGACAATCGACATGTACAGAGTTAGCATCGTGATGCTATCTCTGGACTTAAACATGCGATATATCCAACCACACATTTGAAAAGCTTTACCCACTTTCAACTGGATATGCTCATCGAACTTTCCATTATGTTGAGGACATGGCCCAGTCAAGGGTCGCTATGTTCAATTCAAGCGAGAGGGTATCATGAACATCACTGAGCTGGAATTTGGATTTGGGTGAGAATGTCATTGATTTGTCTTGTCTGTTTCAGAAGCTGATATCACTTTGGTGCTTTGTCTTGTAGCTGTGATAATTGCCAGGTTGAAGCACCAACTATGCCACCAGCTATGAGTGGAGTACTCAAAGAACTTAACCCGAAGGTCATTGAGCGGAATTTCATTTTGTTCAGGGCCATATCACCCTCCGTAACCCAAGAGTAGATTATTTTTAGGTCCTTTGCCAGGCAAGTGGAATCTTGCCATTCCTACCAGAACCTAACTTTGTATCGTCAGACTGGCAGTAATACTAAGCTTTTGAAGCGGGGCAACGAATAGTATAAAAGGAGGGACCCTAAGATATAGCCCTGGGGAACACCTGACTTGACATGTGTGTCACTATGGGATCCCTCGACCTTAACAATTCTATCCTGAATGAATCTTCTTATTCAATTGAGAACCTTGCCTTGGATCCCAATGTCATGCAGTCTATTCAACAAAAGGCCATGCTCTACTTTATCAAAGGCCTTTGCAAAATCAAGATAGACAACATCAACTGACTCGTGTCTTTCCAGTCCCTCAATGACCTGCTCTAAGTGCTCAATCAGTTGGGTATTCAATTTATTTTCGTTTTTTTTACACTTTAATCTGTAAGAGTGGAAAGAAAAATTAAAGTCCTTTGAAATTTCGAACATAAATGATATTAATAAATGAATAATACGGATAACGCAAAAAAGCATTATTTTGCATAAATTATCCGGCAAGTCAGAGCGCGTGAACAAGACAAGAGGTTGCGAGGTTTCTCCGCATTTGTGTCGTTCAAGTCTGACCATAGAGGAAGCAACTCCTAAAGAGTGCGATGAGGCTAGCCAGGCGGACTAGTTTTCAGAGCGAATGAATGTCAGCTGACCGGCTACTAGGGTATAGTTTCTGATTGTAGAAGCGTTGCTTTCCATCAGCTAGAGTTGCACTGCCCACTGGTTACCCATTCAGCTGCAGTAAAAACCACAACAAACTCGATTTTGATCCTTGTATGGTACTGCTTCTATGTTCTGACCTTCTTGGGATTGCGTGGTTAATTGCTGGGACGATGAACATAATCCAGAAGGCCAAGGAAAGGGCCAAAGCAGCCATAAATCTACTCTCTTATACTACATGAACAATTGGTATTTAAAACCAGTTATTTCAAAACATATAATATATTTGTCACATTGAAATGAATTTGAGACCTCTTGTGTTTCAAATTATTAGAAAAATCGCTTAATTTCTTTCACTGTCCAGCGTTCTTTTGGTTTGATTTTAACGTTTTGGATGAAGTGGCGTTCAGCTTTGCCATTTAGAACGGACTCTAAGAGTCTACTCATGATATGGATCAAGGAAGAGACTATATTAACAGGCTGTAAACCCGGCTTTTGGGGGCACGCATGTAATTATTTTTTGAAGATTGAATTAGCGCCGGTTCACCTGCCCAGACCTAATTCCTCCTTAAGGGACTTTTCATCAGTTCAATCGATATTGTCGAATAAAATGAATAAATTTTTCGTCTTGAACGGCTGGGATTCCAATCCCAGTAGCGGCAAGAAAGTCCGCAACAAGCGAAAAAAGGGCCGTAAGGAAACGTCTTTATTCACTTTGTTGGCTTAAACTACACTGACGAAACAAAAGTATCTTGAAATTGTGTCAAAATGCACTAAATTAGCTCAAACTTCCGAACGGAAGTTCATACCTCAGTAGTTGACCCTCAAAACTATTCCAAATTTGGCAAGCCTGCTTCAGGGCACTTTCTAATCATAACAATAACATTGCAGAGAGAGTCGTGTTGTCGTGTTGTTCAGAAACATTCTCGCCCTCAAACATGGATATAATACAAGCCGAGTTAGACGAATTGCGGCGAATCTGCCAGAAATCCGTGCCGGATTCCACCCTCATCACGTGCGCTCTGGCTCAAGTTCGAGTTCAAATCAAGTAAGTGATCACGTGGCCTTTGAACTTGCAGGTAAATGGTAATACATACGATCATGGTAATGGTTGCAGGAAAAGCGATTTTACCTGCGTGACGGCTTGTTTCACATTCCCCAAGGATTATCCTCGTCATAATACCCTCATCACGTGCGCTCTGGCTCAAGTTCGAGTTCAAATCAAGTAAGTGATCACGTGGCCTTTGAACTTGAAATGGTATTACATACGATCATGGTAATGGTTGCAGGAAAAGCGATTTTACCTGCGTGACGGCTTGTTTCACATTCCCCAAGGATTATCCTCGTCATAATATCCTCATCGAGTTGAAGAGCAAGACGTTATCGGTCAAGTTGTTGGACGGCTTGGTCAAGGTGTCGGAGACGGAAGCCCAGAAACATCTGGATCGACCTCATATCCTGCCCATGGTCAAGTTTATCAACAAGTTCTTGGACGAGAATCCCTTGTCTTGTTGTGCCGATGAGATCTCCGAGGTCAAGGCCAAACTGGACGGGGAAGAGCGGCTCAAGCTCTCGCAGAAAACGGCCTCCATGAGTCTTTTCCTGAAGCGACGACAGTATTTCCTCAAACTCAAATTCGCAGTCCCGCCCAACTATCCCATCCAACAAATTCAGTAAGTGCTAGTGGGTAGGTCACTGGATTTGAGAGCCATATCAAATTGGCACATCGAATACCCAATGTACCAATATTGATTTACTTTTTTTTTTTGTTAGTTAAAATGGTCTGCCATCCGATGGTGCGTGTCGTCCATTTCAGTTGATTAAGTAGCAAACCCGTGTCATTTATGTACCGTATAGAATCAAACCTACTGTAGGGTAGCAAAGTGGGAGGAGGATGTTCTACCAATGTAACGGCTTTTAGTGAAAGTGAAAGATGTTGGAGGGGGAAGTGAAATCAGGTTTACATAATTTTACAGATATTTTGAACTTGATCTTCAAAATGTTTGAATTCTTGTTTTGAAACCTGAAAAAGATCATTTGATCAAAACTCAAGTACACATTGATATATACTTCATTAGCATTCTCTTTCTTCTTCGACCATGATTGATTTATACATATATTGATTTCAATTCAACCGGTAAAGAAACGCTAATTATAACTGCACAGTGGCCAATCTCTAATTGATGTTAACTCAAGCTATTACTCACATGGTCTAGCATTGTTGACTTGATCGAACGAACCCTGTTTCCAGAGTGGTGAATGCAGATAGCAATTTCCCACGTGTGTTCAGAGTCTGGTTTGTGGCGCAAGCCCAGGAAGTGGCTCGCCGTTGTGTGGAGCCCCCATTGAGACCCAAGCCCAAAGCTCCGCCTTTCAAGGTTCGGCCTTCCTTTGGATCGGCTTGTTCGTTCCTCATTGAAAGTGTGCACCGATATCCCGATGAGATCTGTCAGATCTGTCGCCAGAAATGCTTCCCCGAGGACCCTGAGCAAGCTATTCATGACGAGAATGCCGCGGCTCATGTCGAGCGGGTGTACTGTTCCCATTGCTATCACCACGATTGCCTCATTCTTTACATGAAAACGCCACCTTTTGAAGGTAATTGTTGTCATGAGGTTATGTAGTTCTATTGATGCCAACTTGAGAGACAATTTAAAACGTTATCAGCATTTTTCATGCGTGCTTTCAACATGCATTAGAAAGTGGTCTTTAGCAGTCCTAAAGTTTCATTCGGTGCCATAATTCAAGCCTAACTTATTGTTTGCAGAATAAATATCAAGCTATTCTTAATTCAAAGTGTGAATCATCACCTACCTCTAAATTGACTATTAAGCAAATGTAAACAAAGTCAGATTGCCTCGGTCATATTAGAACATTTGCTCAACTCTAATGCATGTGGTGGTTAATGTTAATTGTACCTTGACCTTAGCTTCCATTCATTTTAGGTGGCAAAAAGTGCATTGCATGCAAACAGAAAATCTATCACGAGATCTGGAAAGTGACACCAGAATTGGCCGAAGCTCGGTGGGCTCATGAGCAAGCTAAGAACCGCGAATTGGACGAAGTGGTGGATTTCCTGGCTGACATGGGCGATAATTTAGTCAAACCCTCTTGACCCTCTTCTAACGGAAGTTTTCCCATTCAAAATCAATTTCTAACGAAAGCAATGGATTGTGTTTGTATTAACAATAAACATGACAAAACGATCATTGTTCACTTTGAGACTTCAGATATTCATTATACTTCTTCTCCTGCGCTTGAAACAATTTCTGGAGCTTCTTCAATTGGGCTTTGGGCAACTCCTCGCCTTTGACATCGTGGGTTGGCATGCCCTGGAACAGCAAAAAAAAATCACAATATCTTCAATTTAAGGCATTCAAAACTTGTTGTGATTTCTTTACCTTGTCATCGAACTTGGAATACTTGTCGGTGTCGCTCTTAAACAACTCCGAAGGTGGAATCTTTTTCTGCGCCTCCAAAGCAGCCTTCTTGGCCGCCGCTTCCGCTTTCACCTTCTCTTTTTCCAATCGCTTCTTTTCCTCCATATCTTTCTTGGCCTGTTTCTCTTTCAGCAGCTCGTTTCTGTCCACCAACTTGATGACGGTCGGTTCGTTTTCTTTGTCCTCCAAGCGAACGCCTAATTCGGGAAGAGTGTCATCACGGAGGGTGTCGCATTCCTTCAAGATGTCTGTGGCCTTGATTTGAATGGCTTGTTGTCGGACGGTGTCACGGAAGTCGGCCAGGGCATTTAGGAAAGGCATAGCGATCTCCTCAGCCTAAGAAGAATGGGATAACATTTCAAGTCATGTAAGAACCATAAAGATCCCTTTCGTACGCACGTCTGTGCCTTGTCCAGCACCAGAGGGAAATCCAATTGCCTCTGGTTTGGCTAGCAGACCGAATGTGTCGAAAATCTTGGTGATGTAGACAGCGCAACTCTTGAGAAGCTGTCGGTTCACTGACAAAGTACCCCCGGGAGTCTTGCCATACCGCTCCATGTAGCTGTTGACTTGCGTTACTAACGTGCGGATAGCTTCTAATGCGGTCCTAGTGTCCACGTTATCACACAAGGCTTTGTGGACCTCTTCGGAGCAAGTTTGCAGTTGCTTATTCAATTCGACTTCCTCGTCCGTCCACTTTTGGAAGGCTTCTACTCCGTGACCAGGACTAGATCGCAGGACATGTTTGATCCCCAGTAAGAGCTCCTACAACATGAGGATTGAATCAAAAAACCGAACAATCT
Organism: Tigriopus californicus; assembly: GCF_007210705.1. Lineage (NCBI taxonomy): Eukaryota > Metazoa > Arthropoda > Copepoda > Harpacticoida > Harpacticidae > Tigriopus > Tigriopus californicus. The sequence goes on from NC_081442.1 coordinate 3,121,949, forward strand.
CACTGGACTGGCCATGAAGGTTATTCTTACGTTGACAGTCTTCTCGTAGGATCGAGCTAATTCCATAGTGTTCTCACTGTAATCCAAGGTATCTTTCCACGAGTGCATGAGGAACATCAGTCGAAGTTGACGGGCCGAATATTTCTGGAGCACTTCTTGGATAGTGATGAAGTTCTTTAGAGATTTCGACATCTTGCATCCAGCAATGGTCAAATGACCCGAATGGAGAAAATATCGGATCCAGTTGTCATTGCCATGATACGCCTACAAACCAATTCACTTCACATAGGTATTGTACGCTTCCAAATTTCGACAATTGATGGCCCTACCTCGGATTGAGCGAGTTCGTTGTCATGATGGGGAAACTTCAGGTCCACGCCTCCGGTGTGAATGTCGATGGACTCGCCCAAGATTGCCGAAGCCATCACCGAGCACTCAATATGCCAACCAGGTCTTCCTTTACCCCAGGGAGAATCCCATGAGGGCTCGCCAGGTTTGGACATCTTCCACAAAGCGAAGTCGTTCTCGGAGCGTTTCTCTTTCAAGCGATCTTCCGATACGCTCAAGTCCCCTTCGCCTTCTTTGAGAGCCTTAGCATCACCAAAGGCTCCGGGAACAAGTTTGGCATAGAAGTGATCCTTTTCCGAGTCAAACTTGGCCACATCGAAGTACACGGAACCATTGGACTCGTAGGCGAAACCTCGCTGGATGATCTTTTCGATGAATGCTACATTCTCGGGGACGTATTCACTCACGCGAGTCAAGCAGTCTGCGGGCAAAATCTGTCCCCCCAAACTCATTTTAAGACGATGAAAGACATTTGAAAGCGGGGATTACTCACGTTCAATGCGTCCATATCTTGGTGATATTTTTCCTCCCAATATTTAGGCAACTTAGAGAAGATGGCATTGTCCGTGATTCCGGCTCCCGATTGTTGATCCAGCCAATCACCCAAGAGATCTTTGGCATCATTTAACAAACGCTCTTGGTTGACCTTGATTTGGGCGGCATCGACGCTTTGCGCCGCAGCATCCATATCCTTCAAAGCCGCCAATAAATTGTTGTATTGACGCTCTTGCATGGCCTTCTTATCCGGATCCACAGTAGCCTTGAGCACCTCCACAAACGCCTACAAGATTCACTCATAACATCTGTCCGTGATCCCAGAAAGGTCACGGTGCCTTTTTCAAACAATATTTACTTGCGAGACTTGTTGACAATCAGCCAAGATCCTGGAACTGTCATGGTTTTGAGCCACATACTCGTCAAAGAGATGGCCTTGACGGGCTCGCCGAATGATCTTGTCATCGATGTCCGTGATGTTCATCACGTAGAACACATTGTAACCGAAATAGTTCTGGATCACCCGGCGCAAGATATCAAATGACAAATAGGTTCGGGCGTGGCCCATATGTGAGGCATCGTACACGGTGGGCCCGCAGTTGTACCACGTGACTCGGTTACCATTCTGCGGTACAAAGGGTTCCTTCTGTCGAGTTAGACTGTTAAACAAATGCAAACGGGGTTGGGCTTCGTTGGCCGGAGGGCGCCATGCGGGTTGTTCACGCTTAGTAGTCATACTGCAAACGAATCGCAAGGGGTTCCTGCAATGAAAAAGCTAGAGTTGAGCCCCTCACGTCTCGGTAAACCCGACACATTCTAGTCAAGGCACAGTAGCTAGTATATCGAAGGCCACGAATCAAACTATTCCCTTCTCTGACAGCAATCAAGACCCATTTTAGGAGGTCTACGTTATAAAGTGCCCCATGTGTTCATGATCCATTTCGCATTTTGCATCAACTCGGCATAGAACTTTAAAACGAGGGAAAAGATGGCTGATTCATAAATACACCGGTTACGACCAGCTCTAGTTTTTTCATAAGTCACAACTCGGGTGGGCTTCGTTCATTTCAACTCGATATTGTGTCTCCGATTGGAATTCACGCAGACCATATTCCGATATTCGATTTGGCCCCAAAACGCATTCAACTTGGTCATAATTATTCATTTTGTTTTTCCTTTTCCTTTTTTTGATCATTCAAATCAATATGAATTATTTCGTTGGGCATGGTTTTCTCTAACAAATGCGACTGGACGTGGGTAATTGCCATCGTCCATGATGAGTTTATTAGCATGCAACTCCACTGTCGTTTCTCTCTCTTTCTCTCTCTTCTCTCTCCATTGCTCTTGAAAATTAATCTGGGATCCAGAGGGACACGCCAAGGGTGCATGGTTGTTTGCCTTTAGATTTAACGTTGGACAGCATTAGATTGTATTTAGTTCTAGAAGACGCATGTAAAAATTCTTCCAATTCTTCCTCACAGGCTGACCCGTTCAACTTTAACTTTGTCTCACTATTCAATCATTTTCATGGTAAGGGTGAATTTGAATCCAATGAATTTCCTCGCTCTTTCTGGGACCTACTTGCATAGGCGTCCCCGGTGAAGCTGAAACCCAACGCCCAACGGCCAATCGACCGTCAAGACCCGCAGCACGGGCCAGCGCATCACCGATATGAGCAATCCGCCTTGACCTGAAGGTACCCGCGGACCCAAAGGCCCCCGGCTTGACTTACTCAAAAAGACGGGTCAACGGGTCTCCTGCCTTTCTTCCTTGGAACTGACGGAATACAGTCACCAGTGACACTCACTCCAACTCACTCAAACAGAACTGGGAAGATCAGCCCTGAGATTTTTGTTGACAACGTGACAATACGGCACGGGTCAATCAGGGCTGCCAAGAGTTCCAGTCCGGGTCCATCGGTTCAAGTGAATGAAGACGGTCTGGAGATTCAGTGCTAGTTACTGATTGTAGACGTTATGCTCGAGGGATTGGATGGCTGTGTGGCTTGTTTTAATGCTCTTGAATTAAGCTCAATCAATCCAAACTACTAGATCGAAGCCTACCAGTGGAAGCTGAAACAACTGAAGTGCTAAAGAATTGATGGAGGATAACGAAACAACAAAATATAGGACGAAAGTTTAGGATTGGGTAAAAGTTATATTCGGCGCTCAGGGCTTGTAATTAAAAAAAATCTTGGAATGAAGACAAATTCAAATATCTATAAATATCAATCCAAAGTTTCATCCGAAAATTTTGTCCATTTTCGCGACGGATTGGCCATTTACCGCTGGTCGATTGGCTCGAGATCCCAGAGAAGGGCAGCCCTGATTTGAAAGGTAGAGCATATTTTGGCATGAGACACCAATTTTCCCATTTAGTTGTGTACTATCAACATCCAAGCTATTCCATCTCATTGACATGACACCATAATGCTTTGAAGTTCACTCAAAGATTTCCTTTTTTCCTATGATAATCGCCATTGCCCACTCTATTTCTCAGGGATACTTCTAATCTCACTTTTTCCACGTTGTGGCTCGACTATGGGCCGGGCAGCTGATACATTGAGACATGGGGGTACATCGGGCGCTGCCTGCCCTGGCTTCAACAGAAACCACTGCTAAGAAATGTCTTGAGAGAGCTATAGTGACCAGACCTGGCCCTTTACAGCTAGATAAGCAGTACTCTCATGTTCGGGAGATACATCTTCCAGAACTTGAACCGAGCAGTTATACGATTTCTTAATATCTTCCAAGCATTTTCATTGATTTTTGAAATCTAGTTTCTCGACTAATGTCAGATTTTGTTTCGCCAAAAAGCTATTATCATAACTCCTCTTGTCTTCACTCGGATATGCATATCCATCCCGTTTACTACCTCAACAAATTGTTCACTCTCGTTTGCAGCCCTTCTTCAAATAGATCTTGAAGGCTTTAAAATCTAATCCACTTTGGGCTTCAGTCTACCGTTTTTTTCCTTCCACAAAGGCACTCTAGCGCTCTTTTGGTGCCAAATCATTTGGTCACCATGATCTAGATACAGCATCAGCAGCGTTGCTTATTGCGGCGTGTTTGGTTGGTGAATAACAATCATCCTGGTTCGTCTGTCTTGATTCTCACGTTGCATTAGATTCCATCGATTCCATCCCATCAACCGAGTGCTGAAACCTCCATCATGAACGTGCCCGTGTTCATCAACATCGATCTGGAGTCTCAGGTAATTGGGTGTACATTGGGTTTGCGTCGGACATCTGGGACTGAGTATGGGACTGAGTATGGGACTGAGTATATTTTCAGGCCGAGGAGTTGCGCGGTTACTTCAAGGAGTTGGGAGCCGAGATTTCGGCCGAACGCTCGCCCAAGGGCATTGAGGACGACCTGCACAAGATCATCGGTGTGTGCGATGTGGCCATTCACAAGCCGGATGCCGTGCCCGCCGAGGTGGAGGAGGTGCTCAACGGTATCGTGTCCATGTTCTCGTGGGTCACTAAAGAGGACAAATCCGGCAACCTGATCCTGGCCTTGTGCGAGAAGCTCTTCAAGGCGCCCAACCATGAGATCGGACTCACCTGCCTCAAAGTGTAAGTCACTACTCACCCCAGCCTTAATATTCGGGTCAAAGGCAGTCCCGAAATTCGATATACGTTATTAGTTTCGTGGCAGGGTTAAGAGTCATCATTATATATGCGTGCCTTCACCGTTCTTGGTCATGTTTGTGTTGCTAGTTACGAAGTCAGACGACTGGTCTTTTGCTTGGCCTGCCATCTAATGATGGCTATTCCAATCGAGAGATATACCGGCTTCGTTGTCCCAGCCTACTTTGAGTTTTTTAGTTGGAGCACTCTTTTGGTTTGGGTGAAAGCGGCTGGTTCTTTTAAGACAGGCCTTAGACAGTGGTAAACTCAGAATGCAAGTAAGAATTGAATGATCTATGACAATAGTTTCTGAAACTGATACCGCCAAGTTTAAATCGTCCATAGATGTCATTGATTAAACCATTAGGGTAGGAATTGCAAGTCGTTTTAGGTAAGGCATAAAAATCCGCAGAAAATCATGCCTGCTGTGTTTAGATCATGACTATTAAGTCGCGAGACACTTTCTCGTACCGTCTATATGTTTAGCAAAATTGAATTTTGGCTCCTTCTTTATTTTTATTTTTTTCACCAGCGAATTTTAAAAGGTCACTCAAACTTTTGAGGGTCAATGATTTTTGGTTCTGGTGTTAGCATTAGCTTTGAGTTCCAGTTCATTTATCCATGATAAGAATGGTTCAAATAGCATTGTATTTTTTATTAGCTGTTACAGGTTTAATCATTAATGTGCCAAAAAAAGGAAATGCACTTTAGGGAAAAGAAGCTATTTTGGATTTATTGTCCAACTTTAGAATTTTCTTGTGTTTTTGACTTTTGACTTTTTTAAACATTAGACAAGTTATTTTTTGTCTAATATTGCGCTTTTTGGCTTGGTTTTTAGTACCTCTTCTGTATTAAAAAGTTTCCCAGTGATATCTCGATTTTTTTGCTGACATAATTTGATAGCTGCTAATTAAAGGAGTCCCAACTTTATGCGATAACAACATCTGCCGTTGTAAAAACAAACGCCAAAAGGAGGAAGAATATAAGAGCATCTTGGACCTCCGTCATGCAGGCAAATGGTGCCTCAAGTCAGCTTTGGAGGCTGCCTTGTACTACCTTGACCAGGAGGTCATCCCTGCATCATGTCAAACAGCTTAGCAAACACTTTCTTCGGTCATTGTGGCCAAGGGCGGTTTTTCTAGATCAAGTTCATCTAAGTGGGTGAAAAAGTAGAGAGAGAATTTTTATTAGGATGATGAATTATCCGCAAAACGGCCTTGAAATCAGTAAATTTAGATGTCACCCAGTATCAGCCGATTTCTCCATTTAATCTTGATAATCTTTTGTCAAGGACTAGCTAGGTCTGCCAACTCAAATTCGTTGGTAGACCAAATATCATATACAGATTGAAATCAAATAAATAGACGAATTAAAACCTTTCACTATAATAGCACCGGGGATTACATTCTCTGTAGCGGTTAGAAAAGCCCGTGAATAACCAAATCCCCTAAAAAAATGAAAAAATAGCTTTATTTGTTTTTTTTCCTTCATGGTAAAGCAATAATTGTTTCGTGAACTGTGTTGCAAAAAAAACAAACAAAAGTATTCAAGAACAACTGATCCAGTAGGATTACTTTTAAAGGTTGGGATTGACCGAACCCATTTCTAACGTAACTCACCACTCAATCAACACTTGTCAACAGACAACTACGTTCATGACGTTAAGATTGAAAGTCAATCGCACATTTTCTGCAAAGAGCAAAAAATAAATGAAAAGTCATAATAAAAAAATGCAACGGCCCAACGAAATCGGAATGAATGTAGATTTGACATTATCTGACTTGTTTAGCACGCCCAAAGGGTCTTTTCAATTGTAAACAGTTTTAGGGTTTACTATTGTAATGTCATTTGGCGTAGAATCGCCCGCAAAAACGGCTAAAAAGTTTTTCGGCAATAAGTATGCGTCACCTTTACGGTTCAAGGTTGTTAAGTTCGTTTTTTTTTTTTAACCACAGTTCGTTAAATTTAGTGCCAATACCTGAAATAACCACGAAGTGGTTTTAGACACTTCACTTTCAAATATAGTCGATCTTTTATAATAATCGAACCCAATGAATCTGCGATTATCATCATAATTAATCCATCAATAACTAGATGGAAATGGCCATTTCTATCCCAAATCGTCGTTCTGAGCCAACCTTCAAAGCGCCTCCGGTGAACGGTTATTTTGTCCCATTGAAACAAGAAATCCGCTTTATGACATTTCATTCTTCGTTGTGATCTTGACTTTTGCCAATGCTGCGTCATCTCAAGAAATCTCAAACTTTTGATCACAAATCTGACTAAGCGAAGAAAAGGTTCTTTTCAATCGTGTTCTGATATAATAAGCTGTCATGTTCTGATCCAAGTAATACATGCTGCCTTTCGTAAAACCTACCAAATTGCCCTAACAAACAGTTGTGCATATCGGTAAACTGTCGACAGATGCTAGGCAGCTTCGCAAACAAGCTATTCTCCCATTCCACGTCCATTGTTTGCCCTCCGTTCAGCAAAGTAAAAAAAAAGAAAAAAAGATCTTTCCCTAGGTGAGGCTCGAACTCACAACCCCGGCATCGCTCATCAGTTGTACTGTCTATAAGTACCGTGCGCTAACCGATTGCGCCACTAGGGAATTTGTACTGTGACTTGGAGACCTGTTCTACCAATCTGTATTGGTGGTTTGTGGCTTGATTGGTGGAACTTCTCTTGTAGTATGTGGTCGCTTTACCAAAGCTTACCTGAGGTGTCCCCTATGCGTTTCCAAGTGTATTTCTACTTGGTTCAATTAGCGGGTCGCACCAATCAGGTGGATTTGGTATTCAAGGATGTGGATTCGTTCAAATCACAATTCCTCACCAGTCCCCCTTCCAATGAGCAAATGCAGAAACTTCTCCGCACTCTTCACAGCGTCTTGCTAAATGCTAAGAAAAGGTAACAAATTGAACCTGAAGAGAATTTACAATCCTTGATATCTCACCTAGACATTCGGAACATTCGTATTTTTTAGTGAGCCTGCGTCTGAGGTCATGATCATGCTTTTGGGAACGTACACCACGGAAAACGCCAGTCAGGCGCGAGAAGAGGCCCAACGGTGTATCATTGCATCGTTGGCAGATCCTGATACGTTTCTTTTGGATCATTTGCTCCAGCTGAAGCCGGTCAAATTCTTGGAAGGTTAGTTACTCATTCAATAAAATGTTATGGTTTTTTTTATGTGTTGGTGACTGTGTATTTTTGAATTTTAGGCGAACTTATTCACGATCTCTTGAAGATTTTCGTGTTCGAGAAGTTGGAAGGCTACCAAAAGTTTTACGACAACCACAAGGAATTTGTCACTGGTTTGGGTCTAAAGCACGAAGACAACATGACCAAGATGAAGCTTTTGACGTTCATGCAATTGGCTGAGACTCGCTCTCAAGTGTCCTTTGGGGAGATCCAGAAACACCTTCAATTGGCCGATGGGGAAGTTGAGGATTTCTTGGTGGATCGTAAGTCCTGTTTTGACATCATTTTGTTCTTATGCGGACTTCATTACTACCGCCACTGGGAATATAGGCAGTGAAAGATAGCAAAGTTATATTCTTTATTTATTTATTTTTTCATTAAATTAATATCTGATCCACCAACAAATTAGAGTTAGTAGATCTGGCTAGGCTAGCCAGCCCTTGCTTGCATAGGTAGGGTTGATCTGGAATTTTGGTCATAACATTTGTCTCCAAACGTGCAGTTGATTTAGCCTCAAAGGATACGTACTACTATTGAAAATGATCATTCATGAATTGTCACTTACTCTTGTTGGAAACATCTATCATCATCGCTTTAAATTTATGAGCTTAGCATAAGTAAGTTATCACTTCCTGCCTGGGGCATAATTACCCGCGAGACCCTAAGTAATTAACCAATTGAATGCTTTCCTCCTTGGAGAGTGAAGAGCATTTGTTGAGAGGGTTGACTTGAGGTAGAGAAATCTCTTGGTTTGCCAAGTTACGCTTGATTCATCGTTTGCCACTGTCACTAAATCATTGGCCATTGATTGCACAAAATCTTTGGCAAAATGAAACGATTCCTAGAAGTCTCTCAAAATACGCCAGGAAACTTTCTCGAGAGCAATACCTCCTTCCTTCGTCCACTCCAACTTTTCCACAACCTCCAAAGGGCTGACTGGTTCCCCTTATTCACCGACCCACTTCAATCAAGGAACTTTCTCGTTCCAAAAGAGACACATGTGAGCCATCTGTTCATCAATCGAATGGCATGGACTTCTCCTTCTTCCCGGACGTCTTCCTTCTGCAACGTCGTCCCCGTTTTCAAGCCTTCTCATTCACCTCCATTAATCCTTTTTTTTGTGTATGATTTCAGTGCTGAAGACCAAGTTGGTTCGTGCCAAACTGGATCAAGCCAACAAAGTGGTCCATGTCTCTTCGACCATGCATAGGACCTTCACGAAGCAACACTGGAACCATCTCCACCAGCTCCTCACCAACTGGAAAACCCAGTTGACGGTGAGTCGCGAGCACATCGGACAACTGGCCGTGGCTCAAGTTGAGCTCATGCGACAGAATCAACGGGCGACCAAGGCCCAGATTTAGAATTGAAGCTTCCCAATAAAGGTCATTAATCCCATTTGCTTGGCTTGTTATTGGTTTCTTCGCCTTCGGGTTCTTGTCTTGTCCAATCCAAATGAGCTAGCTCATTCATTCAAAAGGAGTCTCCAATAGAATTGGACTCATCAGAAAACTTGAACACAATAGAAAATTCAATTTGTTATTAAATGAAGACGTCTTTGCGCTTCGTGAAAAATTTGTCTTCATACTAATTGCCAGAATGCACTTTCGTGCTTTTTGTGTGCTAGTCTCCTCCAAAAATCGGCCAATTAGGCCTAATGGACCACACATGTTTCATAATGGGTATGTCTTGACCTCTGCAAATTACTTCAGAATGTTGTGATTGGTATTTAAGATAACACATTATTCGGCAGATCACTTTGCTTTTTTTTCTTGATATGCATCCACAAGTTTACGTTTCAACCTCACCTGCCTCTTGTCTCTTTTGGCTCGGGTTGTAAATAAGGCAAGCAATACAACCTAACTTGGGAAGAAGTCCATTAAGTGGTTGAGAAAGTTGTCGTCCTGAGGAGTAGGGCAAAGTTTTCGCACATCCAATCGATTTCTTTTGCAGAGACTCAGTTTGAATTGTCTCAGATGTCCACCATCTTGCTCCTACAATAAAATCTATTTTGATGGGCCCTAAGGATATCAGTTACACCCTGTTGCAGGCCTACCATCACTAGTGTACTTTATAAAAACGAAAATTACACTACAGAACAGAATGAAATGTTCACATCCGTCGTGATCCGAAAAAGGCCTAAATCATTCAGTGATAACAATTGCACTCAAATTCTTTAAAGGGCCTTCTGCAAGGTGTCATGCCCAAAATCATTGTTCAATGTTCTGTTCTCCCCTCACATGTCTATTGTTATTCTAATATCGCTCCCTCAAGATCCGTAATCACAAGTCAGTGAGAGTGCAGGGTGCGATACCTTTCATTATCATGGCACCCTCCTTGGATCCTCTGGATCAGAGTTAGGGGAGAATTAAGGGTCCGCTCCCTATCGCCTCCTCGGCTAGAATTT
>NC_081442.1:3132084-3155225 GCF_007210705.1 Tigriopus californicus
TTTCTCTCTCTCTTCAAGCAATCCAAGTTAGTTAAGGATGAATCGAAATGAGTGTTGGGCTGAGGATTTCGATTGTCTTTGAGGCAATGGTGTTGGTAATGCCTGTGCCTGGACAGTTATTGATGAAACTTGAGACTCCTTCAATCAATGTCAAACAGTGGCAACTGAATTAAAGCACCCTTTTGCCCAGGTTCTCGCAGCACTTTCCAAAACGAAACGAGGTCGCCATCGACATACTACATTTCAATAAGCTCCTACTGAATATGAAACCCAGATAAGTGATTACGTGATTCCCCCTTGGAAGACAATGAAATGCTGATTGGTCGATTGGAAATGCCTCGAAGAGGATTTTCGTTTTCAGAGCAAATCGATGCGATCAATCACGTAAGAATTTCAACGCACGTGCTATATTGAAAGGGCGAGAAGTTCATCTCAATCTCAGAAACTCAAAAGAACTCAGACACGACGGGTTTGAGCTATTGAACACTTGCGATGTAAGACATGAGACCAAGTGGGAAGAAACTTGGCGAAAGACTCGAAAGAAGAGCGTGGATGAAAAAAGTGTTCATAAAGTTTCTTAAGAAAAAAGATTGACCTATCTTGTCTGGCGAGAGGTGTCGTAAAAGCTGGGTCATTTTATGGCTCACGAAAGTGGAGAGTGGTGTTCTCTCCCTTAACAAGCGAGCCCGGACGAACCAACGAAGGAGGAAAGTCTCGTTGTCTGAAGTGCCTACCATCAGTTTTTCCATCGGATCCAGACCAAATCGACCCGTTCAAAATGGTAGGATACTTCTATTCGAATCCATTTTGGGAGTGGAACATTTCATAGGAACTGTTTTTATATGCCTTTTACTGATCGTGGAGCAGTACACTCCCAAGGAATGTAGAGGCCGGGTAGGAATTTTCGAGTTGTTCTCGGAGAGTGTCCAACGAAAGTTGTTCTAAGGATCTTGGCTCCCTTTCCAGAAGAAGTTAGGAGAAGATGGTTGGGCCAGAAATAACAACTTCTGGAAGCCACAAGCAAGCTAAAGAGCCTTTTCCATCCCAAGACGATGAGAAAGGACGCCGGGCTCTAGGGGGAGAGAGAGAGAAAAGTAAAGCAATATATATGGAGAGAGTATATATCTTGAAAGAAACATCCCACCATTATATCACACAAGCAAGAGATACTCTGCCACATTTCGCAGCTTCAAATATCAATTCTATTGATACCACGGGCACTGATGTTGAGTCGGCGACTTCAGTTGTCACTTGAATGGTGGCTGCAGTTCTTTAATGGAAGAAGAATGACTTTCATCCTCTGCCGTGAGGAAGTCGGGGGACTTTGGGCATTTCCTCATTTCTATGAAGTACGTGCGGGACGGGTTCCAACTTGAGTCATCCATAGGATCCGAAGGAGAACGAGAATGTCAGCTGCGTGGTTGGTTGGTTGGTTGGTGGGTGAGTGGCGATGGGTGAGTGGCGGTGGGTGGACTGCCTCTAGTAGAATGGAACGATGGAAACGACTGCATTGCTCACATTCGCCATTACTTCTATGCTGTATACCCCCATAGAATGAACAATCTTGTAGAAAGCGTGTGCAAAGATCTCACGAACTTGGTCTGTGACACGCATTCTTTGGGATGACTTTGATCAGATATGAGTTGGATGGATGTAGAGATGGAACTTTCCGTTCGAATCCAAGACCAAGGGACCGTTGCCCTTGGTTAGGGCCACTCCTGGCTTGATGACCCTGGGACATGTAAAATGTGGAAGATGCGATTGAATGGCCAAGAATGTTTGGCCATGTTGACAACCACTAGCTGTGAATAGTGATTGGTTGGCGGTGAAGCCCCCTAGATTACGCCAAATTAGGGAAGATTGATGGTCAAATCCCACCAGATCTACTTTCCAGATGATCCGACCAAGAACCAGTTTATCATTTACACGAATTCTCGTTGAAGAAATCAAGACATGCGGGAGAGAGTGCGTTTGAGGGGCGCCCGTTTTTTGCGAGAACTCGGGGGATTAAAGTGGTTAAATCCCAAATCCCCTGGACGGTCGTGAAGATACTCGGCCAAAAACTCCCGGGACCAAGTGGATTGTTATTCTTTCAAGGTGATTTAGCTGAACTAAATAAACCAAGACCCACAGATAAAATGGTGGTCGAATGGGTGGATAGACAGACTTTCCGAAAGTCTCAGCCCTTTTCGCAACTTTCCCGCAAGTCTCCTCTCCTTTTTTTCTGTTTCTCCTTCTTTCCAGTTTGAGAGCAAAAGCACTGAGTACTCCTGCTCGCGCCCGATCGAAACGCCTTTCCAGTTTCCATGTGCGCCGAAATGACGCCACCGCCGCTGCTACACTCGCACCCTCAGCGCAGCCGAATTCTGAAAAACCGGCCGAGGGTTTAGATGAAAAGGGAGCGCTCTGAGGTCTGCTCGTGAGCAATGCATCGCATCATGCTCTGTCCGCTCCAGAAACAGTTCGGCAACTTTTGGGAGCTTTAGAGCTCCACCGAGGATGGAGTGTGTGTGTAGGTATGTATGTATGTATATGCGTGTGTGTAGATAGGGCATGAGGAGACGAAAGTGTTTGAGCTGTCGCCAAGAGCTTGCTCGCCACTCGCCCGCCCAACTGAAGACATTCAGCTTCTCCGGTTTAGTTGATATTCAGGGCCCAAAGAAGGGAGCTCGATTGGATCTTGGTGTTAGAGTGAGGAGGGATTTTTTCCCTTTATTGACATTTCGGGAAGTGTGATTCCCATGTCCCCCTTAGTCTAAGAGGACTGACTACCAGAAAGACTATTGGAACATTTGGGTCTTGAAAAGAAGAATATCGGCTTATCGGCCAAAGTTGGAAGTTCCAAGAGTGAGGGCTGGAAAAAAGCCACGACAAACTGTATTGCTGCAATTCGGTAGTAGTCGGTCTTGTCGGTCTTGTTTGGATTGGCAAAGGAGCCCATGCTGATTTGCTAATTGATGCTGGTGAAAGAATCGTGACCGGGCAGAATCAGTGAAGTGTTTGGTCAAGAATACAACAATACTGATCAAGAAAAGTGCAGTTCTAGCCAGTGGCAATATCATTGAGTCCCTTTGGTATTCTCCTGAAACAAGAGCGTCAAAAAGTGAAACAAGATCCAAGATTTCATCCATGGTATACGATTTCTTTTGAAATGAGACTCTAAGGTAAGCCTTAATGACTGTGATTATGATTTCTTAACAATGTTCACACTGGCCTTGGTTCAGATATTCCACTTTGGATGTGTCATGATGAGCTAGTCCTCAAGATCGGATCGCTCTTATGTGATTGACAAATTAAAGGGAAAATTGACAGCTCCGTCCACACTGTCATCTCAAGCTTCAACACATCATCTCACGAGATGGATTCGAGTAGCTCCTTGAAAGGAAATTGGAGCCCACGGATTTCGTATTCATGGGCCTACATTGAACTTGAGACTACATAGGTGACCAAGTCCACTTCCACGTTGCCGCACGAACCAACACCGCAAAATATAGTCCGAGTTGCGCCAATAATTGGGTTTTTGGCGTGAACCAGTTTTTATTGGCCTGAGGAGAAACAGTCCGATGTTTTAACGGCTGGAAGGTTTCAATTTTCACCAACACCACAGCACGTGGAGGAGTCTCGTTGGTAGGTTGGAGATGCGTTGCTTCCTTCAGGATGGGCGCCATTCCGACAACCCAAGAAAGGTTTCCAACCACACCTAATAATGATAATAAGAATACTTCCAGTAATCCCTCGGGGAAGAACCTGTCAACCTTGTTCTGAAATCTCTGAAACTAGAAATGATGTTTCAAGCATTTATTTTTTTCATTTTGCATATGCCTTGAATTCTCATATTACGCCTGCAAGATTGAATGAAGGAAGCACAACCTTGATATCATTGGCAAGCGATGCGGACAAATAAATTAATATCTAATGGAGGAAGCTGATTCAGGCGTAAATGGAGAAAAACAGAGCTCTGGAATTTTCTTCCAAACTGGTCTCCAACTGACTCTTGAGAACAGCTTCATTCTCATTTTGAAGGGATAATAGCGACATGAAGTCTAAATCAGCTTCACCCTGCAGCTTAACAGCCATTGACATTGAAAATGCATTTTTCCTCCAGAACACTTGTTGAAAGGATCTTGTTAAAACACGAACACAAGAACGTATTCAGTTAACTACCCGTATTCTTCTTTGTCAAAAATACCTTCTATACCTTCTGTTTAAATCTAGGACCTCAATCTAATCAATTGTGAGTGAAAAATGAAGATGAGAACGCCTCGGTGATGACCGTCGGATCTAATCTGGTTATCAATTGATGATAAGGAAGTCACATCCATGGCATGAAAATACCCACATTACGTGGGGTGTGTGTGTGAATATCCATAATTTTTCCCCTTTGATTTGAAAGTGTTTTTATTGTCTCAGTAGGCATCCTTGAGGAATGGACTTGGCCAAACAAGGAGATAGTTGAGCCACGAGCTATGTACTGTAGGTACGTACGTATGTACGTAAGTTCAGTACAAAGTCACTTGGGCGTCTACTTGGGTGGTCGATGTGTTAGGATATGAACCTTAATGGAGGGAGGAAGAGAAACAAATGGGCAGAAATTAGGCGTTGTCTGTTTCCCCTCAATTTCGCTTGCTGACATATTCCCCTTTAGAATAGAGCTTGCCATTTAAAGAATCCCCACCAACGGTCAATCTTTTTCTTGGGGCAGGGAGGGTTATGTCTACCGAGCAGTGCACATGATGCTTCTGGGCAAGGTTGCTGCAAATGGATGTGGAAGGAAGGCCATTTCTGAAAGGGGTCATTTCAGGGTTGTTTGAATGGTTATAAAAGCGCTCCTTGCGACTGGTTGTGCCATATGCGCTTGATTACTTGAATGCTCCATCTAATATTAGGCCCCAGATGTTGGGTTCGTGTCATGATGAGTGGCTAATTTTTCAAGGTCCTTTGTACCAAAGCGAAAAATAAGCCTCATTAAGAAATCCCACAAATCTTGCTTAGAATGATCGCTCATGCTTGGGAGTTGGTTGCTAAAGAAAAGAGTTGAGAACAAATATGAATACAACATTGTTGGCCGGTCATAATCTTCACTTGGCAGAACACCCAAGAAGACACTCTTGGAATAGCGGCAATATTTTTTAATTACATCCATAACAAATGTAGTTGCTACCACTTGCAGAAGAATTCTCGTATTAATGAGTATGCATGAAAAGAAACTTCATTTGCATCTGCAAGAGCCCAGAACGTCCATTGGAATGAGGAAATGCATCTGGGTCTCTTGGAATGGCTTCACATGCATCAACGCCACGTTGGCGATCATCATGGATAGCCACACAATTCAACTTCTTTAACTCTTCTCAACTTCAAATCCAACCAGAAAAAAAACATTCTTCAACCCTTCAAAAACCGCAAATATTAACGTTCACCGTATTTCTAGAGAAAGGAGCATAGTTCCCTGCAAGTTGCAGCCAAGTGTACCTATACACACCATCATGAAAAGAAGGTTGATATTCATTTTAAACACAGCCGTTTCAAACTGAATGTTTGCTTCATTCGCGTTTGATGCCAACACCTGAATAAAACGATGTGGCCTAAATTAAACCCTCTTTAACATTGACTCCTCTAACCAAGTACTTTCCAACGACAGTGATTTCGAGGATGATCCGAAAATACTCTATTTCTTTCCCATGGAGAGAGTCTCCTGAACGGCGCTCTTGTTTCTTTATGTACATTCACATAACTCGGTTTCGTTCTTAGTTACACCTTAATTAGGACGACCAAGATATGAATTTAACTGCCACTGGATTGCTTCTCCAGTCGTTTGTGGCGAACTTCTTCAAGGTGGGTGTATGCTCAGTACAAAAAGGTGGTGAGTCGGCAGAATGCTCTTGAAATAGGCCATCATCGAAATTCATCTCATGTTGACTATGCCATATGTCTCGTTTTGAATTACCTCCACGACAACTGTGAACGACGACTTTATACCTCCTACTATTTCCACCTTTCTGGGTGCATTAGATGTTCACGCATCATAAATTTGACTTTTGGCGACACGAAATAAACGTCTGTCCTCTTGCGTTGACCTTCTTTGATGACTTCCCAAATTTGGATATCCAGACAACTGTAAAAACCTATGGATGGCTTGGAAATGCAACCGTCGGCATCGGCTCCACTAAACCCAAGATACGTAAGCTCTTCATCTCAAGCCAAGGGCCTCTGGAAAGAGGCCTCCTCCTGGATATCCGTGTCTAGAGCATAAACAAACGTACGAACTTTGGCGGCCTCGTTTCTAGCCAAGTCAGTGTACCCAACTTCATATAATAGAAGGAAATAGATATCGGTTGTACTCTGAACATTGTCCATCCTCCCGTCTTTGTCAAAGGATGGTTTTATTGGGGCTTGGGAGTGTTCTCGTTTTAGCACCTCTAACCATCGAACATTTTGTGTGTCCGCCTCTCGGTTGGTCTGCAGCTGTCCAGCACGTTCCAAGAATTCATCACGGATCGGGTTCTTTCCATTCGTTGGTAATCGTCTTCTTGATCCAGTTTGACTTTGTTGTCTCTTCGCTTGATTGGTTTGGCGATAAATGAAGACGCCCCGGTCTGTGGTTTCAACCATTAGAACTCTTACATAAGTGAGAGGCTGGGTAGGATCGTGCTCCAAATTATTGTTTGCATTCAGTCACGATTGAAAGTTGTCACCTTGTTAGACAATCTCGGATGGAACCCGATTGTCACGCCAAGCTAGAACGGATCTTTTATTGCTTGCAATTCAAAAGACTATCCTTTACTGTATACCTTCATGAAGTATCGCCTTTGAGTCGACATGAGTTATGATAAGACCGCCAACTTCAGTCGTCCGTCGTGAATGATCTAGCAATTCAGATCTAACACTACGTACTTGTACTACAGGGAAGAACCTTGAATTTATTTGCAAAATAAATGAGATATCCCGGTTTATGACTCACTTCCGATGAATTTGGATTTGTTTGCACTCCTCTCAACCCCTCCTCTGTCACTACCAAGTCTTCATTAACGATCGTCACCGGTGATTGTTGGGACAATATTCAGAAAAAAACTCCACACACTCTCGGACAAGTCATTGAATCTTCTATCCCTGAACCGTTCTACTAGTCTAGTAAGTGCTTCAGAGAAAATACTTGTTTACTCCCAAAAATCTTTCATCGCCATTCTCGAGAAAGGAGAGCATAATTTGTCAAAGAAAACGCCACAGTAACCGCAGTAACTACGGTATGTAATGCACTGCAATGTGAGTGAGTGTGTGATAGTGTGTGTGTGTGTGTGCGCAAGTGAATGGCGGTGAGGCTCTTCATATTTGGTCTTTCTGTCATCGAGTGGTCCCCATTGACGACACTTCTCACGCGATCCATTCAACAATCACTTTCATCATACAACATATTCGGGCTGTGTCCAAAACCCCCTGAAATTGGATAGACAACGACGTTATATTACCTCGGAGATAGATATCCATATTAGAGCAGACTCCGAGGAATTGAAATGAACTACTCAATAACTACCTGCCAAAGTATTATCTTTCCACGTTGAACAGGACTTACCACTTTGTTAGTGTGCCGCTGCCAAGATTGCTTGTAAGAAAGAATCTTGAGAAGCGAGTTTGTGGCTGCCTTATTCACTAGCTGGAGCCTTTGTTGCATGATCGTTAATAGCAAAAAAATGCATGGATCAGTATCTCCACAGCTGGCACAAATGTAGCTAGGAATTTCAAAAACTTATTCCGTCTCTCAAGTCAGGCCTTTGGTGGGCATTGCAACGAGTGCTATCGTTGCGGTAGCACCATTTTGTGATAAATTTGGGTCAAGTTTCGGACTGATCCTTTCTTGTGATAACTTCACTCGAAAATGAAAGATGAATTCTCAGAAACAGTTGCCAATAGTGCAACAAGTTATGAGTGCATTGGGAGATGCATTTTTCCCTCTCGACATGCAATTTCTTTTGATCTTTAGGTCCCAAGATCACTCCTATATCAGGGAATAGTCCAGTACACCCATCACCCACTCATCGCAAATCCACACCAAAGGAAAAAAATGGACACACGCAGAGTGAGTCAGAGGAGAAATGACCGTCTTGTCCGTCCAAATCCCTTCGTTTCCTGACTCCTCCGAAAGTCCATTATTGTCGACTACCACATATGTATTCCTAGTACGTACGAGTAGGGACGTCGTTTGACGCACAGGACATTTGCTTGTGGACTACTGAATAGCTTGTGCCCGGATCCCATCGGTCCGATTGGATCAGCTCAATAAAGGCGCTTTGAACTCGATCATCATCCAGAGATAAAGTGATCCGTGACTCGATCCCTGGAGCGTTCATTGTCGCGTTCCTGTGGAGGTCCTCCGTACATACAGTACGTATATTGATGGGGCAAGCAGTGAAAGCGAGAACCCGGGCTGTATTTATGCGCAACATATGGTGCGCATCTCTCGGCGTGTCATTTCATGAAAAGAGTCCCTTTTGGGCGACATATCTTTCTACTTCCACTTCCATCCATCCACAACACATTTGTTCACGGTCACTTTTTTGTGAGGAAGGAAATATTTCGTCTTTTGTCACATGTTCTGCTTTGAATAAGTTATTAGCCAATCCAAGGGACGATGAGTGGCGCAAGATCTAATCCGTGTCTAATCTATGACATGAATGTTCATATCCACCGAAAAATTGGTTGTTACTGAACGATGATGCGGCTCAAAGAGACCTGAAGGCCAAGAGCCACCGCCAGATCTGGGATAATGGGCAAGTTGTAAAACGTGTCGGCATTTGGATGATTCCACTGAATTTGGAAATTGGAAGGGGCACCCCTTGAGAGCGAGGCGGAAGAAGAAGAAGATGAACATATCTGTTTGCTAACTGTTCCTAATCAATGGTTCGGTGAGGGCGAAAAGTGAGAGTGAGCACTGTGTTCCTGAATCATGGTGATTCTCATTTGTGACTGAGCGAAGAGCGGAGCACTCTCTACTACGTATGTCCATAGACTACTGCGTAGACTACGTAGACCAAGTTCGGAGTCATTCCCAGAGTGTGTGTGTGTGTGCGATTTAATGAAGGAAAACTTGACGCCGAATCATTGAAATTGGAGCAATTCTCCAACGAGACGAAGATCATCATCAACTAAATGGATGCTTCGAAAATATATAAAGTACATCCATGCCTAGCATCATAACGTTGCCACGACATGACTTGGGCTCCACACACAAAAAAGGAATCACTTGATGACAACATCACGCTACCAAATCTCAATGGTGTCATTAAAACGTTGTGGCTGATTTACGGCCAATACGACGTGTTGTAACCATCATAAAAAGTTCTGATGTGTCTGTGTGTGTGTGTGTGTTTGTATATCATTCGTGTTCATACCAAATGGCATCGTTTGGTGCTATTCAAGCCCGAGTCACTCCGGGAACCCTTCGTGTTCAAATCAAGGGTGTGGGGTGAAATTTGAAAGGTGTAGTTTGCCTTTCGCCAACACCTGGTGTCTCTCCCAGGACTCAGGAATTACAAGACCCACTTGGCTTTGTATTTGATTGTAACGTGGTCCATGAGCTCGAACGAACCCACCAACTTTTTTTGACATGCAGGGGTGCGCATTTGCTTGGCGTCAATTCACTTTGCATGTTTGTGATCAGGATATCCGATGGCGGATCAAGTTTTGTTTCAGATCAGAATAAGTGCACCGTGAGTGGATGGTGATAATTGTGATGGTTTATTTGGCAAAACTCTCAGACCTTCAGATCGCTTAATTGAGCCATCTTGGCAGAGCACAACTTTACAAATTGCAAGATGTCGAGGATTGGTCGGTCTTTCGTTAACTTGTTTTCCCGAAGTTGACCATCCGACCTCCAAATTCTGAGGCTTGTCGACCCTGTTCTGTATGTAGTACATGCTTTGGTGAAAATGATAATTTGTGAGGTCCAATAATGTTTATAATTAGGAGAACAGATTCAGTTGTCGCTTGTTGCTCTAGGATGCACTGATTTGATTTCGCTCCTCGCTTGGAACGGTTTTTATATTGCTTCATTTAAGACTTTTAACCATGCAAACGTTTTGTTGCCAAACCATGATTACAACCTATTTTGATTCACCTTCGGGTTCAGATTGTTAGAGATCCTTGAATTAGGTAGATGAATCAGAAGCTGGGCGTTTAGTTGGTGCCCACGTGGTTCAAGATAAATAAATCGATAGAAAACTCTGTTCAATACTATTCACAACGTTGATAGCGTTTGAGCACACATCAAATGCGCGGACATTCATGCTGAGTGATCAATGATCGGAAGTTTTGATCAATTAGATAAGGTCTTCTAGAGATAGATTCACGTACTAAAGGTACGTATCCACGTTCATTGATTCTTATCGAGCCAGATTCAATCTTGGGGTCTTGAGTTTAATTGCCTCACCAAATTTGCGGCGAAAAGACCAATGAAGTTTTCGGGTGAATGGTAAAGCGATTGGGATTATCAACAGGGTGATATTAGAGTATTCATTCCCGATGAAGGAAATAATCAGTTTTAGTATTAATAGAAATGAAATGTGTCGCTGTTTGTGGCCTCTGTTTGATTTATTCCGAGTGCTGTTTGTTCGCGCAGTCATGGCTTGGCAGCGATATTACTGAGAACATGAATAAATGTTACATTATAATTAGGAACAGGGGGAATTTGAGGATGGGGGATATTATTTTCCTTTAGAATCTCCAATGCTTCATATGACAATGCACAAAGGTATTTTCAAAATGGATTTAAATCAAGCCAATTTGATTTTGAGTGATTGATCACAAAAGGGTATTTTTGCAACTTGAACGCAAAATTCTCAAGTCTCCTTTTATCGTGCCGACATCTATCTGTACAATATATAGAATAAAAGGAGAGCTGAATTATTTTGCTGCACGTATGCATGAACAGATCCTCAAGGGCCTTTGAAACACTCGTGTGGCATGTTGAAGGATTTCAAGCTTGTCTATTGTTGAGCATTTCCTTGCATACGTTTGTTTTCTTACCCGGAAGAAAGGACATCTAGATTGCTGCACACGGTCTGATTGGATCCACCAATCTCCCAAAAGGAATATACGTACTGTGTATGCCCCATTTGAGCTGAGACTCAATTCGTGGACAGGCGTGATTTTAGAGTGCCAGAAAATAGCACCATCTCAGCATGGTCTAAAGCTTCATTTTTGTTTCATGAACTGTCAGACAGGGCTGCTCAAGAGAGGAACACGAGGAATTTTCAAACGAGGAAGCACAGAAGTGTGAGGGTCAACGATTGTATTTCCCTTTGATTGTTTTGTCAACCGGTGCCAAGGTCATCTCGGAACCCTTCAAATTTGACTTGCTTCTTGATAGGAAAATAATGATTGAACATTTGTAGAATCTGTTACGTCTCATCCTGCCAAAATTTGAGATCGTTCGAACCCCAAGGTTAAAAAAAATGTCAAGACAACTTCCCAAGTTCGACACTTCCGAGGAGTGTTCTTGCGTTGAGGAATTCATCAGGATTGTTTGTAACTACATATCTTTACTTTGACTGCTCCTCATCCATTCATCCATTGGTAACTTTTCAGTCAAATGTCCGATGCTCTGGCAATCTGCCTGGTCTTCTTTAAAGCATGACGAAATATTTTGACCAAACAGCACCAGAAAGCTCTTTTTTTTGCGGCCTAGTTTCCTCTGAAGACATCATCGAACGACTCCTCGTGAGGCCAGACTTAAAGGGTGAAAATCGGATTTTCTTAGCTCTGTAGTTGCGTGAAATTCCAACCCACATCTGTCTTTGATTCATAAGAGTCTTAGAAGCAAGACTAACGCCCTCTTTATTTGTTGTTTCATCATTTTGGTGGATGTTCATACAAGAATGTACGTACGAAGAGCGCCAAGCCAGAAAGCAGAGCGTCGTTGGTTGGTTGTTCTTTGTAATTAAACTGTCCAAGCGTTTCCAATGGTTCAACACTTGAACCCATGGTCATGATTTCTTCAAAGCCGTGACTCGTAAATGCATTCCTCGATTCATGGGGTGTGAACTATTAACAGCTAAACCACACAACTTCGGTGGTTCCTCCTCCTATTCTGTCTTTTTCATGTCTCCAATGAGTCGTTTTGACGTGTTTTCCACGTATTTGGCCTTCCAGCATTGTTACAACAACAGAAGAATGAACCACGACTCGATCCTTGGCACTTGCCGAAACAAATTTATGCAAAACAATATACGCAAAGCTGACCCTTCGGACCATGTCGTCCTTGGTAATGGTTCTCTCACTATTTTAATTCTCATCTGTCACAGGGAAAATCCATAAAAATAATGATGACCATCATTCATACAACGAACACTTAGGAACTGCACGTCCTGCCAATCAACTCCGTGGAGGACAATAACCCTGGACAGGGCACAAAGTGTTTCTCAGGTGCTCGTACCTGCCTCGATCATCAAGCCAATCTGCGTGTATTCATGTTCCCAAATTGGCAAACTCATGTACACATTTGGGCAATTCATAGTCACCGTCCATGTAGGTCGAGTTATCCTCCTGGCTCGATTATTCAGGCCACCTCACATTCGGTTTCAAGTAGAATTTGTCCCTGAGAGCAAAATTCTCCTCATTTTTTCCTGACCTCCAGGCTTCGAGATCTATCCATCTGAATGTGTGTGTGTGTGCGTGTGATGGTGGGTTCTTGGTGGGGGAATTGCTGTACAGCGTACACCTCATGTACAAATGTCGAGCTTCTCTCGTTGGTTTTGGTTTCGAAGACTTCCACTGACAAGAACATCATCTCGGGATGTGTACTTATGGTTAGAAAAAGACACTTGATGGGTGACGTCTAGAGGCAATCGATGAGCATGGTTATCAGATCATCATGAGCCACGCATTGCCAAAGCTTTGCCCCATCCCATAACCAATAAAGCATCCATCACTTGTTCAATTTCAAATAATCTGACCATAAACTATGATAAATGAATGCAAAGTAAGTTATAGGAGGCTCATGAATGGACTTTCAAGCTCATCTTTAGATTGCCATGTCGAGAGTATGTTCAAGATATGTTTTGGCGATTGTTATAGGGAGGAAAGCGAACAAGTCATAAGCAAATCACGGGACTTGTTCCGGCAGATTTATTAGAATGTTGGCTTGGCCAATGAAATTTACTCGGATGAGTGGTTGACATGGGATGTGTCTCTGGAAAAGTAGATTCTCATCTTTTTTTGCACAAACGATTATTCTGGCTAATAAAGGACCAAAACTATTTCAAAATGTGTCTGGATTCAAAATCTTAAATCCCCTCTTAGCGCATACAATTTCAGACAAAGTAGATTATAATATTTGCCTACTGTACCTATTGTGCATTTTAACAATCTCACTTTCAATGAAACGTGTCCAAGATGTAAGTGAATTATGAATTTGTAACTGGTGCCAAGAAACAATTTGTTTTGACTTTGTAGCTAATCTTCAGAGGAAAGATCAAACAACTATTACGATTGATCGGTCGGAATACTTTTTTGCTAGCCTTTCCCTACTTGCTGTTTGCTACCCATCCATGCCAATTGGGGCTTATTTACGCTTTGTTATAGATCGGAAGAGCCACTAAATCGGGAATTCGCCAAGCGCGCTCTTCCGATCTGATCGGTCGGAATACTTTTTTGCTAGCCTTTCCCTACTTGCTGTTTGCTACCCATCCATGCCAATTGGGGCTTATTTACGCTTTGTTATTGCGAGAATGGGCCACTAAATCGGGAATTCGCCAAGCGCGCTTTGAACCCATTGTGTTAGTAAGTCCATAAATTTACCGCGGGTCAAGTTGCTTCTGATAGGTAATTGGCATTGCATCTAATGAAAAAGACTCTTGCGATCACAATTCAAGGGGGAATGAGATGAGATTTAGTGCGTTCCTTCGTCCAAGTGTGCAGTTTCTTGCCCTTTCAACACTTGAAATTAATGGGCCCGCCACCTCGCTTTTATAACTGGGAAGATGACATGAATGGTAAGTGCCACTGGTAATCCATATGCAAGGTCAGTCTCGTTTCTTCATCCCTCTTAAGAGATTCAGAGAAACCATTCAACAAAGGTCTTACATCTCGAACGAGGACGTTGTGAGGCCAAGGAGAATCCTTTGATACCAGATTCAAAGCAGGAGAAGAGCCTTTTCATCCGGCTTTATTCGACATATCGATTTTCGTTTCTGGCCTCGGCCAATCCCGCAGAGCTCCTCGTGATCTGGATCGGAAATCCCAAGGACGCTTTAGTTCATAATCACACCACTGTGAGTCATGGCGCTGGGATTAGTTGCATCTCCTTTTGTGCGTTCTTCCACAACCACAACCTTTGGCGAGGCAGCTTTGGAGGAATCACTGGACGCGTGTTGGTTAAATCGTGGATTTGGGGAACGGGAGCGCCTCTTCCATTAAGAAACGAAAACAAGGTGGTAATTTCAGATGATCGTAAACTCAGTCAGTCTCCAGGCCATCTTGGGAGGTAAATTGGCAATAACGCCCATGCCAAGAAAATGCTTCCTGTACAAGCACTTTGCGGTTGGCGTGTGTGCGCGTTTCTGTTTTATCTTGTTCTCTGGATTCCTTCCCCTCCTTGAAGTCTACGTAGATATTGAACACAGATTGCCAGATGGATGGCATAGTATCCAAACATGATTATGGGAAGCTCATCGAGCTAACAATGTGTCAAACCAAGCAGAAGTCCTTCTCCCGCTCTAATCAATTTTGACCATGATCAAGCATTTACGACTAATCAAGCATGACTGGTTGGCAAAATCTCGAGTCATAACATTGCCTCAGAGCAGTAAGAGCTTTGATTTAGGAACCACTATTTGACCGGCCTTCCACCCTCAAAGAGAGGGTGACATCTTGGGAAGAAACCTTTCGTCATGGCCAAGAAATTGAATAGACTTGCCCTTTATGATTTCAAGAGACTTGGAGGGCTTGATTGAAGTGCGAAATATTCACTAAGGAGCCCTTCAAACGAGGAGGAAATGTACTCTTTGTATTCAGCAAAGAGCTTACATTCATCCGATTTGGGAAAAGAAAAGGGGACAGCAGACGGACGAGTTGAATGGGTTCAAGGAGACGGAGAAAACCAACTTGGTCACCACTACTATGGGCAGGTCTAGTTTTGGGTATCATGCGGTGTAATTTTTCATTACAGCTCACTGATTGTGCCAGTGAAGCCAATTTAAGATGCATATTAATTATATGTGATTATCGTCTTGAATGAAACCAACCAACCTCCGGAGCTTGAGGCTCAGATGAGTTGTCTTCACAGATGCAAAACCACCCTAGATTTGTGCCTTTTGATTTTGGGGAGTTCTTTACAAACCGGATCTGAATAGAATTGGTCCAAGTTGATTTCGTCTCTTCAAGATTCCTGATTGAACGAGCCAAAGTCCATCTATGCTTGCTCCATCTCGGTGGGTCAATTACATTGAGCATGGCTCTTTGCTCCTTGCTCTTTGCTCTTTGCCTAATCCTTGAGAGTCTGAGTTGAAACTCCATACCGAATTAATGACCGTCATTTCTTTTGAAATTTTCATTTTATTTATGACTCGCTGCCTTCATTGAGTCCCGTCCCACCTTTACACTTGTTCATGAGGATGTGTTCTTGAGATGGAACAAAGCTTAGACAAAGATGAATAACGATCCACAAAAAGCCTGCAGTTGTGCCCTCTTAATCCGTCTAAAGTTCAACTCCTGTACATTCATTGCGTTTCAACAACAACAACGACTTTGACCTACTTGGATGGAGTCAAATGTTTTACTCATTGGTTCACTTGACTGGTATTCGGTATTCAAAGACAGAAATTTATGGCAGGAATTTCTTGGCACACATGTGAGGTCATAAAAAGAACTGAAAGGACGCCTTCGAGGAGCGATCTTGTCACCAGGAAAAAATATCGCCTTTATTGCCATCGATATCAATTTGATTCAGTAGGCGAGAAACCTTACGAGAATCAATTGCATCGAAATTTGAGAACTCTCTTTGAGGACGATGTTTTTGAGTTGCTTTGGTCTTTCAAGGGCATACATTGGTACGTAAATAGTGCCTGAAATCAGTTCCCCAAAAATGCTCGTAGTGGGACTGAATAAGAAAAATACATTCTTTCCTAAATAAGGTGTAATACATAGGTAGCTTAAAATAACCTGTATTGTCACAATCTACTGAAAACCTTTTCCTAAGATGTACACTTACCCTAATCATCACATTTTCGTCACGTCAAAGTCTTGACTCAGAAAAGGGCACATTTTTTTGTTTCGACGTTTAGTTACTTGATGAGTTTTGTTTCAAGTACCGTCATCAGTTCCAAACAATACAATGTACGCGTAATTTTAGATTAGAAAAGTAAGAAAAACATCACTCTCGAGGCTCAAAGACTTATTAACTGGAACGAATTTGACTTTTTGCGTTCGGTTCAATGCAATTAGTGTCAGAATCTAGAAGATAAAAAAAGATTGTTTGACTTATCTATTTTTCCCAAATGAACGGCAGTGTCAAGTGCATGGAGTTTGTTTGTACTTCGCAGTAAACCTTCAAAATGGGATGTTTCTCGGTTTGATTGAAACAGTAATTACTTCATCAAGATTTATCATCCCCTCCTGTATCGTGACTCTCAAGCACTTGAGCAGGAAGCATCCGACTCGAAACATTTTTCATGAAGCAATTTATTTGGGCTTTAGCTTTTCTCCTTCTTCTGAAAAGCGCTCGCGTGTTCTCGCTAAAGTGAAGTCAAGTTCAAACCCGACGAGAATTGCGTGACCCTTACACTGCAGAATAGGTGGGTGAGGTTGGCGAAGTGGCAACAGCATAGACTAGAGAAGGTTGTAATTCCAATTTCATGTTCCTGGCCTGCTTTCGTGCTCCCTCGTAATATGTCTGTATTGGTTTCCTCCTGGGTTTGATTGATCTTTTTGGGACATCAGTGGTCTTTGATGACGGTCAATTAAGCCAAGTATTGACGTTGAGCAGATAAACTGTTGGTGTTCGTTTTTTTTTTTGTAATGGATGGGTTTGTAATTGGTGTAGATCTAATTGGCCGCTCAACTGTGTGTGCAGATGTTATGATAATTTCCTTCTCATCATTTCTCATTAACGCAAAGTATACCATGTTTTTAGTGTTCATAGAAATTTAAAAACGTGAAAGACAATTACCAACGAATTAAGTATCCCCTTTAATCTCAGATCTGGCAGTAAAGATTGATTAATTTAGTGTACAACAAAGTCGAAAGTTTAACAATAATCGATCTTTTACGACACCTCAGTCATTTGATTATGTAAGAATATACTTAAGCACTCGACTGTAAATACGATTAGTCAAGGGTACCTCTAACAGGAGGATTGGACATGACATTTGGCGAAGCAAGCTGTCGAAGCGGGGCCATTTAATGTTGACAATATTTTAAACCGCGATGAATTTTTATAGCTATGTTATGAATTAATATTTACAATAAAAAATGTTTTTTTTGGTTTTATTTCTCAGTTATTTTTGATGAAGTTTCTGATTCATATAATGAAAGATCTGTAGATTGACTTCAGATAATTACGAATGTAATTACAATGTAAAACAAATATGCGTTTATGATTGGCAATACAGTTCTCACTGTATTTATGAAAGCATCCACCAATGAGCCTTGACAACAAGTATGAGCCTCCAAGCTCTATCCGTGTCCTCTCCTCTATGTGGTTTAATGTCTCTTTCACTTAATCACGGACTTCTAGATATATGGACTTACAATGGGAGAGAAAATGTTGCATCGCTTGAAGGATTCACTCCATGCAAATTAGCGTTAAATATGACAGAATCATCTGACCAAATGAATTAACTTGGCAACATTTGGGCCCTAAATCAGTCTGCAGAAACCGAGGAGAACGGGAAATTGAAACATCAGATTAACTAAATCTTCGGTTTCCTCTCAATCAGCTACTTAAGCTTTTTTACTCGATATTACTTTCAAACGAACCACTTTTCCACTAAATGCTACAAAAGTGACTTGTCTTTAGTAGGAGTGATCTAAACTTCTTATCTTATGATAAGATCACATATTATTACATTTCGTGAAAATGGCCACAAGTTGTTTTGACCCGAAGCAGCCGATTTGTCGGGAAACCCGTTCACAGTCCATGTTTCTACATGTCCGTGAATTAGTATACTTTTCATTGCAATATCAATTCTATGGTTCTTATACTGCACGTAAGTCTCTCATTTTTTATTGCTGAGCTGTGCATTGACCCAAGGACATGAGGATCATCAAGGATTGACCCACATTCGAGGGCTCCTGGCTAAGCTTTCCAATATAGAAATCGGAAAGGGGGGAATCAATTTTAGAGCATTTCAGCAATATTTTCTACCGAAACAAAGAGTTAACGAAAGGAGTGAGGGGGAAAATGCAGAAGTGAGTGTGCATGTAAATATTCTTCTTGGAAAAAAAGAGGCATTTTTGTTCAAAAGCGAAAGCGAAAAATGGTTATTTGCCACCAAGTTATCAATTCTAATCAATGATATCAAATTGCTGCCAAACTTCTCCGAAGTTCAATCGTTCCATGTGGGTATATACAGTACGTACGCAAGGAGTGGATCAGACTTTGGTCTATAAACACCTGGGTGCTAAAGAATTGTGGAAAAGGACTCGACGCCCTACGATAAATTTCATCTTGACTTACGCACGCTATAGAGGGATATTTAGCCTCATCATGTTAAGAAGCCCACCCGTGAAGGTGGGCCTACTTGGTAATTTTCTCAAGGGTGGGAGGTGCACCAGCGCATGTGTTCAACTCTTCGTCCGTAGCACTCACTTTAATCATGTTTTGCGTCAACCAAATGAGCACTTTCTAGAGCCAAGTCAAGCAATGTCTAATCTAATGATAAGTCTTGAGGGGAGCATTGAACACTGTGCGCACCATTTCGCACGATGTGCTTGCACCATAGCTTCTTCTCCTTGTGGCTGGTTTGCCCTGTCCGTTTGAGAACTATTTCAGAGCTAATCAATCAAAATTGGTCTTGGCCAACCAACCCTGCCAATCATGACCAATCGACGAATTTTCTTCACCCTTTGAAATGGACGGTTAGGAATGGTACTAACACCGCTCATGCACTCGGGTACTTGGTTGGAGGCCAGTTTTTGTTGAACTTATTTGGACATCTTAATCATGGGACCTGTTCGTTAACAAAGTAGCCAGTGGATGGATTCTTTCCCTCGGTAGGATTTTAATTGAAATTATTCTCAGTTTGGCAAGTCAGGAATACGTAGTATATATATATAGTAGTCTTGGGAGAGAGACGGGTTATGTAGCAGTCACACGGATTGAATCTCCTGTGGCAGTTCATTCTCTACATTGTTCTCATTGTTAGAGGGCTTCTTGTTCTTCTTGGAGTAGAAAAATTCCCGATACAGAGATACCACAGCCACCAACATATACAGTGGAATAACATCTGAAAAAGCACCGAGAATGCAAATCCTTAGCTCCATGTACTTTATAGCATCACTCAATCATTACGCAGTTAACTGACAAGGGTATTTCTATGAACAAACCCCGGCTTCAGATCCAAGCGCAAAGTGGACTAATTGACGTTTAAGGCTTACCAATTAATAATCCAAGTAAACTGATCCACCAGAAGTAGGCCACCACACTAACCAAAATGAAGGAGACTCGGATGATGAAAGACATCAGGTACAAAAGGAAGTAGATTCGCATGAGAGACCCCTTCCTCTTTCGCACACCCGTGGCCAGGAGGATGCTGATGAAACCATGGATACTTAGGGAGATGAAGATGACAATAAACACTTGTTTGGCGTACTCATCGTCTTTCACTTGGTCAAAGAACACGGCACATACCACCACTCCAGCCAAAGAGACGAGAAAACTCACCCAAGCCCAGATGTAAACACCGATGCGTAAGTCCACGCAAAAGCAACATTTATCCAGGAGTAAAATCATTTTGGCAATGATTAGCCGATTGGTGAACACTATTGCAAGACTCGCGTGATCTCAGAGAGCAATAAAACGAACCTGCTGATAAGAGAAAAAAAGACCATAGAGGGATTATGCCTGATTTGTGAGCACTACTTAATTGCGACAAAACAGTTGTAATTAGGGATACTTGCTCGGAATTGATTTATGATTTCGTCGCCAAGCCCCCAGAAATACCAGTGCTATCTTGTCGAGCATAAAACTTGAGGAATTTGTTGAGAAAAATGATCCTGAAATTGCTTGAGCCAAAAATCAGCTGGGGACGGTGAAAGCCAGCAGCCAGATATGGCAGACTTTGAAAGCCATTTGGCAGAAACAAATGGGATTCTGAATGGAAGAAAAATCCAGACCATTTTACCAATACCTCCTTACTCCAGCCCGTGTCTTGAAATATTTAGTATATTTCGTATTTTTCTTTATCATACAAAAATCTAAGGGAGGACATTTTTTTATCGTATTTAAGAGCGCAGGAATGCATTCATTTCCTATCCCCTGTATGACCGTAATATGAATTCAGTTATCCTTAATTGATTGCCGTCTGAAGTTAATACGCCATTCCGGAAGGAAAAGGTTAACAAAGTTATTGGGATGGCCGGCAGTTTGCTGTTATCACGTACACAGTAGGTCTATTTTTAACCTACTCATGTGGTGCTTCCATGCTCGTCTGATAGCTTGGAAACAAAATGGTCCATTTGGTTATCCTTCCCTGACTCTATTTGTTCCCAAGTATAGCAAATACAACAACAGGCATGGAGAAAATCCAAGCATGCTTTGGACGTATTATTATTACCCTGACCTTCAGTCTCAAATCCTGTTATGCTTTTCGTTCGCCCTTCCTTCCTTTGTAATGAAATACTTTGTGGGCACCCCTTTTTCCGAAGGATCTCGTGGCAATGTAGGTAGAGTGTGTGTTACAAGGCTAATCTCTTGATTGTGTTAGTCTTTATGCATGCATCTTAATGGGTAGGAATGGACCCGTTTTTGGCGGACTTACAAGGAAACAACGTGCTTCTTCTAGCTCGAAAGTCCCTTAATTCATGAATAATCCATATCTCCAGGCTAAACCACTCATCAAAAGCCCACGCTCACTCGCTCTCTCGCTCTCTCACTCTCTCACTCACTCTCTCCGTGACTTTAATGCAGCCTACTTTTATGGGCCATGTTTAGTAAATAGAGAATCTTATTGCGGAACAAGTGAACACGAAGGGGATGCCCTCGGGCTTGTGGGATGGGCGAATTCCTGTGTTGTCTAGGCTCTAATTGCCGCCATTGTCTTGAGGAGTGTGCAAAAGCCATTTCAAGACGTCAAAGAGGCCGAGTGTGGAGTATTTAGTAGTATGGTTCAGCAATAATGAATTGAGATACCAAGACTTTAGTAAATATTCAATTCCTCTGTCTGCTTGTTTCAGGTACGTGAATGGATGTTCGTCTCGGGGAGTGAGATATGATTAATGGCACTGTTAAGCATTATTTATAATCCCAGATATCAGGCCTTAATTGATGTCTGTCTGTGGCTGGATCATACCCAAACGTACTCATCAAGAAGCAGAGTTCGACGTTTTGCTGGCCCTGAGTACAATCACTCACTGGTACTAAGTGAAAAGCCAAAAAGAGCGCTTTTTGTGTAATCACATTATGACCATGACCACGACGGTGGTGTCCAAGGAAGGTATTTCGGAGTAAATTATGCAAATTTGACGGGCAGAAAAATCTCAAATGATGATGTACTCCATTGTTGCTGGACAGGAGGTCCGAAAAGAAGCATTGGGCATTGAGCAAGACGAGGACAGGCAAATCAAGCTCATTAACGATAAAACACTTGACCACCTTGCCTCTCATGTCTCTTTGCCATCCTGAACCCAGTTTTTTAAAGCCAAAGAGTGAATCTTAGGTCAAGAAAAGATCCAACTTGTGTGGTATACTACGACCTTTTCTCGATCTAGGATTCATTCATTGGTCTTAAAAAAATTGGGCTCTGGTGTGCCCATCTCAAAAGTAGACTCCTTCAATCTTTGGCCAGAACAGTTCATTCGGCAGATTAAAATCTAGAATCGAGTGGCTTGTGCCCTAGTTAGAAAATCTTCACCCATAGGGTAGCTGTGCTGAAAAGCTTGGCTAGGTCTGACTCACAGTCGACCGCTTCATGAGAGGAACCCATTGGTTTCTGGGCATTTCCTGGCCGTGAAAATGAAGAAACAAAATGGAAATTGGTCCAGACGTGAGAGCTTTGAACCTGTTTTATTTTATATTGGACGCCATAAAATACGGCAGAGGAGGCAAAACCATGCAAGGCCTTTCAACGGGAGTGGTCGCAGAAATGGACCTTAAGCAAGGACAACTGAAGGCCAGGACGGGTTCTTTTTGGATTTGGTTCAAGTCGGGTATGGCATTTGACAAACGACCCGATCCTTCACTCTCGATGGGACGCTTTATCCTCAAAACCGATCATCAAGTCACACAGTGTATCTTGTCGAAGAAGAAGATCGAAAAGTTACTCTAGGTCCAACATATCGACTGGAGGAGGATTTCCCTTCTGAGAAAGCTCAAAACCAGGCCAATGTAGCCTCCAAAGGTCCAATACAAACCAGCCACACTGGTGTAAAGAAAACCCAAAACTAAGGGTAACTTGGGGGGAAAAAAACAGTCACGTGTCGCACACATAATCCCAAACATTTAAGGTTTGATTGCAAGAATTTCTTCCAAAAGTTCGTGTGTGTGGTTGGTAGTATTTCGGGCCACTGCAGGGTATTGCGGAAGGCCCTGCTTGGTGATGTGGTTTTTGTTCCACTTTGGTCCTTGAAGACCGTTCCAGTTGGTTTGTTCCCCGACCCAACTTCCTTCGTAGACCTCATCGTAAAGCGTGGTATTAACCACGCACCCACAATCTTGGTCCATGAAGCCCATGTTCGAGCTCCATTATTAGACGTTTTAACAACTAGGATAAGGATTGGTTGCCACCATGGCTTTGCAGTTGGCTTGGCAGAAGTATTAATATTGCAATGTGGTCACATAACTTGAATGGAAGATTCCGATTACTGAGGCGGGATGTTATTCCTTGACCTTGAGACAAAAGATTGATGGTCCTCCCTCGATTAATTCGATGGCGTGGATGAGAGCAATTGGAAAATGGATGCGTTTTGCAATCGATTTTCCCAAAGACATTCGTTTG
>NC_081442.1:3155265-3198645 GCF_007210705.1 Tigriopus californicus
TCGTGTGCCGTTGAAATTGAAGAGCTCTTTTAATAGATGGAACTGAAAAAAAAGTGAAAAATTCCTGACATGCCAAGAGAAATGTGAGGATTTGTTGCTCAATATGTAAGAACTGGCCGCCTACATTTCTAGCTGTCTGTCTTTCTTTCTTTCTTTCTTTCTCACACGCACACTTCTTCTTCACACCATCAGGTCAGAAATATTCGAGCAAACTGAGCTCGTGGTGGTGAAGGTGGATTTGGCTTGGAATCCGTTCGTTGGACATTTTTGACAATTCTCCTCGCTCCATTCATCTTTGTTTTTTCTTCGCATGTCTTTTTGTGATTTTTGTCGAAGGAATCCCAAAAGCTTGAACACGTGGTGTCAAGTGTGAAAACTACATTGATCGAGAGGAAAAAGGGGAGGAGGAGGAGTGGAACATTATGCAAGGGAGACGTTACTCAATCATGAAAAAGTTGCCAATTTCTTCCCTTTCTCGAGGGGGAGGAAAATGCAAATGACTTCATACCATCCCAATACTCATTTGTTCATTCTACTACTAGAGTTGTTACCAAGTCCGGTTGAGGCATTCTTGCTCCGAAATCATCTTTGGAATGGGAACATTCCAAGTCTGTCTTCTGTGGGAGCGAACACCAACCCAGATGTTCAAGAAGCACTGTCCGTGGAAAACCTCTTCATGTTTGTACTCAAACAAGGAAGTCCTTGCCATTGACACTGACATTGAAACACTCCCTTTCTCTTGCTCTTAGCTTGTAAGGCACCAAAAAGATGAGTACGACGTGATGTCGTACATCTTATTTATTTGAACTTGGCAATGGGCTCTTCCTTCTTTTCCATTGAAAACATCAGGAAGGAACTCTTTTTCCTCTCTCACACCCATTTCTCTTACATATTCGAACGAAGAGAAGAGGCCACTGATCACGATCCAACTGTATCCCTTGTAATATGAACTTTTGTGCGAGCGCCAAAAAATAGGAGTGCTAATATCTGGGATCATCTCATCCATCAACCTTTAGCCCATCTCCTTCTCTCTTGGGCAATATCCGAAAGGGGGATTCTACATACATTACACACTATGGCGCACACAAGGTGATGCCAGGGACTTCTGACACTTGGGGATGAGAACCAGTTTTAGTTGGATGTACAATGTGCGCTTATTGCTAGGAACACATTGCTTGCATTGAACAAAGAGCGGTGGTCCCGAGGTTTAGATGTCTGAATACGAAGTATAAATAAGACGAGCTGGAGCTTTCTCTCTCTCTCTCTTTCTCTCTCTTTCTGACTGTGATCCTATCAAGATGGTGCCAAAGTGAGCTATCAATAAAGACCGAGCAAAATGAATAGGGCTTTTCTGATCGCAATTGGAACCAGGTGTTAGCACCTCAAAGGCTTCTGCTCCAAAGTCTTCAAGGGTTTCATTAAAGCATAAGAATACTCCCAAGTGAGTGGTGGCCATCAGGCTTGCGTGGCGTTGCACATGTTTCATAATTGTGCTCATTGGCAACGATTAGATTCTGAGCGGATTGAAGGGTGGGGATGGCCTAAGAGGGTCTGCAAACAACACACTATAATTAATTACCAGCCATCATAGTAATGATTGGAGGGTGTTTGGACAGTTTGCGGGAGTTGTTAGGCCTTGGCAAGAACTGGAATCTGGCTAATGGATTTCCCACCAGTTCTTGGACCGACCGACCAATCAAGCCAGTCGGCAATCGAGCCTGATAATGATGACATGTGTTTATTGTTCTAATGACGTCTTGGTCAAAATGATGTTACTCAATCGCCAAAATTCGGCCTGTCCACCCCCTTTGGAAGATCAATGACCATGATTGAAATGAGAGGAAGTGACCCAATGAAGGGAGCGAATGGGTGGGATATGAGATCAATGATAATGAAGCGGTTTCCTTGAACACGAAATCAACATAAACTCTAGAAATGAGAAGACGACGATTGGTGGGTGGCAGGCAAATAAATAAGGACCTTTGCTGGCATCCTTGTAGGGTAGTTTTCCCTTGGCTGTGGAAGTTCTCACGTGCAAAATCGGTAAATCATGTGCCATCTGGTCAATCTGAAGGAGCCAAGAGGCGAGAAGTGTCGCAATATGTTGCACGTTTAAAAGCTCCCTCAGATTCCATGAGATTGTGACGCCTAATGTACATTCAAAATGACAGAACCCAAGGTCGGAAGTACTTACCATGTACCCATCCACATGTTGTGCACTACGTAGAGCTACGACGATGTCAACTTTGGCGCATGATTAATGTCAGGCCAGATATCAATCTCAAGGCCCTCTTTCGAACTAAATGCTTGATGGGACAGGTCATTTTATCTGTGGA
This sequence comes from Tigriopus californicus, assembly GCF_007210705.1. Lineage (NCBI taxonomy): Eukaryota > Metazoa > Arthropoda > Copepoda > Harpacticoida > Harpacticidae > Tigriopus > Tigriopus californicus. The sequence goes on from NC_081442.1 coordinate 3,157,602, forward strand.
AAAATACCCATCAAGACCACCCAAGTATAATATAGTATAGCACGCTCTCCACTAGATGGACGGACGCAATGAGGATGCGAACATCGATCTGTGGCAGCCATACCGGCACCATTGGGAAAACGACAACAATGGTCCGATCCATCAAGGGCTCAGTCTGCGAAATGAGGGTTAAGCCGGCCAAAGATCGCCCGAAAATGTGGGTGGAGATCGTCCCCGGTGGACTGATAAACGAGTAACGAGGAGGCCAATTGGGCTTTGACCTTGGAGCTTGGTAAAGCGAGAGGATCCATTTGGGTTTCCCAAATGTTAGTTCTGGTTGGTTTGACATCAGGGAAGAGCCACTTCGTCAACAGTAGCGTTTTTTGCCAAGAAATCTGTTGCTGAGGCAACGGCTTCCATTGTAGTATTAGTGACGATAACTGTTTGACGACATCCTTCCGTCTCTTTATCTTTTTCCTCTGGTTTGATTCCCTTCCTCCAATCAAGGGATAGACGATGCCAGTGCCAAGCCCAATGAGTGGTTGGTTGGTTATCTCATCATATCCTGACACTGACATTCGTCACAACTTGAATTCAAGCATTTGATGATACGCTACACTTTTTCATCCCGCCTTTTTAAATAGCAGAGAACCACTGATATATTTGAATTGGCATACCTTATGACTAGTTCCTTTGGACGTACGTTTGTTTATATTTTGAAAGTGAGGATTTCCCAGAGAGGCCGTCAATAGTTGGGGAGAACTACTGACTAAGAAGCATGCAGGAGTGATATTTATGTGTGACAGGAAGCATTGACTGTTCCTGTTAAGGGATAGGTAGACCTTGTTAGGAGGTGCGATGGATTGGCCTTGAACGTTTGTGCAATTGGCACATAAAGGGCTCATAAAGGGCCAGTAAATCCCAATTGCTTAATGCGCACTCAATAAACGAGCAGTATTCAGATGCATCCCATCCATCTTAAGAGGTTTTAAAGAGGCAATCAATCGAGTTTGCATCCATAGCTAGCACCAAGCTACCAGCCAGCAGCCAGCTAACGCTCACTTAGGCACTCACACTATTCCAAACTGGATGTGGCACGAGTGTTTAAGCACACTTGATTAGCCATTGGGTAAATGGTAAACAAACTCCTCCACCAATAAAACAAAGCCACCTTCATATAAGGAGTGAACAATAGCTCATTTTTCGCCAACTCTGTCCACCCTCTTTGAAAACAATCCCGTCCGAATTTGCCAGCGCTAATTAAGGATGCAACAAAATAGATTAAAATTCAAAGTGATCTCAGGGTTGCGTCGTTCCCTCTTTAGTGACCATTTTTAGAGTACTCATATGCGTCATTTCGTGAAGCCTGCCGTCCACAGTTACGCTTTGGATTGGCCGTGAGAAGATGGGCATTTTGGCAACACTGCCCTTGGTGTGACCCGTAAAGGAATCCCTTTATCTCCTGGACAAATTACACTCAATCAAAAGGGTGTGGACGGTTTTGGGATAATCAAAGATTGTTTTTAAATGAGAAAAGGTTACTTGATAAAGTCCGTCGAGAGGCTCGGAAAATAACTGTTTATTCAAATGGTGTCCAAGCCCACAACATTGAGCAATAGGTCAGAAACAGATTCTTCAAACTTGATCCACGTCAGTTGGAGTTGTTCTTCAAAATAGAATTGCCTCCCCCAGACGACCGCTGAAATAAGCAACAATAATTATTATTCATGAGTTTTTGGCTAGGTGTTGCCTTGATTTACGGACCTGATAAGGGCTCAGAAGTGGCCCGATCTGGTCCATAAATTGCAATGACATCCTTTGATTAACTTCGAACCAACTGGATGAGTCAAGTGTTGGTGAAACAATACCAATAAGATATGACTGCGCGGCCATTAACAAATCAAGGCTCAGCGGGGTTCGTTCGTTCCGCTCCTAGCAAGAAAGGTCGAATTCGCCGCCAAGCCACTGAAAATGCTACTGAAAGTAAGCAGTAAATAATGGAGGTCATATGCGGTATGTTATGAATTAATTGGTCTCACGATGGCGAATGCAAACGCACCCAGGTCGTAATATCAGATATGACCAAGTTAACCAACAGCTCTGGCAGATACTTTCGCCAGGTTCACGTGGGCTGGAAACCAATTTTCCCCCACTTATCTAAGGCCATTAGACAAGGGTGTAATTGAGTTTCCAATAAGGGTTGGTCAAGTACATCATGTTTTCCACATCATTATGATTATCCAGTACCAGGGGGGTTCAAGGGTGGTATGGAGAAGGAACGAGAATAAGAGGAGGGTTGAATGGATGGATTATTCCAGTTATTTGATCTGACCTTGCTTCCAAGAAGGCACCAACACCTCTCCTCCTTCTTTTCTTTGCCATCATCAACCATCAAGGGTGGAGGAACAACACACGCGCTCATCACAAGATCGAAGGGCCTTCAAACGAGGGCCCCCAATCTATCAAGATAAACAGGCAATTTCTCATAATATTGAGCAATTGGAAGCCAACGCTTCAATTTTAGCGTCCCCATCAAGGCATTGGAGGTGAGACTCAAAAAAGAACCCTTGTCTGAGTCCACACGTACGCACGCACGCACACACACTCAAATGCACTCACGAATTGACACAAGCATGTGGGTCTAGATTGGAATCATCAGGAGACTTGATGTGATCTCCCCATGATGTAAACTTGGCATTGGACGAACCCCAAAAGCATTGCTGAAGTGAGGGATGCGGGCAAAAGGATGAGCAGGCAATCTCGCCCCAGATTTTATCACCGTGAAATGTGTTACTGTTTTACCCTTGACATTCGAGAACGAATTTGGGGAACAGATTTATATGGCTCTCCCCCCCCCCCTTCTANCCCCCCCTTCTATTTACAACAGACACTTGCCACCTCGACTTCCAACTTGAAATATGGGAAAAGATGATCCATCGCTCCTAAATCTTGCCACGATTTGTCGGATGATTTGACGAAGAAATTGTGATTGACTGAAGGCAAGCTTTGGACAGATTTTTAAGCTTGACATGGTTGGCTTGCTTGTCTGATCTTTGACACCGAAGTATCGCTTGATAGTTGTACCAGGAAGACGGAATTCATGTCTGATAGTGGTCAGCCAATCCAGCCATAGAACATGATTTCATTTCTATCCCTACGAGTTGCCTTGCCTTGCCTTGCCTTGCCTTGCATTTATTTATTTGTTTGAACGAGCCTTGGTCTCTAGAATGACTCGAGGAGATTTTCCTCCTCAGGATGTTTAGTGTCATTGAACAAATGGCAAACATCGTCTTGTGTGCTCATCCTGACGATTTTGATTCATAGTCACAATGAATAGGTAGGTACGACGAGTTTGTACCTAAGTACATTGGATGTGTCCATACATGAGCGAGATGAAGTTTGTAAATCATGCATTTGCCACCACCATAAAATGGATGTGCGTGCATGCTTTGGTGGGGGATGTGATTGTATTCAAAAAAGTATCACAAATCCTGCCGAGTCATGGGCTCATAATTCTTCCGTGATTTTTCGTTCCTTTCTCTACGTTTTCAATGAGGAAACATGACGAGAACAACACGAATTTCCAAAGAGACCCTGCCAACAACAAACTTTTATTCAGAACACTTGAAAGGCACATTTTGGCACAGGAGCCTCACTGGGCCTGCCCCCTTTCAAAACCATGGGCCTAAAAAAAAAACTGGTCTTGGCTCTAGTTTCACATTCAGTGTTGCCATTGGCGGTTCCCGAGCTCTGTCAATTGTGAATTTGATGGCAATGCAAAATTTGCATCGCTCTTGACGGAGAAACAATGCCAGGTCTGCGAACAATTGGTGTAATAGCATGGATGTAAAAAAAAAACTTCTCTCGCTCTCTCTGAGTTTTCTCGAGCCCGGCAAATTCTCAATGGATGAGTCAAGCAATCAAAATTCAATGAAGAGCGAAAGTTCGGTTTTATTGATTCATCAAAGGATCCGACGCTCATTCGACATTTAGTCGAAACGGTTCGGAAAACGATAGGGTGCCCCCAAAAACTTCCGTGAGGTCACGATTCAATTTGCAAGCTTTTTTTTTCGGGGACCCCCATTCATGATTGAGATTTGAGATGGTACGAGTACATCGTACACGAGGTCTTTGGAAGAAAGATGACAAACACGCTTCGAAATCAATTGCTGACGAGGACGCCAATCGTTTCAAATGTTACTCTATCCATTCGATAAAGAGCTCAAGCCACTACATGTTTATTCATGGGACGACTTTCTGAGCGACCCTGTAGTGAACAAATAAGAGACCAGAGGATGCCCCAATTTGGAGACCGGCGCAGATTCATTCCCTACGTTATCTCAATTGGGATAATAGCCATGCAATGATTTACTGTCCAAAACTGCTCATTTCAAGAAGAATGTGATCTTGAACGGGTCCCAGTCATCCGATGAGTACGGCATCGCAATTACCTTTCTTTTTGCTCGTTTGTTCAAGTGCTCCAATTTTATGGTAAATAGAGAAAGAGAGAGAAGGGGGGGGGGAGAGGGAGAAACACTCACACTCATACATACAAATTTGGACAAGATCATCCCCCCCCCTCAACTTTTCGGAACGAATTGGTACTGACGTCGATTCTAGCAACTCACAAGAGAAGCCTGATTAGAAACTTTCATGTGACAAGTATCTTTTAATTAGTTCTCGTCGTCCCCTAGACCTTCCATTGAAGACATGCCAATCGCACAGACCCATTGAAAACAACCCAAGGGCCAAGAAGAGATCGTCGGCCAATGGCCCGGATCGTGAACAAAGGCAACGGTAATTAACCCCGTTCTGACGTCGACATGATAGCTCCCCATGGAATGTGCTTGAGTCGGCAAAACCGGCTAGTTCTTGACGAACAACCCCTCTCTATGAATGACAATGACAGGAACGACCCTTCGGCACGATCATAAAACCCTTTTCATGTGGTCCTTTTTGAAAGAATTCATGGAGATGGTGCCGTCTTCGGCCGAGATTGGCTCCCTCCCATTGGTATTGGTAGGTCCTGGAACTCTCCTTGGAAGCAGGAAAACGGACCTGGAAACTTCCGCTTCCTGGCCCCAATGGTTCCTATCTTCAAGTTCGATCGACCGCAACAGCTGACTCATCAGCTTCGTTGGACCTAAACATCGGACAGTCTCAAGGACTTCAAGCCAAAGGAGAGTAGGAACATCCAACAAGATGTAATTCCAGGCTTTCTCCGTCCACTTCGACTACCACTACTACAACACAGCAACCAACAACGCCGCAAACTTGGGATCGTTTGTTCCAATTTGGTCGCTCGTCAGCTTCGGATGGAACTTTTCGCTTAGTTTTCCCATTAGCAAAGGTTTTTTTCCCCCCTCATCCCATCGTCACTGAGGTCCCAAATGAGGCCTCATTAATGGGAGAAAAGCTTTCGCTAACAACACGCAGTATGTCTTCTCTCTGGCTTTACATCTGTGAAATGATGGCCTCTGAGATATTGGATTGAGACAGGAAGGCAGGGAACATAGCAATGGAGAGGGTGATGGTGTCACGTCTGACATGTTCCACGACAAGGGAAATTGGAACTCGTCCTGTGGCTCTTTCGAACATGAGTCGAGAGGACATTTTGGCCTTCACAGAACGTACACAGAATACCTTCAATTCCAACACGCCTTGGTCGATCGTGAAGAGATTTTCCGTCAAATTTCAAAACTGGATGTGATCAGATTACAAATATTGGAACGAGGCGTTTCCTCCCCCACTCTCTTTCTCCCCTTGGAGGGATAAATCTAGGGTATTTAGGACAATCCTGACAAATAGAGACAGGTTCCTTGGTGAAGCATGTCGAAGGAACGAGTCCAGCCACTGACGAGAATAAACAGTGTGCTTCTCATTCTCAATTTCAGGTAAGACAACGTTCGGAGGCAGGAAGAACAAAACGGACTATACCGTAAGACAATGTCTGAAAGCAGCAAGCCTCAACTGAAATCAACCCAGAGGATGGTCAACGATCCTGGAAGTTCTTTGCTGTGCTTCCAAATGCTGGATTTTTTTTTAAAGAGATGACACTTTGTCAGGATCTGAACGCACAATACAAAAGGGACGGTGCAGTTTTTGTTGCCCTTTCAAGTGCTCTTTCACTTTTTCTTGCTGTTTTTTTCCAAGCTTTTGTCAACAAGATGGCAAGACAATGATGACATGGAGATGCTAGACAAAGACGGGATATCGCAGAGACATTTCAAGGGCCAACAATATACACACATACTAGTGCACACGTACTACTAAAGCGAATCGCTCGAAGTTGTGCAGTGTTCCATCAGCATCAGTCTGACGCGTCAATGACCTACTGTGTGAGATAAAAGTTGGGAGCCTCGCTTTAATCATTTTACCGTATCGAACCCAAAAAAGTCCTCTGTATGGAAGCCTTATGAGCCCAACCCGACATCCATCAATGTGTCTGCATCACCACATCATGATGTAGTAGATTGTTCCTATGAGAGGCTTTGCAATATCAGTTTGACTGACCATTGGCAGGGTTCCAAACTTGGACGGCAAGCGTTTGAACTCTGGACGAACGGCTTCGTATGTTAAAGGTTCAAGCCCCAAACCAAGAAGGGCTGCTCCAGGTTAGAGTTATCCCCAAGTGAAGAGCTTGTCCGACATCTCATTTGAAATTCGCCAACACGCAAGCTGGCTGGTCTCAGTTTGGGTTTGAGGCGAGAGAAGTCTATTCAACTTCAATTACGAGGTTTGTGAAAAATGGGAATGAATCTGGAGCCATCATGAGCGTGATTTGTTCTTGAGAGTGCTGCCATGGTTTCATTTGGAAATAGGACTGATTTTTCCTGCTCTTGAGATTTGAAATCCTGACCTTGATCCGACGAGAAACCAACCCACTTTCCTGCGGAGACCGATGATGATCGATTTAATCCCAACATTGAGATGGAACCGTGGCAGAGAATCGTCGCTTTAAGAGCGAGACTCGATGTCCGATCTAATCATTCCATCTCTGGGATTTAAAAAGAGAAGAGGAACCAACCAACGTCTCCGAAATCTGACTCAATTTTTCTTCTTCTTCTTCACGCGTTCTTTTTCCTTCCAAGGTTGGTGTTGGTAGTCGTGGATTGACGACGTGATTTCGGGTGCCAAATTGATCATTAACAGGTCTTTAGTAGTGACTATTGCTTCGTTAAGCTTTGGCATGGACGCAAGGACTTGAAATGACACTAATGGCCACAAAAACGGTTGAATTTCATTTCCTTCTTGATTCAGTACACCTATGTAGCCGGACAAGGAGGACTTCCCGTTCGTTCTAGAAGGCTCTGATCAGCATTTTCGTGGTTGCCGAGTGAGTCTTAAGAAAATGCTTTATGAGCCAAATGTCTGCACTTCCTTACAGCAGCCAAATATCAATCATGATCTGGCATGAGGAGATTTTTATTGTTGGGTTTAAAGGTTGTTGCACACACCAGCCATCGACTAAACCTCTGAGATAAGAACATCAGGAACTCCAACCAGGATCTTACGAACACTAAATAGCGGCGTTCTTACTGAGTTCGTTCAAATCTTTGCTGATCGTGTAAATGATATCTTGAGTTGTTATCCAGACGCTAAAAAATCCTTTCCGTTGGTTTTTTGATGATTTCTAAATGGAACTCTCCAAGACCATTAGGATAGCATTCGTACTAGTAAAGACCAGACAGGACAATGCGCTTAGAAACACCAAATAAATAAAGTCGCGACCTTTTTTAAAGATTATTCCCGGAACTCACATATTTTCTTCTTCTTTTTTAGGAAAAAAATTACATCCTCGCAGTCCCACTACTAAATACATGCGCTTTATTTTGCTGCTATAATACAAAAATGTCATTTGTTCTTGTGATGCTCGACTTTCTAATCGTGTGTCTTGAGTTTCCTTGTAATTCAGGGGGGAGAAACCATCAACTCAGAACCAGAATGCAAGGAGAGCCAAAGAAGGTGCATGACAAAGAGAACCAGGGTTTGGGGAGTTCAAATTTTGAGGAGATAGCGGAAATGAGGGGAGAAATCCTCCCCTAGGGTTTCTGTATCAACAGGGACACCAATCAGCGTTGGAAACCCAGTTTGTGCTTCGACGAGTCCTCCACCCTCTTTATCTTTCTACTGCTTGAACCAATCCAATCATTTTCCGCTCGTTGAATTCGAAAGATTGTCGTTCACTTCACGACTCAGGACAATGTCAACTCCAGATCAGCTTTGGCAACCCTGGATGAGTCAGATTCCCCATGTTCCTCTTCTTCTCGATTAGTTCCTTTCCATTATGCAGGATCAAGGGACAAGAGAAGAAGGGAAACGAACTGCTCCTGTTCAAGCTCTTCCATTCCAAAAAGGGCAAAGTGTGGACATAAACGTAAATTTCAGATGAGAACCCGCCGCTCCTATTCACTGATATGTGTACATACGAGGACAAAATATGATCGTTAGAGAAATGGCAGGCTCCTTTCTTATGAGCTCTCAAAATCATTGTCAGTCCTCGAGCGTATTTTTCCGACCATCATTGTCGAACAAAGGAGAAAGTCATGGCGGCTCTTTTCTTGCATATGCAAATGCAACAACAGAGTCCATACGTTTGTGGACAGTCTCACTTCCTCGAACCGCTGCTCATGTCGTCTAAATCAGGATTGAGCAACCCACTCACGCTTTTGAAATCGCGTTTTTCAATCATCTTTAGTGCACCATCATTACCTAAGGTCAAAGATAAGCGATGCCAAGATGATGACCATTGTCTCCCTTAACAATCTGGAATGACAACAACAGTCTCGTGGAACGAACGAGCTCTGCTATTGGATCCCCTCACTTGGTCCAAATATGTATCCAGAAAATATGGCATCATCCAGTCTCTTTGAGAAATTTCGCGAGGCACCTTAGGCCACGAATTCAGTTTCTAGGACAAGAAAGAACCAATTGGCCTGTGACGGCTTTGCGGTCCCTTGAACCCTCCAAGAATAGACAATATGGACAAGATTGGCAATCCTTGAATCTAGTTTTCCTTTATCGGAGATTGACCTGCCTGGCATGTCATTTTCTCATTTATCAATAATACCGACCTCGGATCTGTCTTTTAACTTGAGATCGTGAATAATTTGCTCCTTAACTGCTTAGCAAGTTGGGATCGCGAAAATGAGGTCCCCATCAGCTCCTATTGCTAATTGGTTAAACCCAGCATCTCCAAGAATAATTAAGCATCCTTTAGTGGAAAGAAGAAAGAGAGAGGTTGTGGGTCCTTCAAAGCAAACCAAGCAGATCTGCAGTCATTAATTATCCTCTTAATCGTACCCGAAGAGATAACATCCAAGACGTACTGACGTTTTTGAGTCAGATATGTGATTCGAAACCAGTCCAAGCTGGACAGATGTTTGTTTGAATGGAAATGTGACGCCAGTTTCAATGTTTTGTGGTATTCCGTAATCCAACGCTACAACGTGTACTTCCAACCCAATTTCGTGGGCGAATGGCTTTTCAATTTCGATCTGTGTGGAAAGCGCTTCCCATTTCAAAGAAAAAAACCATGGACCGGTTTATCATCTTTTATTTTCAATGAAAAGGGAAAGAAATTTGGAATGTGCCTCTTTAAATGGCAACAAAAGGAGGGGATGGATGTTCATAAATCTTGGTTCCGGAAGTTCCAATGGCCTATGAAATCGAGCTCGTAATTCAATAAATAAACCGAGCCATGTCTGGCTCTACATTACAGATAGCGCCATTCAACCATTCATCCAGCCATTTATTGAAATCCCCCTCCAATCGAATACTAGAGCATCGTGATCCATTATCAAAACCAGATGGTGACTAAGAAATTTAATCAGCAGGTTTCGCTTCAGTGGCATGTTTTTATCAACGACCAAACCCCAGGGCTTCATTAGTGTGAAAAAAAAGAAACTGGCAAAAAGACGTGCTTATCTGATGGTTAAGCGTCGTCATACCATTCTGAAGAGCCCAGTTTTGGGGGAACGGACCGAGATGAAATAACGAGGTCTTATTCCTGAGCCTTGAGGAACACCATTACCCGGAAAAGTACCTCAGACTTGATGTACGTATGCACACGGGTTCCGATATTGATCATTGTCGTTCTGAAGGGTCAGTCGATGAATGCGTTTCGAGTTTTGACAACAATAAATTGGCTCAAAACACGGCTTCACCCACCAGATCTCGGATGAAGATTCGAACGGGCTCGCAATCTAGTCAGGTTTTCCTGATCCGCTGTCGAAGCTTTGAGGGACCCCACCACTCTTGTCTTTGACCACGACAAAAGTGGTTATACTACAATCTGCAATCCGAGCCGAGGGCTCTGAACTCGCAATTGTTTCGTATTAGCATTGTTTTATTGGGAGTCGTTCGACCTCACGAGAATGTGGGTCGTGCTGCAAAAATGTTCCCGCCACATTGTCTAATGGTCAAGATGAATGGATGGGAGTGGGTGTGCAATGGACGGGGCAATAAGTAGTTTTAGATCTTTGAAAATGTGTTGAGTGCTTCCGGATTTGCGAGGCTCGAGAAATATCAATATTTTGCCTAGAGTCAAGTCCCGACATCCCCCCATGCAATTGGTAGCAAAAAGAGCAGACCCGAGTGTTTTCTTAAGCGAATTTTGACAAGGCGTCAATGAAGATCAAACTCAACGGAAGTCTGACAAGCAGCATTAAAAACCAATTCGAAAGTTGAAATATGCTCTGATGTGACTAAGCATCCTTTTGATCCCGGTCTGGCCTCAGGTGTAATTTGACCCAACACGAGTCAATTCTGACGCGGACGTAAGGTACGTTTCCAATTCCAACTTGAATTCCATTGGAATGACGATCCCAGGTTCCCCGTCTCCTTACTTGTACTGATATGAGGGACGATCCAGAAACACGGACACGTGGTGGTTCGAAGAACCATTTGTAGAAGCTAATGATTCCTGGCAGCAGGTTGCTATTCAGGGGTCGATAATAGAAATCCAACACATGAATGTTTGGTGCGAAGCCAAAACCAAGAAGTAGGCAGTAACGTAGAACAGGTGGAAGTGGGATTCGACCAGTCCAAACCCACTTTCCTCTTTGATTTGCCTTATAAAGAAGAATTTTCGATGGCCATGTATATACTTGTAGTACCTATAAGTGACCGTTTGGAGCCAATTCAACTGCGATTGTGAGGTTGATATTCCAATTTTACCGTATACAACTTCCAGAACGAAGCTTTTAGAGTTACTTGTATTATAAAAGGCCCTTTCAGATTAGGAATTTCCCGGCAATAAATAACATTCTAGTCGGGCTATTCAATGGCACGTAATACCAACTATCTATAGATGACTCTCCGAGGAAAAAAAATGTGACGAATATTACAATCAATTCAATTGTTGGATCAAGGCTTAATTCAATTGTTCGTTAGAATGGAAGAGTGTAGGTTTGATCACTCAAAGATACGCATATCCTATCAGTCATTTTTTGATGCTGAATTCGTGTTATGCTTTAAAAAGTATCCTGAGAAACGAAATTCGTTCATTTGTAAAGAAAAGGTATCCCACAGTTTGAAAAGAAACCAAAGAGCACAGGAAGAGATGTTCATAGTTCAAATAAAAAAAAAAGTTCATTTTAAGATGTTTTGTGTTAAGCAATAACCGAAAGTTCGTTAAGATCCTAATGGATTTGGAATTATGCCTTTTTGGACCTCATTTCATGAAAGAATACGAGCAAATGTCTGATCGGATGTTTATCAATATGTAGGATTAAAACGACAAGTTTCCTCCAATTACCCAAAGGACTGCACTGATCAAACCGGCTAGAAAAAAAATAAAGTATAAAAAAAAAATAAGAAATCATTTTTGGCCTCTTGACGATTTGAAATTTGACCACAATTATGGTTGAATTAGCGCCGAACTGTCACTGCTACTCTGCTGCCAGTCCAACTTTCACTCTTGAAAGTTCTAAGTGCCCTACTTTCAAAGTCATTCCTTAAAAAGTCATTTCACTCAAGCTTATGGTTATGAGGAAAGAGTCATCTCATCTCAGGTCTACGACGTTCGGCTTTACTTTGGATGGACGAGGACCCACATTACACACTCTAGAGAACATCGGGGGTTGGAAATTGCATTTGCAATCCATGACAGATTAACATCAACCTTCAGCCACCCAAAGCCTGTCATGATTATTTCAAGCGGGGAAGGAAGGTAATGGTTGTTTTTCACACGTGGTCGGGTTTTTGGCAACATTGAAATGCAGAAGAGGAGCCTCATTCCCTACAACGAATTGCTCAAAACCCAAGAAAACGCCAGGGCTGAGGCTCATTGTTTACATTGTGCCTTGAACGCCTACTTGAATGTTGAGCGTTGTTTCCAGGTGCTCACTCAAATCACTGGAAATTGATTTCGTTTGGTTGATACAAAACCTGTTGGCCAACCGTTATTTTTGCCTGATGAATTGAAACACAAAGGCTGATCTTGATCCAAAGGATTTGGACGCTCTGGACTTCTCAAGGACAAGTTCCAACCACCCTTGCTTGAATGACCCTGTTTCAAGGTCTTAGCCTTGATGGGCATTTCCATTTGTCATTACAAAGGAGATATGTTTTGCTCAAGATTATCCCCTTGTTGGTTCCCTTTTTTTGCTCTGGATTATGACCAGATTGTTTCGAGAAAAGTATCTTGGCCTAATCTTGGACGTCAGACCCGAACAAGCCTTTTGTTCATTTTAATTGTTTTCTCTTACCATTAGAAAATCACAATTGAGACGAAACGAGACATCGACCTTTGCCAAGGTCCGCTACACCAGATCTCTTCTTCTCGTTGGTTGGTTGGTCTGTTTGACTTGATGGTCGGTGATAAATGAGGTCATCCGAGTTTTCTGAAGAGATTGGGTTACCTTGGCGGGCTTGTCGAGGTGGATCGTGATGTTTTAATCAAATTGCCTCCCATTAATTGCTAATGCAGTGTTTGATCAAGCGCCCTGGAAATTAATGGGACTCGGCTTGATTAGAGACGACTTGAAAAGCGTCGTCCACGAAAGCATCATCATTCGTACACCAATCATGATTGCCTGGTCGATTGTTTGGTCAGGATATTGTGCTCAATTATCCATTCGGCTCGGGACCCAATCCTGCCACATCATCATCCTCCGGAGGTCTTTCTGGAAAGTGTAGCCGAAGGACGACTTGAGTTGGATTTATCCGTGCTTGTGTTCGGGGTAATGGCCCATTTCATTTCAAACCAATCAGTGGTGCCTGGTTATGTTTTCTTATTCGTTCCTTCAGTCTCTTTCCCCTCCTTCTCATTGCATGTTGTTTTTGCATGGTGTAAATCTCGACGCTCTGGAATCTCTAGAGCGATCCACTCGTGTAATTTCAAGAAATGATGCCCTCGGGGTCGACTCCATTCAGCATCCAGCCTCACCTTCCATCTCTGAGTGTTAAAGGAGCTTGAAAAAAAGATCGTGGTTTATAAATTTTGCGGGACCAAAACAATCTCGGGGGGGGGTTGAGAGGGTACTTGAAAAGTAATGCGACATTAATACTATTTTTTTTTGGTCGGTGGCAGAGTTAACAAGCATTCGTCCAAAGATGTTTAACGTGAATTTTACATTGCTTATACTTTTTGACAACAGAGAAACGAGGATGGAAGAGGAATCGTATCCGTACCTTCAGTAGTTGTTAAACATAGCTTCCGTAATTCTGAAACATGTTTCCTTTGAGCTCAAAAAATGCGACAAACATCAACGAGCGAATTTGCATAGCGAAACCATTTTCCAATCGGATCACAAATTAAAAAGACGTTTGGCAGCCTTTGACCAGGTAAGGAAACGCCCCAGAACATTTTATTATTCTAATCGGCTTCCCTGAAGCTCATCCACGTGAACGACGTAGGCAGATGCGAGGCAGTCCCCGAAAGGGGCATGAGTCTCGCTTTATAATAACTACCAAAAATATTCAAGACCCCCTTTAATGAGGCTCGGGCTTTACCACTGACTAGGAATTTACATTTTGATTAGTTCCGTTCTTCCAAATATGGGGGGAATAAACACTCAACTCTTTTATTTTTTAATTTATTTTTACTCTCATTAGCAACCCAATCCAATCCGATCCTGGTCGATTGTCCAACTCCAATCCGGTCTAATATAGACGACCACTTCTCCACGATTGGCCTGAAGGGACGATACTAGAAATGCAATTGGCGAGAGGTTTCAATGAGAGAAAGAGCCCGACATGGCGTCGCTATTAATCTCATTGAGATCTCCTGCCTCATAAACGTAGTTTCCAATCAATGCCGGTCGATTACTCTCATCTTCGTGTCAAAATGATAGCACTCTCAAGTGATGCACGGATCTTGATGGTAATAATAGTAATAGTAATAAAGGACCCCCTGATCGAGGTCAGGGATGCTGCCACTTGGGGTGAGGTGCGCCACACCGTCTCACCCAATGGACAGAGACAAGCTGTGGCGATATTGTTAAGCCTCGTTTAGGCTCAATTCAATTCCTCATTACGGGCCCATGATGGATCACTTTTCAGGACCTGCATGAATCGACTCGATGGGATCGAAAGTTAAAACCAAAAGCGAAAGAAGTGCCTCCCATTCTAAGACAGGCAGAGAGAAAGAAGGAGAGAGTAAGGATCAATCCGTGTTGAAATGGAAGCTCAAATAAAAGTCAAGTCTTGAGGTTGTCTTGCGTCCTATCGATACCAAGGCCCCCCCCCCCTTTTTGAATCTGACAAAGCAAATAGAACCCAATTATGTCTGGAATCGAAAGGGAAAGTCGGTAAACATCTTCACGAATGCTTAAATCCAACCAAGGAGACGACAAATACAAAGCTTCCAAGGCTCGTAGGGCTTTCGATATTCTTTTTTTTTCCCCCATTTCAATTCTCACGTGTTCAATGATCCAATCTGGCTTTGGGTTCGAAGTTCATAATTCATTCGAGACACGTTGTAATTGCTCGGTTAATAACGCTTTGTCGGATCCTGACAAGATGCCTATTACGAGACAATCTATTCCCGAGATGTCATTGTAGCATGGCCGACGCTCGTCGAGGACATGATTAACATCGTTATTGAAGGCTAATAAGTCAACCAAACACACTTCCTCATGTGCCATTTGGTGCCAAACTGCCAATACCGGGCTGGCTCACTGACTGGCCGGTCGGTTCATACAATTCGAGGAGACCAGAGAGTGAAACGAGTCTTGTGCTTGACTGTCTGGAGAAAAGTTGGAGATCCTCCGAGAGTTTTGACATTCTCAAAAGTTGGGCTCCTCTCCTCCTCATCTTTGTTTCAATCTAGCTTGACTATCAATGCATCTTCATTCCCGAGCTCAGACTGACTGAAGCTGTTCAGGAAGCCGAAAATTGGAAGTTTAGCGTGAAACAACTTGAATGAATGCAAGCATGGGATCCACGTTCTCGCTCCCAGGGTGTCAGGCTTACAGTCCCGCTGAGTATGAAATTGAAGATCAATGCCCATCCTCACCAACCTTTAACGGCAACCCGAAGCTTGCGAAGCTTGCGAAGCTCGGATTGGGTTACTAAAGCCCTTTTGTTTCTCATAATGAAGTGGATTCTTCCGCAGATTTCCATGAAATTGAATCTGCTTAAGCTACTTGTGTCAAAGCCCAAGGGAGTCTTTGAGATGCAAACAAATACGCTTAAAAGGCCCAGTTGGTATTTTGGATGGGCGGCATTAACTTTCAATCATCCTGGACAAGGATGGGTCAGGCTTGTCATTCCTAGAATGAGATGCCTTAACTCCCGTCCAAAGGAGAGGCCAGATCAATGTTCAATGATGAAAATGATCAGTTTTTCTGCCTTATCTCAATCTCGATTCCATCACTTGGCTCGGGCAGAAAAAGGTACCAGATTTCTTTGATCATCGAGACTTTTTGCTCATCTTAACATTCCAACGAAGAGGCGATCCCTTCATTTTCCCCGAAGACACCCTCTTTGCCCACCACCCTACCACTATTGGGCTTTGTGCTCCAAAGGGTGATCGATTGAATGAAAATTTAGATTTGCCACGGTCTTTTTACACTGACTTATGGCATTGAGTTTCAAGGCTTGCATATCCATTTGATAATGCATCTCTGAATGCAAGGGAGATCCCGATAGTTGGAATGGGGAGACCCATATCACCAACGAAACAGGAAATGCCTTGGACGGAGGGTACAACCGAGGAGTGGAAAATAATCCATTGATCGTGAAGCCCGAGTTTATGGTGTACTCGTGGTATGCGTTGGCAATAGCAATCATAAGGAAACATTCAAATTATTCTAATATTTGAGTGAGTTGCGCGAAGCAAAATTCCAGGCCCAACATAACCCCTGTCTATCAATGCCCTACGTAGATATCTTGCGATTGAATGTGCTTAGCGATGTTGGAAAACACATGCTGAAAGTTGTGCGTCGCTAACCAGGCCTAAAATTGGCGGGTATTTCAAAATGAGTAGACGCCTTGAGGCCGTAAACGTCGACGAGGCTCCAGCTTCAATACGTAACGCGTCGATTGGTATGGATGATAGTGATATAATGGCAGGGCATGTTGCAAAAGCATGTCAATTACGTGCTCCAGACAGTCAAATGAACATTCATTCTTTCTCTTCTAGTATGTGGTGTTACTACCAATCCCCATTTTAGTCGTAATATACGAGCGTATGCGCGAATTTTATTACACGACAATGTGGCTTTGGTCGAACTAGAACGCTCTCAATGGCTTCCAGACCAATCTTCACATACATGCTATAGGCACACTACAATGGGGTTGACATTGGTCGTGATATATTACACATGCAAATGCATCCTCGGAAATCGAGTACCTTGAACTTTCGCCTAAATGGACCTGTTATGCATCTTGTCCACTTTAGCAAGCCCGTTCTTCTTCGACAATTTGGCATTTGGCTACTTCAAAGAAGCCTGTTGTTAACAAGGTTGGCTTTTTTATGGTAAATGCACTCACCATGGCGACCTCAATCTGAGAAAACGGAAGCTCAAAAATCGCTCTTGTGGCTCACCAGCCCTTCAGATTTCGGGACGGCGAAAACGAAATGTTTTAGACGACAATATTCGTTCCTCCATGACCCCATAAAACGTAAATTGGACAAACCGTGTTCTTGTCTATGATAATCAGCTCCAACTTTTTGAGACTGCTCGCTCCCTATGTACGGCATGTACATGTAGGCGTTGGGAAAAGTAGAAATATCTGACAAGATCTAGAAAGTAAACCGGGGATGAGGAGTATCTATCTGTTCGTCTAGCCTCGTGCATCTTGAAGCATTCTCCAAATGGAGAGAACGATGAACAAATTTGACTCGAATAGGGTTGCCAATCCAAGATCATTGGCCTCGTCGTCGTGGTCGTGGTCGTGGTCGTCTGTGAATTGAGCGAGAGAAAATGAGCCATGGTTCTAGACAATGCATCATTTACTATCCTCATTAGGTTCCACTGCCCAAGTGCATGACCGAGGCCTCCTCAACAGCGGGGAGGAGGCCCATTGGCAAACCCAGTATGAAAAGAGTTCAAATACGGCATGGACCGTTTAAAGGGCCCAACTCCATTGTTATGCAAAGGCTCGACGGAATCCCAAGTAGCCTAACCGCCTTTTTTGGCAATCGGGTTGTGATTGGTAAGTCGCCGGGATGATGATGTTGATGATGATGAGCGAAATTGATCAGAAATGTTCATTGGTTAGATCGAAGGGTTTCAAAGACCCAAGACTCCTGAACGTTGTGGGAACTTAACGAGCTCCGTCTTTCTCCTAATACCTATGATATGTTGAATGAAGGAAATGACCTCGGTCCAAGATTCATCTTGGCCATTATTTTTCTGGTCGTCTCTCACATCATCTCGAAAGTTCGTTTGTCCGGGGCAAAAGTGGCCTAAAATCATATTCATTGCTTACAGGTAAGCCAGTCACCATGAAAAGAATGCCCATTGTCACCCAATTCGTAAGTCAAGATCCCATGTGGAGAGGTATGGTCAAGACATGACGTCCATAATCAAGATTTTGTCGATCTCAATTTAATCAAATCTCCGACCAGTCATGCTTGAGAGAGACAAATTTCGAGAGGGTCATCCCACACTCGTGTAGGCGGGGTTTCTGGATGCTGGGAGGATGACACAATAAGAATTAACCGTAATCCTAGAGTTGAACGGGATGCTTTATTCCGACCAGTCTCTCACCCTTGGGAAATACGATTTCCCGAGTTTTTATTGACAGTTTCGAACTCGAACCTCCTACTCGCTTGTCTTCACCAAGGTAGTTCGTGCTTCTGAGTTTATGGGCATTTGATCTCTGTAAAGAGGCCAAGAAGCGAACAAAACCCCGAAAGACCTGCTTCCAATCAGGCAGGACGCATAAATTACGAATTTCGTCGCTTCCTTCGAACACGATGAATATATCTTTTTTAGGCTAGCTCAATCTGGGTTAGACATGAGGCAAGAAGGTACTCATGGTAGCTCAGACAAGCTTCGTTTAAAGGGCAATTTTCTCCCCTTCTAAACCATCGGCGCCTCTCAGTTTCATCACGCATTCTCTCTTGCCCTCTCAAGCACCGTTATCAACAACGATCCCGATGGTTTTCCTTCCCCCCAAAAAGTTCAAAGATCAACCGTTTGGAGACAACCACTGGCCGGATCAGTGGGAAAATCGTCCGGCCTAGGATTTGGTCGTCCTCACTGACCACGTCATCAGTCAGACATTGCAATCGCAATAAAACAAACCAAGATGGTGATCAAGACTGTGATCCAAATCTGTGGGAATTTATGATGCTTATTGTTTCATAAGACGCGACCCATGCCAAGTCACTTGTTCAATGTCTGGTTCCACATTTGATACTCGTATTGAAATATGAAAGTTGATTTTCACCCAAGTCTTGAGTTCAGATCTCGTTCAAGCGCTCCTCGGCCATCACTCCATAAAAATGTCAAATTAGGGTCGTATTCACAAACTTGGCAAGGTCAAGTTCATTTCAATGCATGGAAAATGACGGTGACGGTGCTCTGCAAGGAGCCATGTGACCCCCCTAGTTAAGGCAATGAATGCCCAGGACCCACCATTAAAACTCATAAGTAAGTTTGACTTTAGGTAGCTCCTCCCTTGTTACGTATGTGCTTGGACGCCAAAGCTTGCTCCTTCTTCCTCTTCTTGAGTCGAATCCAATATTCAAATTGTCCCTCAACAGGATAATGATGGTCCATCCTGGTGAGATTTCACTCACTGATAGGATTCAATCCTGAACTTGCCACGGACATGGAGCATTCTTGGACAAGTTATCTGGCTCGAGATGGCCTGTCCAACCAAACAACTCTTTGTCGTGGAGATAAAAGAAAACCTAAGGGGGTGTGAAAGATAGGTATTTAGATATTTGAGCTAAGCAGCCAACATTCGAGAGGTCCTGGAAGCTATTGAGTGAGGGCATTGAAAAAAAGACTGTATGGGTGATTTGCATCAAGCCGTTGCACGGGATCGGTTTTGGACTACTCACCTTGTCACACCTACTTAAGTTCATGAAGTCACGTATCGAGTGGGGAGATCGGAAATGTTTTTGCATATGTAAATTCAGTCCTTAGACCAAATTGATTTTGTCTGTATGTGTGCACCTTGCTTGGCCTGTGTACCTTGGGCCTCTTTCCTCACTTGCTTGTTGAATGGGTGATATGGCCGGCCCCTTCTTCTTCCTCCTCCTTCTCCTCCTCCTCCTCCTTCGCTTGGCCAAGTTATGAAGGTATGATTTGCTTGTTTTCAAGGATGAAAGCGATAACAGAAAGGCAAACAAATCAGTGGGCATGCTCATTGCTGCCATGCCCAAGATTTGAATGACAATCGCAAAGGAGGCCAACAAATCCTTTGGATAAGGGGTCGACGGCAGCCGGAATGGGGCATACTGAACATTCTGCAAAATATAAATTCTTTTGATTGCGCATAAATCGGGATCAGTTTCTTGGCGTTATCTTCTTACCTTGGACATTTGATACGAATCGGGCTTGAAAATCGTGATCACGAGTAATGAGGCCACTAATTATTCAGCAGAGTGTTGAGCAACATTTCAGAAGGACTCAATCTTGATTTGAGCCAAATAATTCTTCAAATGGAGCAATGCCACCCACTTCAGCCAGTGCCTCACAGTCAGCCTGACCAATGGAGCTCCATCGATTCCATTTGTCAACCAAAATTTGACGGCTGCTCTGAAGCCGATTATGCCTCTGCAACTTCCATGATAGCCTTGGCTGACGGAGGGGTTGTCGCAGACTTTTCCGACTCCAATTCGGAGGACATCTCTCTGGGATCTTCGGCAAATTCTTTGAGGGGTCGAAAATCTTGGGATTCGGAATACGACACCTTTGCAAGTGAGGACGAAGAAGAGGAAGACAATGGCATCAAGCATAACAACGAAGACAAAGATATCATGAGAGCGAACCTGTCCAAAACGTTGGATGACAAGTCTGCTTTGGGTTCTGACGATGAGTATGTCTCTTGTTCATCCTCGATTGTTGACTTGGATGAAGAAGTCATTGATTCACCGTCACATGATTTGGGACCTAAGTGCTCAAATAATGTCGAAATTGAATCTCTTGGATCTTCCACGGGATCCTTGGGCTTAAGCACTGTCAAACATGAGGCTAACTGGGATTCGGAATATGACACTTTTGCGAGTGACAATGACGAGGACGACGACGGCGACAATGATTTCATGAAACCAGAACCCTCAAGGCCGGCGGATGAACCATTTCTTAAAAGCCCTGATTCAGTTGATTATGTATCTGGATCATCATCCATGCATGGTCTGGATGAGAAAATCAAGGATCCTCCCCTCAAATTTGACACTTCGTTATCAAGCTCCGAACATCTATTGCTTAGATCATCCAAGGATGCCAGAGGTCAAGTTGTCTTTCGAGATGAGTCTGATTCGGAATATGACACTTTTGAAAGCGAAGATGACGACGACAACAACAACAACAACAACAACAATAACAACAACTACGATATCATGGAACCAGAATTCCCGAGAACAAAAGAAGACTTATACCTTCAGAGCATTTTTGAGAACTTTGTCAGATTTGGAACATTGCCAAGAGTAAAGCGAAAGACCAGGGATGTCAAGACCTCAGAAACAATTTTCAATGCCCAAGGCATCACCTATCCGACGTTTCCAAGGAAATGGACTTATGGAACACTTCCGCGACCACGACCCAAAGCCAGGAGTACAATACAACCGTCCACATTTTCCACATTTGGAACGTACTCCAAAAGCCATTCCATGATGCTCAATGTCGAGCCAGTTTTGAATCGCAATCTAGATTCCATTCCCGAGGAAATCGGCAGCCCTGTTTATGGACTGGCTCTAACCTCGGATGCCATGGCAAAACACGGGATCAAGGAGCTCTTTGAACGATCACACAGCACAATTCCAAGGTCATTTCAAGGCAGCGTCAAGAGAGCTAGAGATGTTAATGATTGGAACAAATTTGGATGAGGCTGAGGCTTTTGAGATGCTCCCATTCGCAGATTCGATCAAATGATTAATTGATGGAGCCTTGAAGCCTTAATTTATCACTCAACAATAATCCCTTAGGATCATCTGGACGAATGAGGCAACTAGGATTATGGATGGCTAATGGTTCGATGCATATTAAAGTAGGATTTCTTCAAAGGTGGTCTTCAACGGTGCTCGCCTAATTCGTCGTCAATCTGATCCAACCCAGTTTTGATGAGATGTCCATTATAAATAAAAGACTATCGCGAATCACATCCTCAGCTTCAATCATCATTTTGGAATGGCTTTGATGCATTTCCTTGTCTTCGTTCAAACCCCCTCTTTCGTTGCGCTCGGATCAAGTTGTCCAAATCGTAGCGCAAGATTGGCATCACTGTCAATATCCCGTTTATTTCGGTCGTCAGGAATGTTTCAATCACATTGGTGTACTCGGCGGGCTCGCCTGCGTCGGACCTGGTATTTGATTAGTGTAATATTGTGCTGTTCCAGTTTCTGTGAGTCACAATTTACCCCTAGTCATGCTCGTCTACCTTTTGTTATTTGGTCCAGAGGCGTTTGTCAATGGGGGCTCTAATTCTATCTGCTTAGCCTGACTTTTGGCCCAAAAGGGCATTACTCAGCACATTCATGCTCCGCAATCATCATTTTCCACCCCCTGGCATGAATACCCGTCGACCATGTCCAGTAAGGCCTCCTTTATCACGCACACACACCCTCCTCTTCCTCTTCATTGGATCCAAAATCCAGTGGCAAATAATCCCCTCTGACCCTTGTTTCCCGCCTTTAATTAACAGAACACTGGATTTGCTTCCATTTTCAGATGACATCCGAGCGATTTAAACGAGGGAATCCGTAGCCACCACGCTGACGCCCACAATCCCTAGGTCTGACGAGTCATGGACAACGAGTCCTTGAGCTCCGGAGAATCCGGAGGAGGTGGACCTGGCGGGTCCGAGCTCAACGAGAGTCTGCTCGTCCGGATAGGCGTGCCCGAGCTCCATGTGGACAAGTGTCTCCAGTTTCGAAAGGACGACCTCATTTGGGAGGTTAAGCAACAATGTTTGGCCGCCTTGCCCAAGGTAAGTGCCGCATCCATTATTCGGATTGATGGACCTTGAATCACAATTGCTCAAATACTAAACCTGGGGATTTGGGAAATTTTGGAGGGCTCGAAATCACCACATAGATCTGAGTTTTGTCCAAAAAAGGGAAAATGGACTCTTTGCTCGGGGTGAAAAGGGCAGCAATGATGATGGCTTCAAATGTGGCCCTAGTACTACCATTGGCCTCCTATCTTTATGCCTCGGCATTGCGCTGAATCTCCATTTTGAGCTGACATGGACGGAGACGATTTCGCAATTGCAATTACTCCGAATTGAAAACCCACCTTGGAGGTCATGTTTTCGACGACTTCTTCTTTCGCGCTCTTTTGTGACAGAGGACGAGCCCGTGGAGCTAGCTGGCCTGCTAGCTAGTAGTATCATTGAGGGCCATGAGAATGAGCTTCTTTTCATTTAAATGATTGGACTTTTTCCACCAACTCACGAGGAGGTGATGAAACGGTATTTTTTCGGTAGGCTATTGGGCGAAATCTTGGAAATTCAATGGCCCAATGAACTACTGAAAGTAACCCCGAGCTTCTCCAGGATAATTCTGAAGATGCACGATCTGGAGTGATAATCTAATTCCGATTGAACCGGAAAAAAAACAAGAGGGAAAGAAGCGATCCATCCGTTCATTTGTAGGTAGATTTCCTGCCCGCAGGGTCTTCATAATGAAATGATTTGTTTTATTCCCTTTTTTTACTATGAAAAAGAGAACTCTAAATTCAAATTCAGGAGCGATCCATGATTGTGAAGCCCCAAATAAATTGGTCAATTACGTTTTTTCAGAGGGCCATGGAGGAGGCTCCCGTCCAAATCGTAGCCTGAACTCTTTTTTTCCCCCTTCCTTATCTCATCAATTTGGGCGTCTCTCAGTCAGGTGTAGATCGGTCGAGGTGAAATTGGGTCATCAAATGCGGTATTTTTATCTCCAAGCTCCACATTGATCTTGATAACTGCATGCAGAGAGAGAATGGGAGACATATTTTCTAGTTCCGAAGTCTCGGGACCGTCTCGTAAATATGAAAGGCCTCGAATTTTGAACGCGAGCTGTTAAAAGGTAATGCAATTTGACAAGTTGGGTGTGGCTTGGGATTCGGAAGGCTCAAGAGCGAAAGGATTAATGCTTCAATCTTCTCGGTAACTTCCAGATACGGCTACGAATTCCTAGATTCATTTAGACTTGGGCCATTATTTGTTGTGCTTTGTTTCATAACCCTCCCCTCGAGAGACAATGAACAATCTGGGATGCATTTCTGCGGAACCATCTCGCATCTTGCTGATCTTTCGCGGCGTCTTCGTTTCGATTTTGGCGGTAAAAAAGACAGTCCTGATCAAGCCACTCGATATCCAGCCTGTTTTTGGCAAATAGGCATCCGTTTGATACCCTCCAATCCGACGGGGGCCACACCGGACAAATTGTAATCGGTACTCTTGATCTTGGCAAAGAACAATAGACCTCTGCATGCTAAATATGTCTTGTCTGCTCATAATCATATGCATAACAACTTGGACAGGTTCACCAACGCCACCCTTGCACATTGATGAATTCTCATAACAATTCCAGGGCCAGTCCTATTTTTCGCCCTGGGATGGCATTCCGCCCATTTTGGTGCGTCATGCAATGCGTCATTTTGAGATTGGTTGACTCTGGAGGGCTCCGAAATGGCTACTCGGTGATAGTCGGTAGTTAGGTGGTAGGACACCACTTGAGTTCTTTTCTCTCCCTCTCTATCTCTTATACGATAAGAAATACGGTAGATGATGTTCAAATCGTGACCTGTCAAAGTTGGATGTTATTAGAGCCTCCTCTTGTTTGGTTTCATCGGCAACAGTGGGATCCGGGCCCAAAGTCGACTTCTTCAGCATTGGAATGTCCTGTTCGACGTGGATTGGACGCGTTTGAAACGATGTGGTTGGGCAAGGTTTGAATCGGAAGCATTCGCTTTGTACACTTCCCCACGAAACCATTCATGGACGGACGCATTCACCCAAGTCGGAAGTCTAATTGAAATATCATTTACCATTCCTTCGCATTTGAAATGATCTCAAAAAATGGGCTTCGACCTTGGCTCCGAGTTAAGTCAGTGAGGTTCGTTGGTTCGAACGAGATATGCTCCGTACTAAATACTACCACATCTATGGCCAGATGGAAAGAGGCAATTATTGAATCCTTATTACGCGTAATCATAGCTCTGACTTGGTCCCGGATATTTGAGGTTATTTATGACCGGAGTGAGGAGAGCATTAGAGTCCGAAGCTAGACTTGATTTTAAATGCTCACATCTCGGAAGTCGGATGGAGGTAAAAAAAAAAAACTTCATTATCGAATTAAACTACCCGAACCAAGTTCTAGACACGCTAGTACAATTTGGTATGAAGTTGAGCTCACGGCAATTTAAAAGGCAGTCCAGTATGTACGTACATAAACAGGTTCCCTAGGAGTTTTTCCCTTTACACATTTTCTTTTTCGGTTCCATCCATCTTTCCAAAGTGATGACAACTTGTTGACAGTTATGATTCGAAGTAGCTCGTTCGACCGTTGTAAGCACGATATCGATGTTTATAAAATACATTCCACGTTCTTTGAGTAGGTCACCCGAGGCGATCGTTCTGCTCATAAAGGTTGATTTTGATCCACCTCCTCCTCATTCGCCTTAAGTTGGTCATGTTGTGATGGATCATTCATCTCTCAGGCTCATTTTTGACCATGTGTGATTTATGAACTGTTTTTGCTCAGTGGCGTGTTTCTAATACAGTGTTACCCACTGCAAGCAAGCCAGCAAGCCAGCAGCGGATTAGACCAATATGGAGCGTGGTTTGATACTTTAAGGATACTTAAACTCGTAAAAGTTTCAACTTGAGACCGTTCCATGATGGATGGTCCTTTTCTCCAGCCTGCGGCAAGGGTTGGTTTGACCATGGACTCCGAATGGTGCACAATATCTCCATTAATATTCCAAAGCCCTTGTCAAAAGAATTTGACCCCAAAACCAACGATGGTTCAAGACTCCCCAACAATGGCAAGGCTGTTTGCGCCATTCTATTTCCGTGTTCAAATAAGAAGGCCAGAAGGGAAGAAGTGGATGGAGGAGAAGGAAGAAAAGAGTAGCCGAGTGATGCTTCCAATGATGTGTCTGACATCCATAGACTTGATCAAAGGGGCTCGTTGGCCCATGACCTTGACGTGTTTCGAGACGAAAGAATAGCAAGGTTCTGCTTGACCATGACTTTAAAAAAAAGTGTTCAGAGCAATCGGGGACCCATATGTACAGCCCATGAATACATGTACAGCATGTAGTAGATGCGTACGTAGTAACTACGGACTGACTACGCATTGTATGGAGTCAGAATCTCCATTCCTGTGCATTGCAAACCGACACCGCTGATCTATGAAAGTTGTCGCGAAGTTCAAAGCCATCTTGGTCATAAATATTCACAGGTTCGGCGGGGACTTGTCATGGGATCTTCTTTCTTACCTTCTTTCGCACTGACCTCCCAAGTTGTTCACGAATTTGAATCAGATTAAGATTTCAATCGGATGCAGGGAGCGGGCCCTTTTTCCTGCCTACTTCATCCTGAGATATATTGAAAGATCATCGAGATGCAATCCTTCATCTCGGACCTTGGCTGGGCTAATCATGGAGATTATGATGGCTGACTGTCTGTCTGGCTGTCTGGCTGCCTGGCTGGCTGGTGCGGTTTTGTGTCACTGCAAAAATAGTGGCGACACTGTCGCGGGAAGATTTACGGGGAAAATGATGAATGTTTGCCACGTGCGGCGAATAGCCATTTGATCAGATTAGTCCATTGACTCGTTGGGTGTTCATTGCTGTTCAATGGCCAGAGCAGCCTGGCAATCCAGCCAAGAGGTGGTATCAGGCCCATTTGGCTTTGAATAAACGTCTATGGTGTTCATACAACACAGCGGGACATCTCATCTGAATGCCAGCATCCTTCCGAGTTCCTCCAAGTTACTCCGCAGCCAGCGCGTTTTCCTTCCTTCACTTTCTTCAATGGCCATTTCATTCGATTTTATTCAAATTTTATCCCAACCAGATCCGACTTTTATTCTCCCACCTTTTCCCGTTGTTGGAAAGAATGCTTGAAGTTTGGCATTTTATGCCTCTCAAAGGCCTATTTTTGTACATATATACGACTTCCCCGTCTCACTCGTAAGAAAATAAGAACTTGGAATGATTCGAATTTTGATGAATCCTGCCGCTCCTCGAGAAGCACGTGGTTCATTCTTTCACCTCTTTCAAAGCGATCGAGAATCACTTTTCGAAATTGCCAAATTTCTTCCCTCCCATACGATTGCCGCTGATGATGATGATGATGATGATCATCATCATCATCATCATCTTCGCCCACCACACCACCACCACCACCACCTTCACCTTCATGCTCGCATATGGTTCAATGTCACCATACGCTCAATTTATCGTCTTATCCGAGGATTGATCAATGCACTCACAGAGCCATCCTCGTCGCTTTTTATCAAGTACACACACTCACACACACACATGTGCAAAAACTTCCTCACGTCACGAGGAATATTCCCGCATTTTTTGGTCCTGCCAATAAATCCATCCATGTTGTGAAACTTGATTGTTGAGTGTCCGCCCGGCGAGGAAAAGACTGCCAAATTGGTATCGATGATCCATCCATGAGGCAAGAGTGCGGAGAGGACATTCATGACTTTGAAATCCAACCCCAAATATTGACTCCATCTCTCTTGGCCAAACCTGGTATTGGCTCTTCCGATTGTGTGAAACTGACAATCAGGTGATAAAGGAGCTTCAGTTTTTTCTCGCTCCGCCTCCTTCTTCCTTCGTCTTCCTTCGTCTCCCACCAATAACGAGGATCTGTTCAAAGGGGCTCTTTCAGACCCAAAGCGATGAAACGAACCTATTTGTTGTCTTCCCCTACTACAGGAAAACAACCCTTCCTTTGTGATTCCAATGAGAACAACGAGGGGAGGAGAGAAGGAGAAAATGCGAGAAATTTGTCAATTGTCAGAACTTTTTTCACATGTAAGAAGATCCTTCAGTACCAACCATCGCCACCCTTGCCGAATCTCATTTCAAAAGAGTAAGTGAGAGAGAAAGAGTCCCCGTGGAGCGTGCCCTGAATTGACCAGGCGTAAGAAATGAATGTAAGCCCGTGTTTCTGTCTTTGGGTGTGAAATATGTCACCAGAGAGAGAGAGAGAGATGTTCCAACTATTTCAAACACGCCGTCTGGCATCACTGAAAACACGTTGCTCGGGTGCCGAAAGTCCATTGATCTATTGCTCCTCTGAAGATCCGATTTGACCCTCGTTTTGGGTTTGAATGTTTGAAGGGCAGACCTGGTGTGCGGTTCGGACGTCACAAGTGACTTGAGCTTGATGTGCATGCAGACCCCTCATGAATTCGACCACAGTGTTCTTGCTTGGATGAAACTGATGAATTTTAAGGCCCACGTTCGTTGGTCCCCCGGATTTATCGATGACTCTCAATCGGAGATCTGATCGAGCCCAGCCACTCTACATACATAGATGTGTAAGTCCGGACCTCAGATATTGAAAGAATGTTCGAGTTGGGTTGACACCAAGGATGATATGTCAATAATTTGAATGGTTAAGAAATGCTTAGCCGGTCTGAATCATGTAGGATATATTGGTACTGAGAGTTTTATTGGCATATCCCATGGAAGATGCATTGGTGAAATAATCCCTTCGCTTTGAGATTTATTTGTCTATGTAGAAGTAAAACGGGATCCGTTCAAGTCTTTCCAAGTCAGGTGGGCATTATTTGTAATTTGCCTGAGCCACTTTCCCATCGTTGTTCTTGAAATTTGAGCCCCTTTGGCCGGTTGTGCATCATTCCAGGCTCAAAGATGAATGATTTTCGTGTTAGCTCCCTTCACCTTTCGTCTTCATTGACCGACTTTGAACGCTTTTTATCGGACCTGACAGGCAGATCCTAAATCTGTCGAGACTTATTCTAGTTTGCCTCAATCTCTCGGGAGAGTAGTTCTTTTAATAGTCCCGTTTCTCAGACTCTTCTCTATTCTTTCTAAGATAGTGATTGAAAAGAACCGGTTATGTATGTGTAAGGGTTGCCAAATGGCTTAGTCGTGCAAAATGAGACAGACGCATTCAGTCCAAATCGACATATTTTAACATTAATTTTGCAATTTTAATGCATTTACTAAGGGAGTGACTGGTTTGGGTTGCCAAGTTCTCATTAGGTTCACTTACCCTAAAAAGTCAAGCCTTTTGTTCTTCGATACAGTATCTAGATGCCAATTCCAGATTTATGTTCTTCTCGTTTTGCACTTATGGCAAAAATTCGGTCGTTATTACGCTGAGGATTCCAGTCTCTTCAGTTTGAGTTGGAATTCCTAAGATTGCGAAATGGGGATATTCACTAATATTGAAATCATGATATGCAAGAACTTGTAGTAACTATTCGTTCGTTTCGTAGTCAAAAAGTTGTGCTTCGTCATTGTCGTCTTTTAGTACATGTCCTACTCGACACATTAAAGCGCCCTCTTGTTCGTCAATCTTCTTGTTCTTTTAGCCTAGGTGAAAACACATTCGTCTGTTTCAAAACGGTTTTTAGCGTTGACCTTTAGTGATGTGTTGTTGAGCATTGGTCAGAATTGGAGTAAAAGGTCGCGAAGCCTGATTTGTCCACCCAATCTGGCCGTGGCCAAGTCCACCAAAAGTCCAAACTTGAAATGGCACTTAATGAGGGCCATAAACCCGCCTGTAATGAAGAAAAAAAAACTAATCTCGAGAGGACAAAATGCCCAAAATTCGGACGTGTATGAGATTAGTACTTTTTATGACACTCGTCGGCTAAGATCTCCACAGTCTATTTTAGGGACCTTGGAACGAAACTGGAAGGAGCGAGTGACATTCGGAGAATTAATTGTCAAATTGGGAAGCAAAGAAAGGGGTGGGAAACAAAGAGATAAATGCGAGGTGCACTTTATCAAGATGAGGAAAGAGGGCTGGCTCAACGGGTCCAGAGGCTTCCATATTTGGGCATATCTTCAGGCCCTACTCGGTTACATATTCATGGGGTTCGGTTCCCTTTTCGGGAAACACGCCAAGATCCTCATAAATTGGATTCAGCAGGATGGATCAGCATAATTTCGGTCTCTTTAACCTAAAGAGCTGTGTATGTACACTTACATATGTTTGTGGACATGTGTGCGTGTGTGTGTTCGTTTAATTCCACCTTGACCAATTGTCGGAATTTGAAGCCCTCGGAAATTAATCTTCCACTCGGATTATTGCTGTCGTTGTTGTTGTTGTATGATTGTACAACTTTTTGCTTCACGCCCACTCCAGATCTGTCTGAACGGCGGATAAAGTGAATACACCTATTCATTCAATTAGAGCCACCTCTACAAACAACACCTGTGTGGATTGAAGAACATACCCACATCAAGGAGGGAAAGAATCAAGGAGTTAATCACGAACAATCACACCTCAACCAACGACATGAAAGTCGAAAACTGGATAATATGATTCCGATCCTTGATTTGACCGTCTTCACATCTATGAATGGTGATTGTGTGACAATTGTCGGCAATGAGTTGTCTTGAATTAATTTGAACACCTCGACCCTGATAGCCTCAAAAGCTGTTTTGAAAAGGGGCTCGTTTCTTTGAAATGATCTTGATGTGACAATCCTCCCTTTATTCTCGTTCAGTCAGAATGGAGAGAAGATAGAAACCAAAGACACCAGTCACGAATCTCAATTGTCATCGAGCTTTAAATAAGAGATATTCAGTAGATCATATGTTCTAAGGACATGAGCTCAAGTGCTGTCTTGTCAAGTTCTCTTGTGTTCTTTTCCGTCTAGTCCACTGTACTTATTACAAAGAGAGATGTCAAGGTAAATGTCATCTAATGCTCATTGAATATTTGGGGCTTGGCTTACTCATGTCCATACCTGTTCATTTTTCAAAATTGAGATCCAAACTTGGGATCAAAGTAAAGCTCGCTTTTCCGGTCTGTTTCAAAATTGTAGACCTATTTCCTTACCCGACCTTAGATGGCGCTTCTTAGCAGGCTACTCGATCTAATAATGAGTACTAAAATAACAAAAATGTTAGTTAAAGTACTTTGAGTATAGAACGGCGATATTTCCGGATCATTCCATTTCTAGTACACGTGATTTTAGCAAGACCCGTCCGTCATCACACAAAAGTATTTAAATGATGTCCGGATTTGAAGCTTTCCAGCGATTGCATTTTTTCTTTACCAATTATTGCATTGAGGAGCTGTTTCAATCCATCGCTAAGAATGAAAGTTTCCGTCTACTCAGGTGTTTTTGTCATAACAGAACGTTAAGCAGATTAGCGTTAAAATAAATGACGCGCAAAAAAGTTGATTACCTTCTGTCATGTAAGTTTTTGGTGGTTAGAGGTAAGCCCATTTTTATAAAGAAAAAAAAAAAGATTAGCAGGGTCTTAGAGACCCAATCAGCACCGGAAACGTCTCGGATTCCCGTTTCTTACTCATCTTCTGAAAACAATTGCGCAATCCCCCGCCCTGCCGCCATGCTTCAATCTGATAATCCTTTATGGTCAAAGTGCCCGATCTAAGAATCATTGTTCACTTTTATCTCTAGGTAGCGGAATGGTTCCAGGTACGTATTCCAAGACATAGAGCATGAAAAACCGGATTGTTCGTAGGGCTAAAAGTGTTACCACATGTTGCATATCCGACCAGCTAATTTATCGAGACTGCTTGTCTTCAATTCCACTCTTGCTCACTACATACAAGTTAGAGAACACGACCATCCACCATCCACCATCCACCATCGATCGCGGAGGGATGATGGAACAATGAGACTGTCCATTAGTAGTAAAGCCCTCTCAATATCCACAGGGATGGAATGACGATGAGGGCAATTCCGGACACATTCCACCCCCCCTCCTCATTCCTTGCAACCCCCTCCAAAACAACCATTTTTGTATTTTATGACCAGACTTCCAAGGTTTTTGATCGCAACGCCCATTCATGGATGGCGGATTCTTTAATTTATTTCCTATTCTCTCCGTATCCTCGTAGCCTTACAATCACCCCTCCCCCCCAGTTCATGAAGCCATAAGACGCGCTACAAAGTACAAAGTGTCGGTAGAGAGTGCATGAGAAAACAATCTTAAGACCCAAGGCGATGTTCAGTTGTTCATTTAGATTCGAAAAAAGCCTCAATCTTGAACCGGTCTGGACGTCAATGCACACCAAAATCGACTGGAACGGAGGTTCAAAAGTGTTTTCCCCCCCTCAAATGGGAAGAAAAAACCGCTCATGTGTCGTATTAGGTCTGATTGGTACCTAGTTCTTGTGACCCGCGTATTTAGCGTAAATTCCTCTTTTCTTCTTGATGTTGGACTGGACGGGTTGAACTGAGCGTGGTGGTAATAAGAAAAGCTTGATTTATCTCTTTTCAGGAACTGACTGAGAGTTTCAATTATGGTCTCTTCTTGCCTCCATCCAAAGGCAAAGCCGGGAAATTCCTGGATGAAGAACGACGACTTCGAGAATACCCAATGGAGGAGCCCATCGGCTTTTTGGAGGTACAGTTGGAAGAAGCTACTTTTTCCCCACTCACTTTCTTGCTCTGCCACCGCTGAACGAGTCCTCTCTAAAGCCTATTGTGAGAGTCATGGCTAAGGTGGTGATGATTGGTCTTGGCCCACAATGAGATCCGGTCTTTTTCACCCCTCCTCCATCCTCACAATCGACTCCATTAAGAGATGTCCTTTCAATATATAGATTTAAAGTTGGGGACTCGATGGATTCAAATGATTACGGCATTCCTCGGTCTAGACAGGTTTTTGTCGTCGTTCATTTCAATATTCCCAAGCTCTTATACCAAATTTGAGGCCAAGACCTCCATGATTTCTTACCTTACTTACTACATATACGTCCATGTCCAATGGTTTGTTTTTGGACTGAATGTTTCCGTTTCCGGATGGCGTGGGTGGGTGGTTAGTGGGGGGTTCTATTTAAGTGAGATCTCTCAAGTATTTGTGTCTTGAGAGTACCTGAAAGAGTCATTATGATTGGATCCAGCAAATTGCCCACATTATTCAAATGTTCAAGCAACAATTGCAGCAATGTCCAGTGGTTCATTTCCCGCTGATATGATGGGCCAAACAATTGGTACTTTAAATGCTTCAAATGGCTTGGATTCAAACAAACGGGAAGGCCGATCTTGAATGAGAAGACAATCATTCCTCTGCTCATGAAGAATAGCAAATTTTGAAACAAGCTTAATTTGGAATTCGCTCGTTTCAGCTCAAGTACAAAAGCCGCGTGTACAAAACTCTCCAGATGGACGAGAAACAAGTGAAGAATATCAATTCCAAGGCTAGTCTCAAGAAATTCGTCGACCATGTGAGCAACAACAATGTGGAGAAGATCAACAAGATGTGCGCCAAAGGATTGGACCCCAATTTCCACTGCCAAGACTCGGGAGGTAAGTCACGTGATTTCTCATCATTCCAAATGTGTCCGGGCACTGAAATTCTCTCCTATCATTTTGGGTCCATTTTCCCAATGACACGAGGGCTGTGTGAAAATCCGCCTCTGACAAAAAACATGGCTTTATTGCCGGTCCTCACAAGTATGCTAATGTCATCTCAAGCTCAAAAATCTTCTCCCCTCTCACTTGGTGGGTGGGTGAGTGCATGCGTGAGCGTGTGAGTGAGAAAATTGCCCATTTTTCATCATTTCTGTTAGTGCGGTGGGGCACTTTAACGAGGGTTTACCTCCATTACTTCGGGTTTTTTTCCCTCCCGGGGTACCTGGCCCAGACCAGATGCATCCCAAAACCACCACCAACCCTTTCTTTACTATCTTGCACAGTTTACCCGCACACTGGCAAATTTATAGGGAAGCCCCCATTTTCCGCCCAAATTGTTCCCAACGACCATTCCGCAAACAGGCATGAACCATTGGCAAAAAATTAATGGATCGTATCAGGTCCCAGTTCAGCGTTTTGAGCTTGGAATTTGATCAAAGCTCAGAGGAGTGGATTCACACTCGACAGTGTAAACTGGTGGTGATAATGGTTCGGTTGATGGTGGTAGTGTTCTTTTCTTCTGGGATACCTACCCGCCAGTACTGTTCAGTTGTATGTGTACAGTACATACGTACGCACAATGTATTGGGCGTGAGTTAATTTTTCTCGGAACAACAAAGATTTTGCATTTTATTGCCTGCGGGACGCTCCCCAGAACTTTCATGAACATTTGCCATTCACTCGAGGGCCTCATTTGAGAGAGTGGCCCAGATTATCTTCGTTGCGGTGCAGTCCATAGCGGTTGGAGACTGGGGAAACTCGAATGATTGGATGCGTCAATGCATCATTTGGTGTCAAAGATACATCCAGTCACTCACATTGTACCAACATTATACACTCGTGCAGTACCATCTCGGATTTCTGCAGGAATGCGTGTTTGTTGGCGCATCTCCATACTTTGCAGAAACGCTATTCTGAGCCTGAAGAGTCGCATTCAAAGGCTGTCAAGGTCTCTGGATATCGAGCCATAAAATGGTTCTCATTCAAACCAAATTCGCCAAGAGTGCATCATCCAAGAATTCCTTTTGCGGCTCAGACCATTTGGACCCTTTAGACGTCTGGAAAATACTTCGGAACTCGCTCGCGATTAGCACTTTGACAGTTTTCGAAATCGCACCAATATAATGGAAGGGTGAATTGTTATGGTTCTTGCTTGCTTGCTTGCCCAGGAGCCTTTCATT
This sequence comes from Tigriopus californicus, assembly GCF_007210705.1. Classification (NCBI taxonomy): domain Eukaryota; kingdom Metazoa; phylum Arthropoda; class Copepoda; order Harpacticoida; family Harpacticidae; genus Tigriopus; species Tigriopus californicus. The sequence goes on from NC_081442.1 coordinate 3,191,937, forward strand.
AGATCCCTAGAAACGTGGCATTAAAACTTGCCCCGGATATCTTGAGCACTTTCTTTCGATCCTATGTCCGTGTAACTACTGTGCCTGCTTGTACCTTATCCGAGTTGATTTTATCCTTCAATGAATCAAACTGAAGAAGAAGGAATTGTGCACTGTATTATATGAGAAACGATGAAGTGGCTTGTGCAAAATTTATGAAATGTTTCAAAGTAAGCTGAATGGTGGTTTCTCTGCAACCTATCACTTTTTGCCCCCTTTGACACGCCTTGATGATTTGAGCATGGCACTATCGGTTGGCCTTTTAGACTTTATTATGGCCGACATTGTTCAGAGCAATCTGCCAGCTCCAAAAAGAGCGGCAGCGGCATCTTTTCAGGATCAGTCTCATAACCATCCAAGTAGCGTCGTTAATGATCGGCTATTGAGACCATCTCAACGTAAACGACTCAATCGCTCCGTGTGTGTTTTGGGGGGGAGGAGTATCCATCCTAATGTGGTCGAAACAAATGCCATACGTTTGTCTACACAAGGATGGATGAACGAATGACTTAGTGAGTGAGTGTGTGGCCTGAAGACTTCCTGAAGTCTGAAGTATGTATTTGAATGGATGTGCCAATTGGTGGGTGTCAATTTGCCCCGATAACTCCATCACCTTCTCGATCCATTCTGGTCGGTCTAGCAGGGAAGGGAGCAAAAAGTGGGTCGGTCAACACTGGAGCGGTGGCATCAATCAGAGCGAATTCCCTCCTCTTTGACGATTGCCAAATTTCATGATTCCAGCAAATTACGTCGCTTCAGTGAGTGGGTAGAGGGTGTTTTGTTCATTTGTGTGTCTTCCAGGGTCTCAAGCCCCACACATGCTGGATTCGCTCTCCAGGAACGCACAGCTGTCAATGGGTGATCTCCGTGCGTACAAGAGAGAACAGAAGTTGTCTTGTCAAATGAGCATTTTTTCCTCACCGACCAACGGGAATACGCCCAAGAATGTCAGCAATGGCTCCGATGAGTGCATGCATGCATGCATGCATGTATGCATGCATTCACCGTTTTAATGGCATAAGGAGGGCCCTGAATTGGGATTGATTAGCTCAGGATGTTCAATTACTTCCATAGAGACTAGGTACTGTATCTGCTGTAACTGGTGTAACTGGGATGACTGACTGGACCCTCCTCCTTCGTTCCTTCCTTCCTTCCTTCCCCGATTGTCTTGACCCATGTGGTCAGCATTGGAGATTGACTCCCAAGAAACCCTCATCCAAAGTCCACTTGTATTTTAGCGCATTCTTCAGGCTTCTTAAGGTCAGAGAACTGACTAGAAATGGTTATGGCAGTCGTAAATATCTCACCTTGACATCTAAAAGTGGGAACCCCAAAAGGCGTTCTGACATCGCAATTTGGGGAAATGATATTCGTAACAACAGAATGCACCTTTTGAGGGGCCTTTTTACACGAGTAGTTTCAATTCCAAAACCACCAAACAATGTCCACCCTCTGCCAAGAGGGACAAGTGCTTAGTTAAACATACTTTATGACTTCATTATTCGTGCAGATCAAACAAGTGCCTCGTGAGAGTCTTTTATGCCAATCGCTCAAGGCCTATTCTCTCCCTCACTAACCTCTTAATGAACACTTCAGTTAGGAGACCTCTAGAGGGCAGAGAAAAAAATCGAACTCTAGTCAAACCCACCCCTTTCAATGGGTTCATGTCACGCAATGATCAAGAAGCAGATTCAAACATCGGACGCTGTTCCGCATTTTTGTTTCTTCTAAACATACATAGAGTGGAGTAAGTGGCCCTTGAAAACGTCAACCAGTTGGTTGGCAGAACGTTCGCCGTATCTTCTCCAACATCTCCGAATATATTGGCAGCACAATGCATTCATTGGTGCATCCATTCTGATTGCGTTGGTGTCTGATCAATATCATCATATGCACCCAATGTGTGTTATTTGACCCTCCCAATCACAGCTTCGTTATCCGAAGGCTATTATGTAGTGTGTTTGTACATATGTACTCGTACCTCCTCCGTAACTCGTCCGTTAACTGTCGTCGTATGTCCTCATTTCAGAGACGCCCCTGACCTTGGCCACCGGGGTCAAATCCAAGACTGCTCGTCTGATCATGTCCTTGATCAACGGCGGGGCCATCATCGATTTCCGCACCAAGGACGGCTCCACGGCCATGCACTCGGCCGTGATGAAGAACAATTGTGAAGCTCTCCGCACATTGCTCGATCTGGGAGCCAGTCCCAACTACAAGGATGCCAAGGGTCTCACTCCGCTTTATTTGACGGTGACGCAGAGCTCGGATGTGGACCTGATGGACACCTTGCTCCATGATCATGCTCAAATCGGCTTGGCCGACCTTCAAGGCTGGCAGGAAGTGCACCAGGTAATCATCATCGTGATGCACTTGTTTATGATTGGCTGTCACGGACAAAGTGCCTTTGATTTGAGACACCTGCACGCATTGGTATCAGCCAGGATCGGCGCGATGACCTCACGATAGTTGTTTATTTAGCCGCACGGTCGACGTATGTACATTCCATTTTCGGGGCTATCTTACTCTTTTGATGGCATACTGACTTTATTGAGTTTTATGGACCTTTAACAGTCGATTTAGACCTCGCCGATCGAGCTATAAATTGGCACATGAGGTCTTCATTGAAGGAGGCAAGCTTCTATGTAAAAACTCGGACTGCTCGAGTTCAGAAAATATATTGATCCATTGCTTGCATCACCCGTAATCGTTAAGATCTAGAAGTGTTCCTCATTTCCAGCCTTTGATATACCCGTAATGTAAAGGAATATGCGTCACGAAGCCCGGTCAAGCGACCATCCTTCCACTTTTTTTTCTATCCCCAACGTTCGTCCTCTTGATGAAGTCGTGTCGATGACTGGATTTGAAAATCGTGCTTGACTTTGAACAAGTGTCAATGGAAGTGACTTTTTGTGCGCGTGTCGTGAGCGCTCATTGCTGAAGGACAGTTTCTTCCACTCGTTAAATTAACCCATACGATCAGGGCGAGGATTTATGATTCCTCACTGCTTCACTCTATAGTGGATTGCAGGTATAATAATAAAACGCCTGACTCGAAGAAATCTGCATCAAAATCATATCAGAAGGCTTAAAGGCATTTTGGAATGTGCAGGAATTAAGCTGACGATGAAGCATAAGGGCAGTGAATGATCATGAACAAGTGAGGACGCTCGTTTACTTAAAGTGGATGCAGAGTTTTGCCTGGAATTAGTGAAGATTTCTTTTTACGAGATGAACTCCTATGAAGCATTGCCACTCGCCACGACGGGCGTGCAAATCGCTAAAAAGCCTTTTAAATCCCAAAAGTTCTCATCAAATGCAAAGTTCGAGCATCAGCTTGATTTAACCCCATGTTGCAAAATTTCCTCCTTTTCAGGCATGTCGAAATGGATTGCTGCAACATCTGGAACGGCTTTTGTATTATGGGGCGGAGAAGAATGCTCAAAACGCCTCTGGGAACACGCCCTTGCATGTGTGTGCCGTGAATAGTCAGGAATCCTGTGCCAGAAGTCTCCTGTTCAGAGGGGCCAACAAAGAGATGCTGAATTATGCGGGTCAGACCGCTTTCCAGACCGCCGTCATTGCCAATGATGCCAAGCTCTCTGAACTGATCCAGAACCACAAAAGCACGGATGTCAGTAAGTATTCAAGTTCGTGTGAAATGGCAGGGTGTCTTTCTATCTATCTATCCATTGTGCCACCACAACGAGGAGGGAGGGTTTCAATGTTTTTTTTCCTACAGAATTGAAGTCCCTGAGATTGAAAGTGGGTAGGTTATCTCATTTAGGGATTACTTTAATCCCCTTTAAACCAAAAAGTCACATGTCAGTCAACTCGAGCTAGGGCATAGGGAATCCAGGTGGAGACGCAGACATGCACATCTACCCCACAGGGTTAGGCGCGAGTACACTTGCAGATATTGTAGACCGTTACACCAGTTCAAATCACCCAATTACTCTGTCGGGATTAAAATGGGATTATAGTTGATAGGGGGTAAATGTGGCTTTTAGAATTCTAAAAACCATTTTGGTTTTGGATCCAATATGTGATGCTATTCTATGTCGTTATAAATTTTCAAAAAAATGTTATTTTGACACCCTGTGCAAAATTTCAATAACATTGGAATGATCCTTGGTTAACCAAAATATGCTCGTAAATGCTCACGCGTCATTGAGCCTAACCCTGTACACACAGACTACTTCTGTCAATTGTGCCCGAAATCCGGAAGGTGGAAGGTTAGTACAGAGCAACTAAAGAGTAACTCGTGCTGGTAGGAAAGGATGTACCTAATCCGCGTTTTGGTGGATCAAACACCGTTCCTTGACGGGGTTACATATGTCCACACCCACAGCAAATTAAGCAAACCCTTTTTCCGTGTCAAGAGTAACATGGGAAAAATGTGCAAATCCCTTTGTTCACCTTTTAACTCGCCTCCACGAGATCCTGAGAGTGCACAATTTATCTCTTCTTAATAAAGCTGATGCCCAAGGGTGTTGAACATTGGAACCCTACAACCGCCTCGTTGAATGTCGTCTGAGAAAATCGAACTTTTTTGCAATTCCTTGTCGCCTGCCCAGCCTTCAAAATTTTGGCAGCCAAAACTGCCGTCACAGCACAAATTCACGAAAGTTTGTGGGTCCTGCCACTCCCACAGCATGCATGGTTTTACCCATGGCTTTTAGACCCTACCTAAAAGGGAGAGGACGGGACCCAATTTGATTGGGTCCCAGGGTTTGGACCGCTTCCACTTTAGGAGAGAGAACAAGCAAATAGACCGACTTTAAGTCCCTCAAGGATGTGCTGGTCCTCATTAAGGTCTATAAGAGCCCTCAAATCACACAGGCATTGAGAGTTTCACGTAGGGGTCATGTGAGGACGGTCATCCTCCCGTCGTACGTTTCGAAAAGAGAGACTAAGTCTAGCAATGATCCAGGGTCAAATGGAACTTATTAGGGTTTTGGGCAAGAATTGGAAACGGATTTAAAGTTTAATCGGGTGCGCTATGTTGAGCCGACTGAAAGTTGTGTTCCATTTTGGTGTTCCTGAAAAGTTGAAGGCTCGTAAGCAGGCTTTAAAGGGCCCAGGAGAAATCCTGTTTCTCTCTCTGTGTTCAATGCCCAACAGTTCTGGGAGCGAAGAAGAAGAGCGAAGAAGAGCAGAGACGAGGTGTCTCAGGAACGAACACGCTTCTTGCCTGGTCCTTCGTTTTGATAAACTTTAGTTCCTCAAGTAAGCACTACCAAACAAAGTTTCTAGACAAGACAAAAGCGAGAACAGGATGAGTAAGAAGCGGGTCTGAAACGGTGTTCCGCATCTTAATGAAAATCATGAATGATGCGACGTGGTCGATCAATGTTGGGGAAACTTAAGATCAACCCATTCTGAAGAGCAAGCAATCCTCCTCGATCCTCTTCTTGCTGTTGATCCACGTCAAATGGAATCAAAAAAAAATTGAAGCAAGTAAAGGAAAGTTCAATTGTCGAAGGCACTCGAAAACATCAACGCAACCTTGCGCAGCCGTACTCAACGCAACCTCGGTTGAATTTCTTGGCCTTCATTTTGCCTGACCTTTGGTCACCCTGTAAGGATGACAATGGTGTTATTCCTCATCAAATGGAACCCACATGAATTGTGGCTCACGCAAACCCTTCGCCGTACTGTAGGTGTGCTACATTGTAGTCCATGTCAGCTCTCTCAGCTATTTACATGTGGTTCTCTCGTTTCTCCGCTCACATACTCTTCGGAGTTACTTGTAGTCCGTTACAGTTTGTGAGTTCATTCTTCTTCCCTTGCTTCTCGCTGGTTGTTGGGTTGTCGCGCATTTTTAGCATGGATGAGATGGATATTCTCTGTTCGTGTTTGCCAATTCCCCCAAGGTTGACCAAGTTCCATGAGACCCCTCCTCAAAGTAGCCGATCTGACAAATTAACCTGCCTCTAAAGCTCATTCCATTAAGTGGCTAGCTCTATATAAATGTGCATGTACCCACCAAGCAGTTCAGAATATTCTCAGTCCTCCCCCAATTCAGTGTCTGTTCAGACTTGAGAGAAAAGAAGGCTCTTTGAGGATTTTTCTCACGCTCCTTTCTCTCCATCTCTCTCTTTACTTCTTCCATCCTTCTCTCTCTCTTTCTCTCTTCCTCCCTCACACTCACTCTCTGGTTGAAAATTGCAGTTCCATTCAAAGACACGCCATCCTACAACCCTCGACGACGTCGAGCGTCCTCCGCGGCTGGCGTCGGCGGCGTCGGTGCAGCCTCCAATTTGGGTGGGATGTCCTCATCGTCCTCGCTCTCGCGATCAGTGTCGGATGCGGCCTCGATGAGGAGTGGGTCCATTCAAATGGAGTCACCGGCCATCCTCAGTCTTCGAAGCAACAGCAGTGCCAGTGGGAGTGTTCACAGTGGGCGGAGTAGCTCAGCCTCATCCTTGATGAAACCGCCTTCACCTTCACCTTCGGATCGGAGTATTCCACCCTTCTCGTCCGGATCGTCGGTGTCGGAAGTGTCCTCGGGAGGATCCACCACCATTGGCAGCACCTCCAGGAACGGAAGCTTGGCCGGTGTCCACGTTTTAGGCTTGGGGGCTCCGATTATTGAAGATGAGCAATTGGATTCGGCCTCCACCCTGGCTGCTCCCTACACCAATGGTAAGACAAAGAGAATCACTTC
>NC_081442.1:3198696-3204169 GCF_007210705.1 Tigriopus californicus
CAGCAGCAGGAAGAAAAGAAACAGCAACAAAAGCAACCGCCGCTACCACCTCCCCCACCTCATCCAGAGGAAGCAAGGACGTCTCCTGATGGAAGTTGTAACACTCCAACGCAACAAGGAAAAACCTCCAAGGCCTCTGAACTCGAGCACATATTCCCCAGTCACCCGTTTGAGGCCAAAGGCAAAATCTACTCAAGTGTAGCCGAGATGAAGCGATCAAAGGTGATCTCCTTTTGCTCAAGGTCTATGTCTATGCATTGCCCTAACTCTCGGCCCTTTTTTGCAGATTGGCATTAAATCTCGTTCGGCAGACGGCGAGCCTCCTTCATTTGGTAGCCAACCCATTCACAAAGATTTCCATTCCTCGCCAGATTTGAAGGAACTCTCCAATGTTACGCCCAATTCCTCATTCTCAAACATCATTGCTGCCGCTTCTCAAGCCATGAGGAACAAGAGCAAAGATCGCTCTCGAAGCCAGGAGAGAATCAATGTTCAGGAAGAGAACGCCAAGAACTCTTTGCTCAATACTCAAGTACCCAAGGACACGGGCAACGAGAATCGTCGTTTCTTCACTCTACCCTCTCGAGGGCGGAAGAAAGAAACGCATAGTCCTAAAGGAGACGGAGCGAGCAGCTCACCCGGTTTGAAAGTTGAGGGGCCGTCATTCCCGCCTCCAGAACATCCTCCTCCACCTCCACCCGTATCTCAAATTGTCTCCGTGGATACCAGTAAATCACCCGAATATGCCCAAGTCTCTAAAATTGAGTCCCCTACCAATGCTTTGCCAAGTCCAAGCAAATCCGAATCTGGATCAGGAGACAGTATCATGTCGAGCTTTAAGCCGACTGATAATGCGAAGCTTTATGCATCGCCTGAAAATGTTCAAAGCGTGGCTTATAGGGCTAAACAAATCGAAAGTCAAGCGGTTCAACCCCCATTACCAGCCAAGAAAAGATCGCCAACACGAGCCAATTCCATGCCACCGCGGCCCAATCGGCCCCAAGTGCTTCGCCGTTCAATGGTGACAGATGCGCCTGTTAGCACCGGGGAGACTGTGGAAACGTATGCCGTCAATGGTAGTACTTATACGACCTACACCACTTTTAGGTCGCCCATAACTCCTGATGAAATGCCTGAATCGTATTCCACTCGGGTTTTCCAGCCTGAACCCCTCACTCCAAATGCTGCCATTATGGAACATACAGAGCCACATATTCCGGAGCCCGATTACGACCTCTCAGATACCGAGTGTAATACTATCCGCAAAGCCACAACCATGGAACGGAAGAAGAAGAAATCCGTCAGCTTTGCTCTTGATGATGAACAAGCGGCAGTCTTACAGGCAGCCGTCAAGTCAGCACGTGTAGAATCCATCTTGAAGGATGGCTCTAGGGACCGAGGAGGATCCAGTGGAGCTAATGAGAAGTTGGACCCCTATCATTGCCACCACAATGTGCCATTTGAAGGGCGTAGTCTACCTCACCGAAATGTCGCCACAGCCTTTGTCAATGAGAAGTATGCTCGGCCAGTTGATAATATCCCGGAAGTAAAATTGAATCGTCAGCCTCTCGAAACCTTTGCACATCAACCCTCGGTAAGAAGAGAGGAAAAAGTCAGAATTTCGATCACTAATGACGGTCCTTCGAAGGCAGTTATGGTCAATCGATCTAGTAGCCACGCCGGACATCTCGATAGGTCATTAAATCAGGCTCCCTCAATCCAGAAATCGCAGAGTTTCAGTGCAGAGAAACATAATAAGGTGGTTAGTTCGAAGAGCCATTCGTCAAATCAACCTACGATGACGACTTCAAGTGGGATTTCTGCTAATGATATTGCCAAGGCAAGGTCAACTTTAAAGCCTTCCAGGTCTTTCCCTCAAGAATTGACAACAGAAGAGGGTGAAAATTCCTCGAGTGGAGTCAGTTCTGATCAGGAAGTTGGTGGAGGAGGATCGGATTCCAGCAAATTTATCACTTACCTGCCCGTAGATGCCTCTCTGGAACCGCCAAACAACGGGATAACCAAACGATCCATTCATTGGGATAACGTCTCTGAGAGCTCAGATGATGTGTCGGAGAAATCATGGGTGTTAAGGGCCGAGCAGGACGACATTGGACAGAGCATCGTATCCATGAAGAAAATGCTTCATCCCAAATTGGCCGCCATATTTGACCAACCAGCCTCGTCAGCCACGCTCCCTTCCAACATGCATTTGAAATCTCAAGTGGCCAGATCTGTCTCCATGGGTAGAGGGGATGGTAAGGCAGAAAATAAACAAATGGTCTCTTCCATGTCTCAAACACCACGATCCACGGCCCTGGCTCAAATGGGATACAGCAGCAAAACTTTGCCATCTAGGGGTCATCACAAAGCAACAGCAGGGAATCCCTATCACCAAAACCAGCATCAACACCATATTCACGGTCTTCCTTCAGGAACTGAAGAACGCAGTATTTCTGAGAGTCTGGCACTTATTCAACAGCACGTGCATTCGTTGGGTGAGGTCAATTCACTCATCAGCACTTCCTCTCATCCAAATCAGTCAGATGTAGGTGCAGTCATCCCTCCTGTATTAGCACCACCTCCTGGTTTCTCGGACTCGGAGTCCTTTTCCGATCACGAGTCCTTGAACAATGCCGTCACTAATCGGCGGTTCGGTTTCGGAAAAGTGTCCCAAGCAACTAGGAATTACTCGAATCAGACTCTCACCGAACAACTCCGCACAGAGCGATCGTCCGGTAAACCATCCGGGTCAAAGAGTCATCATCGAAACTCCGCTTTTGTATCTCGAACCACGGATTTTGATCCGTTCAATTCCGTAATGAGCAAAAGCGCCGATTTTGAACATGGATTCACAACCACAACGACCAAAAAGTCGAGCATGAGGTCCAAGCCATTGATGGGATGGACCGTACAAGACGTCTGCTCCTGGTTGGACAACCTATTCTTGGCCGAATACAAACCCACTTTCGTCCAGAATCAGGTGGATGGACTCAAGCTATCCAGTCTCACTCGAGGCGATCTTGAATCATTGGGCATTATCAAACCTGCTCACATTCAAGCCGTTGAAAAATCTCTCAAGAGAATATTGGCCTAGGTCAAGTCATAAACGCGCCAATGTCACAACAAGATGCAATTCGCGCCATTTTTCTTTGCTGACGGTTTTTTCTGTTTTTCCCGCTTGAGGTTGCGAGAAAACAAAGTTTGAAAATGTCGCGGGAATGGCAACCCAATCTAGTCCCATGTGATCTGTTTTTTTTTGGAGATTGTTTTCTACTGGTTGCAGTTGTCCGCCAAATTTGCTCTTGTGAATTATTAGGAGCTTGAAAATGATGCCAATCCAATCTACAGTTATTTTCTATCGATCTTCCTGCTCGTGCCAATTTTGCAAGGTTCCTTTTGCATGCCAATAACGTTTTCCAGCAACTATCGATCTTGCCCCTCTTGAACTCTTCCGTTGAATTGTAGTCCCGCGATGTCGATCTTGTAATTTGTATTCATTGCAGTGACTTTCCTAAACATGATACTGATTGATCCTGATTATTGTAAGAATCAACAATAGTATGCAAAGAACACACTGTTACTGAGCAATAATGGCTGTGAAAAATCCATGTCTTTTTCTCCCTGGAACCGTATCATCACGTAAGCTATAATAAATATAGGCGATTCTTGTTTCACTAACGAACTTGCATTTGTTTATTATCCTTTCACCTCTACATGATAACAATACAGTAGTAGCTTTGAAGCACATAAACCAATGGGTGTACACCAAATCGTCTTTCAAGAAGGTCACTTAGAATTTGTCGAAGGTCATCCGAGTGCTTGACGGAGGCCTTTTGAATGCTAGCAAACTAGTTACATGGAATATTTCACTGCTTAAGAGTATAAGAGCAACAATGGTGGTTGGAAATGATAAGAGTTTCTTAACGTTATAAGGAAACATACTTATTTCTTGAGAACATTTGGATATTATTCGGGTTGAGGGTGATCCTTCAACATATACAGACTGCTCTCTCTTAATAAAAAACTTAAAGTACAATAGCTATTTAGGGTGTCTAGGAGTGATTTGCCAATGATTGAAGTATTAGTATTACTCTATGGTTTGTTCGCTTTCAAATGAGTATTACAAAAAGAGCCGTTGGAGATACAGACCAAATTCCTAAATTTTACTTTACTTCCAGGAACGAATGAGTGGATTTTAGTCGACCACAACATTTTTGGGTCTAAAAGGTCAGAAACCATGGTCCAAGAGGAAAATGAACAGTATTCGGTGCAAGTCTCAAAAACTTGTTTTTCATCGTTGGAGCTATTCATTACACTGGGATTAGGTTCCATATCCTACAATCTGAATTTACGTCATACAAATTTTTGGTCTCCTTCAGAATACTCAAACGAAAATGTGAAATTTGTAGTTCAATACATTGCAGAACACATATGACGTTAGTACAACAAATGATTAAATGAGCTTCTTTGGTTTGCAGGGGTCACAATTTTAAGGCTACTTTGTGTGTTTCCAAGTGTTAAAGAAATGGTGAGAGTTGAAGAAAACTGCTCTTTTTAGGGGCATTATTAAACAATCAAATCGTTACAAAGAAGATTCATCTGGCCATCGTTGGTTTTTTTAGAGTTGGTAGACAATTTGCATTTTCATTTCTCGGGCTGGAATAAAAAGAACCAATACATTTATTAATACATGGATGAGCGTGTATTTGATTTTAAAAGTAGGCAAAAGACATTGATTTCATACTTTGGCCTAAACTTAATTTGCTGAAAAAGTTTCTCGTGGTGCACAGATAAAGGCAAACATTTTTTTAAGATTCTAAACCAACAAGAAATAATCAAGGTATGTGAAATAGGCCTAATCACATTCAAAATTAGGCGTTAAATAATTTAGAGGATAATTTCCTTTTCTTACCATGCAAAGTCACCCTTTAGGCATGCAATGTGATGAGTCAAGGACCTTGGACGAGTTTAGTATCTTTATTTAGTTCACTAATTTATGAATCGCTCGGGGGTGGTTAAAAAGAAACCCTTTCGCCTCTTTAGATCTTAAATCTCATTTAGAAATATAGAAATCGTTCTTTTGGGAATATTCTACTTCGATTAAACTTTAGCGACAAATTGAGTGACAAATAATAACGTTAGAGTATTGTCAAACCAAAAGTAGATACTTGCTTTCGTGTTCTTTGATTGCTTTGCACTTCCCCCAAAAACCAAGGTTTATGTTACGAACCAATTGCGATTGAAATATGAACGGGAACCCCAAGGTTAAGAATGGATAATTGTTCGAATTTGATTCGAGTCAAGTACGATATTTTTCTTCAAATGAGACGAGCCCCAGGACGCTATGTCAACGTACCACAAGTATCAGTGGGCAAGAGAATTTTGATTAAAGTTTATCTTAACTCAACGCTCATTATAGAAATGAACATAAAGCTGACATATAATGTGAAAATCATTTATCATTCAGCCT
>NC_081442.1:3204205-3205082 GCF_007210705.1 Tigriopus californicus
GTGGCTCATAACCGAACACGAAGTCCCGAAGATGTTGACAATGGCGAATCTAATATCAAATTTGTCGACTTCCCTCACTAGATGGCTGGCTACATTTGTGGGTTCAAAAAAGATCGCTAAAACCGGGTTGAAAAATACCCTTGTAACTTGGTGTGAAACGGACAATCAATGAGAAAAAAGATCAAACGAACCTGTAGATGAACAGACAGACAGTGAGACAGACAGAGGCCTTTAATTTAGAACCCATTGGAGCCATGTGCAAGGGGTGAACTAGAGACTATAATAACATATCAGAGTAGCGATATTGATAATAATAATGGTAATAATGATATTGATATGAATCGTAAATCTAGGGTGAACGTACCACGATGACGATGGTGACAGTGGAGCCAGAGGGCGGTTCAAGAAAGTAATTAAAGTCGTTCCGCTGATAATGTTGCTTGATGTTGTTGTTGTGCAGTTACGAAATTACAAAATGCAACCAAGTCTTGATAGAATAACTGTACAAAAGTCGTCTCCTGATTAGGTGTGTTTAGGGCAAGCTCCCATATCATCTATGTATATCGTATTTGCTTTCTATGCACTTGCTTTGACGGCGTTGTGGTTGCTATTCGAGGTGTTGTCGTCATTCTCAACGGGTTGGCCGTCGCTTCCGGGGGCGTTACTGTTGCTCGCGTTTCCATCTTTTTGTCCCAAGGCCGCAGGTAGTTTATTGAATCGGCTGTTCTTGTTCTTGAGAGGATAAATGATTTGCTTCCGACATTGGAGGGCGAGGAAATAGCCCAACTCCACACGTCGATCGCGACCTTGCACCATCGCCTTCACCTGAAATGGATCCGGGAGGAGAAACCTTATTGATTGGAACATGCCATGGGGG
>NC_081442.1:3205114-3205333 GCF_007210705.1 Tigriopus californicus
TGAATTTAAAAGTAGGCAAAAGACATTGATTTCATATTTTGGTCTAAACTTAATTTGCTGAAAAAGTTTCTCGTGGTGCACAGATAAAGGCAAACAATTTTTTAAGATTCTAAACAAGAAATAATCCAGGTATGTGAAATAGGCCTAATCACATTCAAAATTAGGCGTTGAATAATTTAGAGGATAATTTCCTTTTCTTACCATGCAAAGTCACCCTTT
>NC_081442.1:3205369-3289719 GCF_007210705.1 Tigriopus californicus
ATGCAGTCTCACTCGAGGCGATCTTGAATCATTGGGCANTACAAGATTGGTATGTACGTAAACAAGATGACTCGTAAATGACATGGGATTCGACCACGCTCCTTTACCTCATGGGAGTCCACGATCAGGCCGTGTCCAGTCTTGATCTTGTCCTTCGTGTTGTTGATGACATCGTCCCGGATACCGCGGCTGCAATCGTCCACCAGCATCGTGCGAAATCCTAGTTCCAATCCATGAAAAGCCGTTAAAGCTGAAAAGTTCGAGATATGAAGGAATGAGTGAGTGAGTCGTTCAATTCTAAGTCGGATTCTCTTCTTGAGGGAAATGCGAAAGCGTAGGGACAGAACCAAGGAAAGCGATGATAATATTGAACCATTAACGAGAGCCTTACCCACGCAAACATCTGTGGCCAGACCGCCAATGAAAATATCGGTCACGCCTCGTCGGAGTAACTCCGTTTTCAACTTAGTCTCGCTCATTTTGTGATTATCGTAGAAGCTTGAATACGATTCTATAAAGCTATGGATGCCTTTGTAAATCATGACACTCCCCTTGCGAACCTGAAAATTGCAAAAAGGACCAAACACTCACACCAAAGGACGTCACAACGGTGAGCACTGTCAGAGCGGATCTGAACTACGCAAAAAGCTTCGTGACCCTGAGGACAAAGGCAAGGCGGTTTCGTGTTCCTGGATGGTGCTATATGGTTAGTAAGTAAGTGTGCTAAGTTTGCCAAGGTACAAGCTCTATCTATATAGGTCTGCGTGTGTGTTTGTTTAAAGACCAAAATAGAGACGCGAGTGGTGCAATTTAAAGGACAGACAAAGGCTGATGAAGCGATGGAAGAGAAACACTTACCGACGCACACGTCATAGGCTATTCCGCAAACAAAGATGTCTGTGACATTCTTGGATCTTAAATGGGCTTCCATTTCGGTATGGCTGATCTTCTTGTTGTCATAGAAGGCCGAATACGAATCAATGTCCGGATTGATGCCTTTATGAACGACCATTGCATTCGAAACCACCTGCGTAACAAGAGCGTTCGGGAAAAGACAGTCAGAGAAGGAGTTGAAAAAGTTCCATGGATGAATATGTACATCAGTCTGATTTACAGTAGTTGACTTATTCAATTCCTCTATGTACACGTTTTGGGCACAAATCATGCTGGTAAAGCGAACACAAGTGGCTCTTCAATTGATCAGAATCTTAGGGGAGCAACAGGCTCAAATCGGTCCCATTTCCCAACAACCAGCGACGTCCAAAGTCAGAAGTCTGGACGCAGTAGTTTGTAGTTACAAGTTCCTCTAGTCCAGGTGGGCCAAGTGCCTCTCTAATCCACCAAGTTATTTTGGGACAGTAATCAAATGCAAAAGTTCTCATTGGACCACTACAAGCCCGGGCGGGAATTCAACCCCGAGAACGCCAGGAGCAGAAGTTTATGGTACAAAAGGAGGAGTCAGAAAATCATGTCAACGGTGAGGAGGGAGAGATCATGCGAAACTTTCATGTACAATCGAGAAAAAAATACCCCTACAAACTGCCTTCCCCTTTCGGTGGTGGTATTTTTCTTTTTCATTTTCAAATTACACGCCCTACTTGCTTATGAGAGCTGAGCCACCCGACCAATAACGATAATGAAGACTAGCCTTTTGTCGGTAGGTGCATTTTTGGTGGAGGGAGCTGAAGTACCTTAAGATCCTTGTGAAATTCCGCTCCCCAAGTCTCTTGAACACAATGTCGTGGCCATAGAGTTTGCTCGGTCAGAGGGGGCCCCGTGAAGACCACCGTGTCGTACATGGAGGCTTTGTCCGGGTCTTGGATCTGAAAATAGACGCGGAAGAGGTTTCTCTGGCTGCTTTGGAGATTCCAGCTAATGATTAATGAATGTGGTCCTTACCAAACTGGTTTCGTGCAGTTGCCGTAGCTTTACGTTGTCCACAAATGATAGATGGTCGGAGGGATGCCAGTCCAAGCTGTAGCAGTACACATCGAAAGGAACCGTGTCCAAAAGCTTGTTGATCGGGTCGATAACCTGCCATCAACAAGGGGGAAAAACCGTCCGTCTTAAAAGCGCAGACCCGACAAAATCATTCGTGAGGGCAGACAGAAATTGGCGACTTTGAATGGGCCTCAATTAAATGTTGCCAAGATTTCGTTGGAGGAAATTGTGCCATTAAAGTGTCATGTCTAAACTTTCGGAGTGACTTTCAAATACGCGCCTTTCCATGCGGGGAATCAGTTCCATATTTGTGCGGAACTTTTGAAAAAGATTGATTGCAACCTAAGCAACTGTCGCTATGGGTAGTTTAAACACAGTGAATTTTACTACAGATACGACGCACAAATAATCATGGCAATCATCATCTAAGCGTGGACTCTCCGGGGAAAAGGTTGAACACGCATATTTATGGTCTTGGGATCGGGAAAGAAGCTGAAAATAAGTATTGACATTTTGCGTCTGGTTGGCGGGATGGAATCATTTTTTGCATGTTCAACAATGAACGACGTGGTTCTTTCTCGGGTAGGCGAAAACTCTTTGACGAGTTTCCCCAACTTTAGGAACAACATGCAATTGTGAAGGCCAACACTTTTAACCTCTGATTTGTATGTCAGGCATTGGAAAACATCTGACTAGTAGTAGTAGTAGTAGTAGTAGTAGTAGTTCATTGCGGTTTTCGACCTTCCAATCCCTTCAAGATTTGTTCCACGTGTCAAAATGAAGTTTGTTGAAATAAAAAGTCCGCAGAGGAAGCTTTTCAATCGGGAGCAAAAATCTGCATCAAGCCAATTATTCTTGATGGATAACCCGAAAACGACGACGACGTTCTCAAGGCCTTTTGAATTTCCGAGTCAGTTTTAACTTTGAAACTCCTCGCCTTTTGCCTTAGGCGGCATATTTTTTGCTATGTTCCTTCTCATGAATTGTTTCCATTTGGGTATGTGGATGGTTGGATGGAAGGCGAGGAAGGTAAATTGATTCCTTGAGACCAAAGGTGAGAACTAAACGGCTTGGAATTGCATTCCATGTCGCCATTTCCTCTAGGGCCTACAAATCCATGTACGTAGCTCCCAATCTAACGAGAGAAAATGTTCCATGCTCCAGAAAGTGTTCGCTTCGGGTTGTGTTTGATCAATACAAAGCAAGTGAGAACAAGGACTAACGAAAGAGTCTATTACTGGCCCCGTCTACTACGTATTCTACTACGTATAGTACTACTTCTCGTCCACCTACTACTACCATTCCTATTACCACTACTACTACTCCTATCGTGACTTTTACGACAACCTGCGAGAACAGAGGCGGAAATATTGGCAATACGCTGGCTACCTTGAACTGGGACACTTTTCGGGGCAACAATCAAAGCAAGCAGGAGATGGCTTTTACGCTTGAAAGTGTCATAAAACCACACAGAGAAACCCGGACTTTTCGCTTTTCGCCAAACAACGATGGGATGAGGGGGAGGGGAGGGGAGTAGTCCAAGTTCCCTTCCATGTCTTCCTTCTTCTTCCACGTTTGGACCCGAGGAAGAATGACGTCACGCCAGTCATTTGCATCGAATCGGTTATTGATTAACCAATTGGGTTGAGGTGAACAAATCCTCACTGGGGTGGCTTTTCTCTCTCTCTCTCTCTCATGGGCGTTCTGAGGTTCTTTGGGTCGAAGGTACAAAAGACGAAGGCTTTTTGGCCCCAGTTGACAAGGCAACCACCCTCCCACAGTCCCACTTGAGCTCGTTCTGAAGCTCCTGTGGTCTTAAAGGCTCCTTTTGACAGGTGACTTTTCTCGCCATGACATTCCAAATGAACCATCAACCATGAGACGGTGACGTCAGATTAAATCTTTGCTTAGATGGGTCCGTTGTTAAACCAATATCGTGCGTGACGTGTTGGAGCCTTTTTTCTTCCTCTCAAGCCACAACCCCGAAAGCCATTTTCAATTTGATGGCGTCCTTTTCTTGCCCCTAAATCAGACGAAATTCCAGTTTCCAGACTGGCAATATGACTTGATGAGTTGCTACTGGTAAGTCCCAAACATACGCCGATCGGAAAATAAGACGAAAATGGAAGTCAACATGGTATGATTGGCTTTTAGAAGAGGCTTTTTCTTCGTTTTCGACAACACGCAACGATCCAAGCACGGGTTGAAGGTGTCTAGCTTGATGACGTCAGGTGCCAAATGATCGTCGGAATAGATTCCATTTTTGGAACAAGCCCCCCATCCATATAGGCCTTTCTCGGGACTTCGGATGCCTCGATCAATAGACCTCTTAAACTTTTGTGCGACGGTGTCCAAGGTCATCAGCCAGTAGCGTCATGACCCGCAACGATTTTTTGCTTTGTTTTCCTCGGTAATAGAGCCATGAAACTTGTTCCCAGATGAGCGACAATCAAGAGGGACAGTTTGACAGGCACAAGAGCGGACTAACAGCTTTTATGGCCCATTTACAAGGGTACTCCTCCAAGTGACCAGAGTTCCGACCCCGCTAATCAGAGAGCCACATGGACCAGGCAAGGACAGGTCTTGTCCATCTTCCAAACGTCTACTTTGGAAAATGAGCAAAAAAAGGACACACTGAACTAAAATAGCTCGACCAACCACGATCAGTTGACATGGCTTGGGAACTAGCTGGTATGGCATTTGTACGTAAATGCACATTCTGGATGATTACTTGGCAAACTTGGTGAGCGTGTTGATAATTTCAAGGCGAGAGATGCCATCCAAACTTACGTACCTCTACGCCATGTTGACCCGCAGGGCAGTTGGAAATGGACAAAGAACCATCAATGAAGTCATTTTGAACGTCCACCACAATGAAAGCGGAGACGGGACGAACAACCTAAATAGAGGAGGGTGACAATGTTACGTTCTTCATCTTTTTTTTTCAGGGTGCTCGTTCGTCAGATTAATACCTTTTTGATCCAATTGTTCCAACAATACACAAACTCCTCCTTGTTCATGCTGCCATCCTGGAATAATGAAAAAGTATTTGTGGGAACTGGCGCAATACAACATGGGGCATTTTGTCCTGACTGAGTTTGAACATTGGTGAGTGGTGGACAAAAAATAACACCAAAAGAGACTACTATCGCACAAAGACGAGGAGTGTTTTTTTTAAGATTTAAAAAGCATTCTAGAGGATAATACCAAAAGCTTAGCTCACCCTAGAAATTGGGCGTTTGATTATAGCGTGAATCACTGATATATGCAAGGGAATGCTGAGATCGAGAAATAAAATTCCCGATTCGAAAGAGTTACGATCCAAAGTAGACGTAACACAGAATTTCAGTTCAATCGAACGTTTGACTCAAAATGTATGGTTGGCAAACAATCACCGCAAGAGAACTGGCTGCCTCATTCAGTCTATGCAGAGTTTTACCGCGAACTTTAAGAGGGCATAACTTTTGACCTAATCATTCGATTGCCCTGAAATTTATAACACGTTGTTGTAGTGACTTGGAACAAGTAGTCACATCCGAAGTAGAGAGGAAAACGTTTCATAGAAACGGAAATGACAATTCTTGAACTTGGCGTCCCTGTCCACCTTCTAGGGGTTCATAATGATATATGCTGGCAGCCACAGCGTATTAATAGCGTCCCCGCTTTCCAATCCGCTATGCCCGGTTCGATCACGGGCTAGCCGGGTCCAAACTTCTTGGCAGTATCTAATAGTCAGTATAAGTTGCTACTTTAACAGCTTAAATGTGGTCATTCCCCAAGACGAGGTACGTATGAACACCCATCATCAAATAGTAGCAAGACGAGCGATAGAGCTGCCATCTGACTACGTAACAAACAAAACAGGTTCATGATTATAGCACGACTTTAGGCAGGTTTCCTTACAAATCCTGCGCATTCTTTTTTTTAAGAATGTTGTCTTTTAGAGAACATTCAAATTCGGTCCTTGTAACTGACGGCTTTCAAATAGATATGGTTGGCAATTCTTCATTACTCACTTCCGAGCTAAAGGTCCCGCGGAGCTTGTTAACAAAGACTCATATTATCATATTGAAGTTCCAATTTCAATACCTGGCTGGAACCTGCTATGAATCTGTAACTGACAGAGCAACGGGGAAAAGCCAGCCAAACATGGCCTCAAGCACTAGCCAAAGCTCTGGCTGGATTGCGTAGTCCACAAATATCTTTGGAAAAGACCCTTACAAGTTCGTGGTTTTTCTGCGTAATTCAGAACTTTGCTTGTAACTACGTGTTTTGTCCACCTCTCTCCTTAGTTCACATCACTCTACTCCGGCAAATATAGATGGAAACGCCCGGACGTCGGCTTGTCTCAATAAAAATCAAACTTCAAACCCGGATTGATGTAAATATTCATGTTTCATAAGTAGCACTGGTCAATGAAGCGCATTACCAATGGACTTAAGTGGATTTCAGTGAATCTTCGAAAAAGCTCATTAAACCCATCAAAGGTCACAAAAGCTTTTGTGGCATAGATCGTGCCCTTCTTTCAAGGTTGTGACAATTATTCGTAATTACTACAAACTAATCAGAAGAGCTAGGTTTAGGTTGATTCGGCTGAATGTAGTGATGTTTTTAACTACTTCACAAGTACCTTTCTTTCATAGTAAATTTATTTTTAAAAGATATGTAGTTATGAATTTCATGTCATATTCTGTGCCAAATTTATGCTCGCTGAATCGTCAATCAGGCCTTATACAAATTAAGCCAATACGATTTAAAGTACGTTCTCCCAGTTTTATGTCGACAATCGTGCTTGGTTATCCCTACAATTAAAAAATTGAAGAACGTGCCTCAATTTCATTGAAGGCATCGTATTCCTACGAGTATGATTGAGACCAGATTCAGGTGGCAGAAAATATCGGCATCAAATTTCTGCTCAATCACGGCAAATGCGAAATGCATCATTCAAAGCTAGAGGACTGCCCTCTTTCAAGTCAGATCCACCATAAGAAACTTAAATCACTGAACTGTTTCATGATCTGATGCCCATTTGGCAAATTCGTGCTCTAATGATACACCCATCCGAGCAGGAAAAAATACTTCTAAATTCAAAAGAATGATGCCCTATTGCATTCCTTGTTCTCGCTCGAGTATCAAATTTTCAAAAAGTTTACTTCAATATGTATGTTGTAATCGTGTTATCCTAACTCACCCCACTGATGTTGAAAATGGAGAAGAGGTCATTGCACATGTACGTATCTAACGGATAGGACTTGCCCTTCTCATTTCTAAAGAGAGCCTTGAGGAGAGCAGTGAACTCGTTGACATTCAACGAGTTATCCCTGGAAAAAAAGACATTGAAAATCACCACGTACATCAACCACTTGGTCAATGATTCTTACTCGTCTTTATCGAACGCCTTGAAGCAAGCCTCCATGCTTTTGGAAATGTATTCTTTGGGCTTTTCCGCACCACTCGTCTCCTCAGTATTGGAAGCCAGCTTGACGGTCGGATGATTTCCCGGGTTCGGTTGTTGTTTCAAGTCTCCTTGGACTGGTTCACCTGGATCGGTTCCCTCGTCTCGAGCAACTAAATGGAGCAGGAAATCCTCCTCTGACTCCACAGGCTTCGACAACTCGTTCGTGGTTGTTGGACCGGCAACGCCTTGTTCCTCGCGTTCCTTGTGTTCCATGGTTGAGACTGAGGAGGGCGGGCAAGGCACTGGTTTGATTCCTTCTTGGGACGTGGTACTTGGGAATTGGGATCGAAGCTGGAGAGGGGGAACAACTCGTTGGAAGGCTGGAAGGATCACTCCCAAGTTGAATACAACTCACAACGAGTGCGCGGTAGAGAATTGTTCCATTACATTGTGATGAATCTAAAGCGATTGATTCTATTGAAGGCAGGGGAGAGCACCAATATAGGTCTTTACTCAATGAGTTTTGAATCACAAATGAAGGAGGTCAACCAGTACAAGGTCAACCAGGGTAGGAGCTTCATGGGGCTCTTAAATGCTCGTGACTGGGATGAATGCAGATGATCATAGTGAACAATTTCGAAGCACAAGGAACTGGTTTTACCATTCCAAGTTACGTAATTTAGACCTGATGATAATTTATTAAGATCTCACAATGCATCCGCCCACGGCCACGGAGCGTGAGGGGGAAAATTGTGGAGATTATAAAGAATTAGAGCGACTGCCATCCGTTCTTTGAAGCATGAAGTTAAATAGAAATTATCAAATTCCAGACTCCGTACTCGCGTTTTTGTTTGGTCAATGCAACCCGATCTCAGTCTGACAAGGTTGGTCGTTAACGGTAGATTTGCCGTGATTGTTTTGTGATTATACAAGAGAAAAATGTGTTATCGCCTGTGTTTATAAAAAAAACCCTCAAAACTTCTAGGGACATCCCTTTTTCTTTGTTTCATTGAAACGACTAGAATATATGCTTAGAATAGAAAAATATGCACGATAATTCTAATGCGAATTTTTGGCCAGCCGGCGGCACAATGATTTGAGACAGAAATAATCGATTTATTAGTCTCATGTCATACACATGAAAAATTAAAGCATCCATTCTCATCACTAGTTCTTCCCTCAAAAATTACTTGCCAAAAATGAAAGGTTACGTCTAGGGCCCGGAAAAATAATCTATGATTAAAATCAGCTAAAATATGGAATGAAAAGGTTCAAATCAGTTGTAAGAAGGTGGATAACGAGTATTTCGACGTTTAAACGAACCTCCCTTTCTTTGGGATAGAATAATGTGCAAAAACCTATTGAAAGTAATTCCCTTAAATCTGATTTCAAACAACATGACAAAAATCTCTTAATTTCTCAAAATTTTGGATGTTATGGTTAGGATTCGAGAAAAAGTCTTCTGTCCCAAAATGGGAAAAATAGTTCAAAACTTTGACCCTTAGTGATGCCATTATCCGGCAGTAACCTCAATTTCCACAAATTAAAAAAAAAAAAAACATCAACGTCGTTTTCAAGCTCTTTTCTTCCTGAGGATGACCAGGGCAGTCCCAATAAAATGGAAAGAAAGTTGACAAAAACCCATTTGAAAATGCACCACAAAGGTGGAAAGAAAAATGCAGTTAAATGTAAAAACAACTAGCAGGCACCATTTGTTCTGTTTCCTTTTTTTTAAGCAGAATCATAAACATAACTGTAAGCAAGCAAAAAGTGACAGTGAACAAAAACGCAGCTTGTTCTCTTTTACAAACGAGGTCGGTCAAAGCATTTGCTTTAAGAGAGCTTGATAGCGAATATTCATTATTGAAATCCCGAATTAAACGTGACATTCTTTCTTTGGATAAATATCTATAATATTTCAGTGATGTACGACAATGAAAATCCCAAGGTAACGGATGAGCGTAATTCAAAATTTGCCTGTTTATGACGAAATTCCAGCCTTTACAAAAAAATGATTACCGCATTTCCACATGTATAGCTAAATGCTACCATGAAGATATGATAGTTTTTCACTTTAGACAATTCGCTTTTTCCTCAAACTTGTAGGATCAGATGCAGGTGCTTTTTCGTGGTTAAAAAGTTGTCTAGACAATTTGTATTCTCTTTTTTTCCAATCTATGTAAAGGGCAAAGTCATAGAAAACAAAATCACATATCCAGTTATTTATCTATGAACAAGCCATAGCAGTTTTAGGTCACTCAGTTATGGAAAGCAACCACTATCGCATTTATATCAATCAATATTTGAGCTTAAAAGGGAATAACTACGTATATTTACGGAAAAGTGGATGCGTGCGGATCAAGTTTTCCTTTGGCGAAAGCAAGCTAGATCTCGAATGTAACTCACTAGTTTGGGCTAAGAACACCGTCAACCCTGATTGAAGTATACTCATACTTATAATATGGTCGGAATAACTGTTGTTTAATCGAATCAAAATTGAATGAACCTATAAAAGGGGGGGGGGGACTATGACCGATTTGATGCTGACCCATAGACACACAGTAAAATCGCTTGATACAGTGATTTATCTGTGAACAATGTCGTACAAACAAAACATTAGTGTTTACCTGTCAGAGTTGATAAGGTGCTTGGAGCAGGTGGAGTTAAAAACTCTCGGATTATGAAGCATGTCACGCATGTGTTGGCGGGCCATCGAAGAGAAAGCTGTATGGTTCAGCCCAATTGAGAAAGTCTTCTTCCTCTCTGGACACTCTCTCACCTGGGCCTTTCAAATTCAATTCGCCCTGCACTTGACATTGATCAGAAGCTTTGGCAATCATATAACAGCATTGCGCTCATGCTAAAAAAAATCCCGCATAACTAATTATGGCGTCATTTCAGTTAACATCTCAACCTAGCTTAACATAAAGGTTTTTATAAGCTCATCCGAGCTCCGAAGCCGCCCATTCCTCCGCTAGAGTGCGTTACAAACCAAGTCTCCTTCGTCGATCTACTAGCTCGCTTGAGTCCAGAAACCTTCTCTTCAGAGCCAGCCGCCTTCGACCAACAGTGCCATCATCACCCTACATCATCATGGAGTAATTCAATGTTCCATCTGTGTGCAGGTACATGCACCATTGTATCCCAAGTTCGTCGGAACTCAACCCATCCAAAACTCCTTCAACTCCTTCCTCAGCTACTAGGTGTGTGCTATCGTTACTCATGTCATTGGCTTATCAGTCCAATGACGTCTGTCCAATGAATACATACCTCAACATTAGTATATCCGTACAGCATCGTCAGATCCACTTTCCTCTGGCCCGGCCACCGCTGAACCGAGGGTTGAATCAATATTGAGCTTCCAGGCTGATAGATTGATCCATCCTCCTGAATCATGATAGATGATAGGGAGTGATCGTCGAGTTTTGATTGAGCGTGATGAAGGCCCGGAGAACGTGCTCCTTGGATCAGGAGTGGGTCCGAACTTTCGAGGTGGGTCCGCCTGAGCGATATCAAGGACACACCTTGTACGAGGTCACGTCCAAGTTGTATCCCGTGGGCTTTCCGGAAGCCAGCACTCAAATCACCACCCAGAAGCGGTTCTCCGAGTTCCAAAAGCTCCATCTGGCCTTGCAACAGATCCATAAGAATCTCTATCTCAAGGATCCGTTTCCGGTGTTGCCCAAGGCCAGTTATTTCCATCGCTTTGATGAACAAGTCTTGCTAGAGCGACGCAGGCATGCCGTGGAGCTACTCGAGTTTGCCGCTCTTCACCCGCAGTTGTACAACAGTCAGGTGTTTGTCCAGTTCTTCATCATCGATGAGAATGACGAGGGCGGTTCGGATGAGTCCTCGGAATGGAGTCGCAACGCATCGCCCTTTGAAGACGCACCGCCGAAAAAGGCTCAAACCCGGCAAGCCCAATTGAATTTGAGTCGGGTGGTCAATTTGAGACAGGACGGCAACGTCATGGATGCCAGCTCCATGGCCACGGCTCTTGGACATGACCCCACGCCCACTCTGGTGCCGTGTGCGGTGAATGCTCAGAAATCTCCCGCTGTCACTCCCACCACGCCCGAGGAAGAGATGAAGAACTTGCCGGACTACTTGAGTGAGGCCGCCGAGGACGTGAGTCGAGCCGTTCATTTTGAGATCGAGGAGAACTTTGAGGAGAGCGTGGTATGCTATCGAAACGCGATTGGCACGCTTTTGTCCTCGGTCCAACAAGACCGATGTCTGAAGCGTCAGGCCTCGGTCAAACGGCGCATCGCTCAGTACATCTCCAAAGCCGAATCTTTGGTGGAGCAGCGGAACAAACGTGATAGTTCAAGCCGAATGAGGATGAGGATGCCGATGATGATGAGCACAACTGGCACGGGATCTTCATCATCACCCGCGGTCAGTCCCGTCAGCCAGAGTCGGATCCCTCATTTGGATCTGTTTGGCGATATCAAAGACTTGAAGCGTTACAAGATTCTCGACGTGATTTCCAACAAAGTACTACGCGCCCAAAGCTTCGAGGACAACGATCAGGTTGTCATCAAAGCCCTTCAGAAGTCTTCATTAGTCTTTAAAGCTTCCAAGAAATCCTTACTTCCCATCCACATTCCGTACATGGTGTCTTTAAAGTGTTACTACGAAACGGACGATGCCATATTTTTGATACTGGATTACCTGCCCCACGGACAGTTGTATGACGCAGTGCGACACATATTTATACGCAATGACGATGAAACACCCGCTAATGCGGCTCGCAGTGATAGTGAGAGTGAACTAGTCAATACCAATCCCTCCATTTCCGTCATCAAACCATCACAATCATTCCTGAGTAATCGTGAGCTCATGGACTTGGATCAGGACGAGGAGAATTACGAAGAAGGCCACAACCACAACGACGAGGACGAGGACGAGGACGACCTGGAGTACGTTCATGCCAAAGATCAGGATACAATCCTTTGCATTGGTCAAGACGGGATCGAACAGATCGATTGCACCCAAGGAGGCGGCCCCATGTCCAGCTCTGGACCCCAAGATCAGAACTTTGACTTCATGAGTGATTGTGCGGATGAAGAGGGCGAAGATGCTTTGGACGTCCCGAAGAGCCCTTCGACCACTCAGATGCTCTTGAATTCCCAAACCCTCTTGGCCAACATCGACTCCAAATTGGAGGGCGACACCTCCACGGCCGAAAGGGTCATTGCTCGTCTGGACAAGCTGGAATCCACGATCTACACCCACATGGAAGGTCGGACCTTCACCCCCAACTCGCCCTTCCGCACGAGGAAGCTCACCACCCCGTTGAACATTCGCCCCATCTCCCGAAACTCCAACGACTTGGGCTCGTCGGACTCGGAGCCGTTGATGAGTCCCGAATCGCCCTATCGCTCCTTGCCCCTATTCCGAACCTACAACTTTCGCGGCCCTCTACCCATCCACATCATCCGCCTTTGGGCTTCTCAACTGTGTCAGGTGCTCATGTCACTCCATGCCCGAGGGATCCTCGTCAAGGACCTGAACCCCCGAAACCTGCTCTTAGCCTCCAATGGCGACCTCTGTCTCACCTATCAATGCGAGTGGGTCTCCATCGACCGGTCCATTGACGTCATGGCTCAGCAGTGCTGGTACACGGCCCCCGAGGTCCAAGACATCCAACCCTTGGGTCCGGCTTGTGATTGGTGGTCCGTGGGAGTGATCCTGTACGAAATCACCTCCGGCCAATACTTCGTGGAGAGCTACCCCTGCGGGTTGAGGCTCCAGCCGCCCGTCGAGTTTTCCGTCAGTATTGATCCTCAACTCGTCGACCTTATCACGGGGCTTCTCCAACGAGACCCCAGTCAGCGGTTCAGTCGCGAAGATATTCAGAAACATCCGTTCTTTGCCGAGATCCATTGGCGAATGGTTTGAGCGATCCCTCTCATCCATGAAAAGTGAAAGCTGACTCAACATGTGGGTTTGCGTACAAATTTCCCGCTTTGAATGAACTAGAGTTGTGCGTACGTTCTGTTGGCGCCATTTAAGTTTGATTATACTGCCTTTGGAGTGAGAATTTTCGGGGATTAACGTGGGATGTGCGAAATGTAGAAGTATGCTCAAATCCAGTGTCTGACAAATGTTAGCTAGTTCACAAAGAAATTGACGTGATTTTTTAAAACGTTTTCTCTTTGTGTTGCAATGATTCTGAATGAACAAATAACTTTTGTTTGGTCATGGAGTAAATTAAACATAAATGCATTTCCAGGCCGAATACCAGAGAGTGACGCGGAGTTCGGTCGATATATATTTTTATTTCTTTTTTTTTTCTTGCTTGATATGTTGACTAATAAATTTTCAATGAATTCGGAGAAAACAACCAGACCGAGTCGAGTTGATTTCTCACAATGCGGTTTCCGAAAGTTGCGCACAATTGATTTTCATTACTTTGGAGTTTGAATTCATCTAGGGAGTTTTAGGGAGACTTGAGATTTGATAGCGGTCCAACTGATCTTGAGGACAGCGATAATCGTAGCAGCATTGATTCGCAATAATAACAGCATTTGTAATGGTAACAGTAATTATAATGCTGATCAAGGAGGGGAAGGAGCGGGGAGGGTTGATTTCGTTTAGCTGGAAAATGGTTCTCGTTCTGACATCATTACTGGCTTTTAAATTGCAAATTGCGAGAGAGAGGCTTGTCTTCTTCTTTGCGTTGGTGTACGTACAGTATTATCGGGTAGTACAGAAAACAGATGCGTAAGACACTTGAAGGGTCACTTTAGGTCGAGATTGAGTTTTATCCGGATTGCTCGGCAAACGTGAACAAGCATGAGAAAATAGAGATATCGGGACCATACTAGATAGTAATGTAATAATGATAATTATATGATAATAGTAATAACCTAGCTCTCATGGGAACATGGCTTCAACTACTAAAGGTGTTGCAACCCACTTCTACGAGAAAGGTCATATTTGGACTAAAAATGGCACCAAAAACGAGTAAAAACGAGTAAAAACCAAGCATCGCGGAGGTGAACAGATACAACAATTAATCACGGAACAAAAGCGCTTTTGAATGACAATGCAACTCGGTAGACTCGAGTGATGGAAAGGCTTGTTGTATGTGAATGAGTCTCCGCAGGAGACAGTTTGATGCAAAGTGCATTGTACTCAAGTGTCACCACAAAACCCATTTCAGACCAAAGTCGAGAAAAAAAAATGTAATCCCCTCACACCTTGGCCTGTCTTGAACACCAAATTATTATGCGCTTTCATTGGATCTACGAACAATATGGTTCTCTATCTCGTGTTGTCTTTTCGCACAGGCTACCTTTCCATCAAACCAGTCTTCCTTTCAACCGCATTGGTTTAAAATAGTTCAATAGGGGATAGGGTCGCCTCGTATTCCAAACTTGTTGTTGATGACGATGTTGCTGATGTTGTTGCTGTTGTCGTCGGCGTCGTCAACATCATTGAGGATTTTTTCAGCTTAACAATCACAGCCTTCATTGGTTGGGAATCAAGGCCAACCTCGATTCGTGGAAAATGTGTGGTGTTAGGGCAACAAGGCTGGGCGTGACGGAGGGGGTTCAATACCGGGCTCACGACTCGTGCCTTGACGAAGGAGATTCTCGAATTCATTTTCCAACAACTGCCGGGCCTAGAAAAAAAAAATAAGCAATCTTATGATCGGCTTGAACTTGAGAGCAAGTTATATCGCGTGCAAAAAGTTACCTGAGTATTTTGAGTCGGTATTTGTAGGGCTAGTGCGATGCCATTGGCATCAAAGCCCTCGTCCAGGGCGATCAAAGCACCATGGACACCAGATTCAATTAGATTGTTGGCATAATCCTGAAAGCGAGTAGGAATAATACATTCCAAACCCTGTCTATTCAGTGGCTCTTCTTTCCTCACCTTTAGACCAATGCTTATGACCCATTTGATGAGCCGCTCATTGGACCACACCAGGACATCTTTGATTTCGTGTTCGGAAGCTCGACGGCGATTCTCCAGCTGGTCGCGATCGTAGTTGAGAAGTTTGAGACACTTGATCCCGTATTGGAGGCTGGTTCGGTGGAAGCTGTCCACTAATTTGAGTTGCGTGCGAAGATCTTTCTTGGTGAGATGGTCCAACATCCGTGCATCCACCAAACACTCCATGAACGTCGTGCGATACTGAGAGAGACCTATTCAATGGAGCAAGAAATATATGAATTTTAGGGTCCGTCTGGTCCATGGTCCAATATCAATCTCTGACCTAAAGTTGGGAGCCACGTGTTGCCAATCCATTCGTGGTTCATGTCTCCATAAGCTAGAGTGGTCCTGGAGGTGGGCGGGGCCGACGGACTGGTCAGCGAGACCATTTCTTGGATGGCCAAACGTAACTTCAGCCTATGAAGAGGGTTGGAGATCCCGATCTCCCTCTGGATCTCGGTGTCCGACAACGCAGACATGATGGCACCAGACTTGACGTTGGCTCGACAAGCGGCCACGTACCACGCAGGCATGCCCACCCACAGCTCCAGCCAAGCCACGATGGTGGGACCGTTCCACAAGGCAAAAGGAGTTCCCGCTTTCATGGCCTCGTCAAGTAGCTCAT
Organism: Tigriopus californicus; assembly: GCF_007210705.1. Lineage (NCBI taxonomy): Eukaryota > Metazoa > Arthropoda > Copepoda > Harpacticoida > Harpacticidae > Tigriopus > Tigriopus californicus. The sequence continues at coordinate 3,221,281 of NC_081442.1, forward strand.
GCCTAGAACCAAGCAAGGATTTGTTTGACATACCCATGTCTTGTTCGAGATTTTAGTTTCCAAGCCGAAAACTGGACTCTGGTCAAATCTTACTTCTTCTTCCTTCGCCGGTCGAAATCGCCTTTGCCGGCCAAGCCTCCCAGACCTGCACCCATGCTGTCCGAGGATGGGATATCACACTCCATGGCCGATGGTCCCGGACCGCTACTGTAGGCTGGATGATAGGAAATGGTCGACGAGTTCGAACTCATGGGCTGGAAGCCTCCCGAGGGAGAGTTCACAATCGGACCCGTGACATAGGCTCCACCAGCTACTTTCATGGCCTTCAATTGCTTGTCCTTCTTGCCAAAGATCCGACCCAGAGTGGACTTGACACCCTTCTTTTTGGCAGCCGCTACGGCAGCCGCAGACATTGGAACGTTGGGATTGCCCGCTTGATAGTAGCCGTATTGACCCGTACCGGCCAAGGTGTGGTGATTGAATCCGGCGCCACGGTGAAGCGAATCTTGACTACTAGCCGCAGACGACATTGGAGAAGGTGTGGAGTGAGAACTGTCCTCCATGGAGGTTCTGAAAGCGAGATGAAACGATTTATAATTGCGAACACATCCAGATTGAAGTTCTGTCCAAGCGAAGCATCAATTGGCATTTTCTGTTCAACATCATGCTATGGAGTGTATGTTCTTGGGCCATTGGCAAAGTTGGTGCGGGCGCTCTTGGTTGAAGTGCAAACATAACAATATGCGTGTTTTGTCGGCCAGGCCAGGAGACCATCCAAAAGAAAAAATTCAAGTGTACATGATAGATGCGTGTGGATTAACGGAGGGTAAAGAGGGCCTGTCTCATTTATTCAGTCAGAGGCTCAGGCGCTAATGTGAAGAGAGTTAGTTCATGCCGGCTTTCCACCTGGTTAAGAGTTGATGCTGGACGTGATCCTGAATCAAGGCTGGACTGTGGTTGCCCACCATTCCCGAGGTTGTTGGACCTCCTCCTCCTGAACCGCCCATGAAGCACCCGCTATGCATAGAAGAAGCAGCTGGCGAGCCAATGACTGGCGTCTGACACTCGGACGGGCATTGACTGCCCACGGGTGTATTGGAGGCCGCAGAGCTCATGCCACTAATGAGGAACAATAATAATTCAACAACAACAACAACACAAATACAACGAAGGCAAGATTCATCATGATGGCAGAGGTCGGATGTGGTCTGGATCGAGAGTGAGTGAGGATTCAACGTACTCTCTAATACCATGATGCGAGGTGACAACCCATCAAAGCCCAAACAAACTTTTCTCCAATCCACCAAACGAACGAATGAAGAAAAAGGCAGAGCCCGAGACCCACTCAAGCGCAGGAACCATCTCTCGGCTTTATCTCCAATTCCATCCATCCATCCATCATTACCAGCAAAAACACAAACAAAACACGGAAAAAACCCTAACTCTTAACCTCGCTAAACCCACAAACACGAGCTCTCTCCCCCCCCCCTTCCCCTATTCATCGGCCTCGAGAGCGTGAAACTGGAGGAAATCGCTGGGCAAAATTGCTCGCTCGTTTGTACTGGCCTCACCTTCGAAGTTCCTCTTGGGAGACGGAGAGTTGAGCCACTCGATCGAGTCTGAGAGATCGCGGCGTTGGTGGACTTCCATCCATGATCCGGCGTTGGCTCTCAGCCTCTTCTCGGTTGATTTCCTGACTGGGGGTCGACAAGTGAAGCTGAAAGAGGGGCAAAATCCATTAATGGATCGGAGATGGAGAGAACAAATAAAGCTGGATCGAGCTTTCAATACTTGAAACAACAACAATCATAATGGTATTTTATCATCATCATGGAAAGTTGAACTTTCATGCAGAATAACAACATTGAAATGTGGTCACGATTTATGGTTGGAGTATGTTCACGTCTTTTTCATGTTATGGAAGCGGCTCTGATTGCAAGATTTTTGCGGGACTTTCCGGTCTCCAGGGTTTCCAAGGCGATCGTTCAATGCATTGGAAGTTGGATCGTATGAATATTTGGGAAAATGTCTGGGACAAGAGAGAAAGAGAGCTTCAAGTCCTGCTACAGTGTTGGAACGACTTGAAGAGCAGTCGACGACACGCTCATAAATTTGCTCTTTTAGTCGGGGACAGGGTGCTTTTGCCTCCGTCTTCCTTGACAAAAGGACTTCTACTCTCGTTCATGTATCTACGTACTGTGCTTGCACAACCACCATGTTCAGTACAATGTGCATGCACTGAACATGCGTGGGTCCATGCGGACCTTGCCACCAAGACTTGAGGCAGTCAAGGACTCGATTAAGACGATTTCTTCGTCAAGGAGAGAGTTTCTCGGAAGGCGTAAAAACAACTAAGTGGTTCGTTCAACTTGGCCAACCTAGTTGACTCCTGCTTAACACGAGTTGACTTTCGTGCTTCGTCGAGAGGGCAGATCTATGTATGCAAATGTAAAAGTAATCCTCGAGTTGGTTCTTGGTGTGGCCAAAGTCATAATGACGATTCTTTACCCCAGCAGACCTCGATCTTTATAGTCCGAATATGAGGGTCTGTCCTGAATTTTGATCATATCTTTTGGTGAGGCCCTCACGGTTGGAGAGAAAGGGGAGAGAAAAAAGGCATTTCCAACCAGAATTATTGAGTTGCGACGAATGGGCAGGTTACCGAACGAATTCAGTTCTCATTCATAAGCGATTGAGACTTGACAAACAAACAACACTGAACACACACGTCATCCCACACATCTAGAGTGCTGTATAGTCGAGTCCGTTCCGTCATGCAAAATCAAATTTGGCGCCAAAAGTAATGTGCCGGAGAGAAATTTGAGCGGGAAGTGCAAAACATGAAAGAACATCCAAACACATAAAAACAATAGAAATGGTCCGAGACTCGCAAAACATGAGCAGTACAAGAAATGGAACGAACTATGGAGGTGGTTTGGACGGGAAATGAAACGGTTTGGGGATAGGTTCGGTACAGTAGTGCACACCTTTTGGGCGAATTTGGACTGTGCCTGATCTGATCTGCGGTGCTTTTTCCCGCCAAATTGGCGCATGACAGCAGGAGACATGGTTGCAGGAGCCTACAAAACATAAGATCGGGTGGAGATTTGGGTGGTTTGGTCCCAGTTTGGTGCTTGCCAGCTCTCCACCAACCACTGACAACAGGCAATCAAAAATGCATGGTGCATAACCAATCGTGAGAGACAGAGAGAGGAGGCAAAGTCAACTTAGGTAGACCAACATCCTCTTGTTATTGCTCTTTCAGACTTCAGACTTTAAGGATGGAACATCGACAACTGACAAGGGTTTTTTCAAGCCAGCCAGTCAGTCATCCATCTATCTATTCATTGGTCGAGCGAGAGGCTGTAAGGTTGTAGTCTCTCTAGGTGTCAATGTGATAGCTTGACATCGGGGAAACTTGTTGTGAAATTTATCAAGTTTTGCCACCACTTTTTCTTGGCCACAACGATAAGAAAGCGAATGAACGAAACAAACTTGGGAAATTTGGAACACAGGCCAAATTGAGGCTTACAGGAGACAAATAAAGGGATCTTCGGGGATGATGTTGCCTTATTCTAAAACATGGAGGGTGAATTGATGCCCACCACAAATTCTACGTACTCTTCAGGAGCTCAAGTTTCTATGGTAATAAAAACGTAAAAAGGGTGCATATTTCTAGATGGACGAAGAAGGGGGAGCAAGGGGGGGATTAGATCAGATGTTTGTCAGACTCAGAGTTGCCCCCAATCTATAGATCAACATCTCATAAATATGGACAAGTATAATGATACGGGCTCTTATTAAGAGCCTACCGTCTATATATGGCCAACGTGTAAACCAAAAGTAGTTGGGTTTCCTTTTTTTTTGAGTGCGCGTACTCTGTCGCATAAAGTACGCACTAACTAAGCACGAGTACGTTGCTAACGCTAGAAATCTCTAAGAAAAATACATGTTGGCTCATAAGCAAAAACTCGGTCGAATACTCAAGAAATTTGGAGGCTCGATAACAAAACGTCGGTAGCGGATTCGCTTACCGTATGATATTTGTGCATGTATGGCTCATTATGATGACCATGATGAACTCCGCTCATTAGAGACGCTTTGGGAGTGCTCCGCCCACTCATGGGCGGCGAAGAGGGCTCGAAGGGCTGAACTGCGGCCGAGGGCCGCCCACTTCGTGGTGGGGGCTGGGGAGGAACGCCCAGAGGCTGGCCACTGTGGTGATGGGAATGGGACGAGGAACTGGCGAACGAGCCGTGCTGTGAGTGAGATTGGAGCAGGAGATTCATGTGCTCTACACTGCCCACACGAGACTCTAGTTCCTCGGCTCTCTGTTCCGTTGTCATCTTCTCTTCTTGAATGAGTCTGAAATTTGCAATTAGAAGGGTCATCATCACGTAATTAACTGTTTACGAGGGCCGTAATAGGCCCCCGTCAAAAATTTATGATGTTCCTCAACGGAGTGAAAAGAACCCGTTTCAGATTTTATGTCTTCCTACAGCAATCAAAGTTGTTAATCGTGTTGTGAAAGACATGGATGAGTCGGGTGGAAACTAGAAGCCCCATCATCATACCTGATCTCATTGTTGATGGCATCTAATTGTTCTTGGAGCATACATGCCAAGGTTTGAGCATCCGTATGCCCAGACGGTGACATGACATCGGTGAAAATGCTATCGTTATCCTCCACATCGCCTTCGAACGACTCAAAGTTGCCCACGTTGCTGTTATGGGCCGAGAAATTCCTCCCTTGCTTCCACCCTTCATCCAGGGGTGTGTTGGCATTGGAATTCTTGACGCTCCGACGAGTTAAGGTTCCGCCGCTACTGCCTCCATCACCCATGTCCACATTACCGGGGGACAAGTTCCTAGAAATAAGTACGATTCCATCATGGTTTTTTTTTACATAGGTGTTCGCTCCGTGATTTATGGTCCTTCCAAATCAGGTCAGTCACACCAAAAGCAAAATTGAGACTGGTCGATGGAATATTCTATTTGAGCCACAAAACCAGGAAATGTCTTTTAGTCATATCAGTCAAACTTCGAAGATTCGAACTGATACACGAGTACAAACAGGAAGAAGGGCGATTCAGTAGTATTTTCGACAAAATTAAAAGGTTTGGTTTCAAAGTGGAAAAAGGGGGGTATGGAAAAATTGTTGGTCGCATATGAAATGGTCATGGGGTCCAGATTGGAAAACTTTATAGAGCCCATCCACGTGGCCATCAGATACCCAGCCAAAGTATTTGGGAATTAGAAACATTTCTCTCAAAAGTCTGAACATAAAGAGCAGTACCAAAAAAAAAAAAAGAGAAACACACATTTATTCCAAGTCGGAAAAGACGCAATATCCCGGATCCCGTTTTTCCTTTACCTGTTTTTGAGGCACTCTGCCAGACGTCGTTGTCTGTATTGGAGATTAGAATGTGTTCTTCACTCTCTGAGAAAACTCGCATTCAATGGGGGCAAACTACTCGGGGAACATGTACAACTTTTAAGAAAGGGGGGGGGGTGTCTTTTTTCATATCAACTTTGTTGGGTGGAAAAGGGGATGGAAACACGCACAAAATGCCACTGAGGGGTGGTGAAATTGATGGCCAAGGGCTTCAAGAAATTCCTGTACGGCTATAACGGGTGAGTGAAACTGGGAATGAGTAGACGTTTTAGACATTTACCTGGTTAGAGCTTCGGTCTGCTGGATGTTGTGATGGATTTCTTGCTGCAGCATTTGTCGCTTGACATTTTCCACTTCCAATCGAGCACGCTGAAGCTCCTTAAGGATGTCCACCTACGATTGACCAAGAAACAAATGATCGTCCATTATTTAAATGAGAAAGTCAAATTATCGTCATCTGCTCCATGATTCCGGTTTGGAATGTAGGACCGTTTGCAAAAAATAAATGGGAAGACAGGAGAGGTAAAAAGACGCAAAGCTTCGGGAAAGAAACTCCTAAAAACATTTTCAGTGTGGGCGTCTGAGAGGGGGAAAACCTCCACGAAACCCCAACTCACCCTTTGTTGTTCAACATCCTCCAATTTCTTCTTGGTTCGCTCAAGCTCATTGCTCAGGTGGTTCTTCTCCTCGAGTGAATGCATTCGCTCTTTCAAATGGACTTGAAGACGCTCGTTGGACTCTGAAAATATCAAAGAAACCCCCCTCATTTGTAGCATATTATGCATGAAGCCTGTTCAACAATACGCTTCATCTCGCCGGAACGAATACCTGAAGCGAAAAATCATCAACCGATCCAACTGCCAACGCCCCCCACGCATCTAACAATGGAATATCAATAATAGTTTAGCTTATCGGACAATCCCCACTCCTCAAGCCTTGAAGCCTCTGACGAGTGCAGTGGTGGAGATTGTGTTTAGGCGAGCAACCCGTAGCACGGGGTAGAGTCCATACGTACATACACACACACACACACACACACCACTTGCTTATCAGGGGATTTTCTCCAACACCACCCGCTATAAATTCCTGTCAAAATTCGGAATTATTATCGTTCATGCATCCAAAGGCATATGGTGAGATAATCCTGTATATGCGATAGAAGCGACTAGAGGTGCGTCGGTGACAAAGATGCTCCACACATGGATGGATGATCTGAGAAAATCTGCGGGCTTCGGCCAAGGCCACAGAACTAGTCCAACCCGCATCTTCCTCGTCTTCTCTCAAGGATACTGGAAAATAACTTCGGATGGGGGGCTCCACTTTTAACACCTTAAAAGCTTGCAAGTCCCGACAACGAGGCAATCCAGCCAATGTTAAGTGGGTCAAACTGGGAAAAAAGGTCTTGGACAAGTCGGTTTGAAATGAAAATGGAATGCAGTAAAAGTCCGTGCGCTGCACTGAAATCGGGAGACACTCTCAATTTCGTATCTATTTCCCCAGTCAAAGGAGATTCTCCTCTTAATCTACACAATGGCTTGGCACAACTTTGGAATTCTGTCTGGAAGAACCCCTTTGGATGGATTTTGGCTCATCTTTCTTTGGGTCTGTGTTTGTCCGTCTGACTGAGGCCCTTCACCAACGATTTTCTCAACATCTTTCCAGCCAATGTTCACGCAAAAGAAAATCCTTCCACACTAAAACCACACTAGCCTTAGGGTCTAGAAAATCAGGCAGAACGTGACATGTGCTTAGTTGATTGTGATCCAGCTTTTTCGCACTTTTTGAAACCTCCTGGTGGATTCGAGAAACTCGATAGGATTTAGTTTCAAATCATTTTTTTGCCACGAACTTGGCTGATTTTGGGTTCATTCTGCTATTGTATTGGAAGATAAATTAGGAGGGACTTTTTCGCTCACTCGTTGGAATGAACTGGTAAACTCAAGAAGGGAAAAAAAGAGCTTCTCTCCTTTTGATGTTCATTCACGACTTCTTCATAATTAGCTTCACTTTGAAGGCAGGGCGGCTCTTGTCGACTCAAGTTCTAAGGATGAACTACATCACCAATACGCTTTAACAACATGAAATGAACTTGGACAAGTTCAAGGTCATTTCTTCTTGGGCCAAGTGCAAAAAGAGTAGCGTGACAAGAAAAAAGCTGGGAAATACAACCAAAACGACCCATTACTCTTTCTTCTACCGAGTTTGAAAAACAAACCGAGAGGAACAAGGTAAGACTTGAGAGAGTAAGATTCTTGAGTGCGCAAAACCACTTCTAAATCCATGGAAGCACTCGAAAAAATTCAATTCGCCACGATTTGATTGAGAAGTGGCCGAAAACATGTTGTGATAGGACAAGAATTTGAAAATCTTCAAATCTAGACCACCCTAATCCAAAGAGACCAGGTGAGCAGAGACGTTAAATCAATCTGCATGGGAAGAGCATCATTCCTCACTCAAGAGGACTTCAAGGAGCAGATGAAGGGCCTGCGATTATCATTCTTGTTCTCGCATCATCTTTTCTCGTCTCTTTGTGGTTGAAAGTCCTTTCAACTCCTCCCCTTCTTTGGAAAAGGATTTTTCGGCGAACAAACATGTTCAATAGGCACGCAATTTTTGGTGTGCTAACAAGAGCGAGTGGGCGGCCAGCCTATGGGCCAGCCTATGGGCCAGCCCACCAGCCAAAATCCTACCTGACAGAAGTTTATCGACAGTAGCTGACAATCGCTGGTTGTGCTCCTCGTTCATTTTCAGGCGTTGCGTGAGCTTGAGCACGTCTGCACTCTTCTCCTCCAATTGGCTCTCCAACCTTTGGACTCTTTCCTCGGCCGTGCCTTGTCTCTCTTGGGCCTGGGTCAAGGCCTCCATGCGATCTTTGAGCTGTTCCTCGATATCGGGCATGGAGGCGAATTCGATGAGCTTTTGCTCGGAGATGTCTAGCTTCTCGGTGATGGCCTTGATCTTGTCATGAGAGAGCACGTATTGTTCTTCCTTATTCTTGATCTCCTGCTCGAGTTTTTCGTTCAAGTCGTGCAGCATCGTGGCCTCTCGTTGACTGTTCAGATAACGCTTCTCGAGAGTGGCGATGCGTTCCTCTTGATCCTCTTTTTGAGCAACATTTTCCTTCAGGTCAATTTCGAGTCGTTTGATCAGTTCTTGCGCACTGTTCAGCTCTTTGTTCAGCTGGCCTATCTTCTCCTCCATCTCGGCCTTCTGGGATCGCAAATCGGACAAGCTCCGATGGGATTGACCCAGATCTTTGGCGTGCTTTTCGATTTGGCGCCGCAGCTCCAGGACCTCGGGGTCCAAGGTGCCATTGACCTTCTTGACGGTCGTGGTGGTGGTGGTGGTGGTGGCAGTTCCTGAGGTGGAATTGCTGTCTGAATTGCTATTGGCATCGTCGGCTCCGTTCTCGCCATTCTCTCGCTCCTCCCCGTCGTCCCCTGATTTGACTACAATCTGACCGGACTTGAACTTGTTCAGCTCGTCGCGAGTGCCTTCGAGCTCTTCTTCAAGGGTGCTATTCTTTTCTAAAGCGATTCTCAGCCTTTCACGGACCTTCTCGTCCAAGGCCTTGTGATGCTCGAAGAGCGATTTCAGGGCTTTCAGCACTTCCACTTCACTCGAAACGCCGGATTGTGAGGCAGCTTGTCGTTTCACGACCGTCATCCGAAGCGATCGCTCATGTCGAGACACAAGGCACTCTAAATGCTCCAAGAGTAGCCGGGTATTGTTTCGTTCGGCTTTGAGCTCGGTGATCTCCTCGTCCTTTTCAAGGACTTGCTCTCGGGATTGATTCAGCTCTTTGGTGAGGGTTGCAAACTCCTGCAAAACAAAAGACCAGGCGCGTTATCATTGGCTTTATCTCGCAATCTTTGCTTCATTTTTTTTTTGGGGGGGGAGATCGGAAGAGCANGGGGGGGGGGGATTTGGCAGAACATATGGATTAAGTCATCTCCCTCGTTCTTCTGCTTCGACAAACTCGTAAGTCTTAATGTTCAAAATTGGTCATGATGAAACAATCGAAGAACCATCCATGCCTGTCAGACTGTTTGTTGCAATGAGTTTCCTTGAAGGGATCATGAGAGCCATCTACAATGACAAGATCGATCTTCGGGAGATGGAGACTCTGAGACGCAATCTCGGCTTTTCACAGCTATTCTTACAAATGAATGCGATCTTGGATTGCTTTGAATCTTGGCGATCCAAATCTTGTCACTTTCAGCTTTTTTTCTTCACAAAAACATGTGCACCTATTACTGTCCGCAAAAATACTGCATTTGACGATCTCATTCCCTCCTGGGCAAATAGATTTTATGGCATCATTTTGCAATCGTCTTTTCCTACTAAACTCGTACTGAAGGTATGAATTTAGGTAGTCGTGACAGGATTAAGGTCTTGAATCATGTGCAAATGGCGTGGGATCAACCGGGTTGAAATGTTCAATGAATGAATCTGATAATTGGGGAGCCATTCGAAACGGACAAGCGGGTAAAAGACAAGAGGCCCTTCTGGCTGATGGTGGGATTGGGCCCTTCGTTTGACCAATTACATTATTCCAGTTCAGTTCACGCCCTTTTTTTGCCACCCTTATCTCGCTTCTGTTAGCGTTCTGTTAGGATATCTACGCGCAATTCGTCAAACAAAAGTGACAAATGAATGAAACTAGTCATCGGGGTATTGCCAATAGGCTTCAACGTCCGGAGCAAAACCACCTTTAAGGTGTCAAAACGTCGAAGAAAAATGACTGAATATGCAAATATATTCCTGGGAAGACAAACAATTGAACAACTGACCACTCAGGTACAATTACTTAAGTACGAGTATAAAGAAACCCTCTTATGCCACCATCAAGTGTAAAAAAAAACCTATCATAAGCAAACTAGTCTAGCGTTAGCTAGGTCGCGCACTCCATCGAATACTAAGCAACAGATTATAAGCAACGCCATCAAGAGAAGGGGGCATTCCTAAGATGGTCACGTCTTGCGTGGGACCCTCCGACCCTAAAGCTGGTTCATGAAAAGAAGAAGAAGTGGATCAAGTCAGCATCTCGATGGCACTCATCTCCGCCAGATGAGACCTCAGTCAACCTCGACTACTTTTTGCTCGGCCCTCTTCATCGACGACGACGACGACATCGACGACGACTTCTACTTCCTGCAGTTCTAGTCTGCCCCTCTCTCAGGCAGAGCAGAAGTACGTGTCCCTTCTCGAGGAACAATTTCCCCCTACGGTTCCCTCGGCTCGTAGGCAGAGGCAGTGGTGGTGGTGGTGGTAGTGGACCCATGCAGTTCAGGCGTCCGTCGACCCGCTCGCTTTCCCCTCCTCCTCTTTAGGAAGGGTCTTCAATCAATAAACGAAGACGTCTCGGCAGCCTCGACCGCCTCACTGCGAAGAAGGCAGCCTCCGAGGTCGAGCGATCGTCCCCCCTCCTCCAGCCAGGGCCGGCTCGGCTGACCGGCTAGAGGGGGAAAGACGGCCCCCAACTCCACCAACATTGGCAGTTTTGCCACTCACGCCTCCATGGTGCGGGTTGGATTTGTGGATTTGGCCTACTAGTTGAAGGCGGAAGATGGGGACGAGGATGAGGATGCGGGGGGGTTGTTGTTGTTGTTCTTCTTCTTACCTGCGGCAAATTTTGATTGAGTTGTCGCTGAAGCGAACCTCGCTCTTTCTCGACCTCTTTGAGTTTGGCCTCCAATTCCGAGGTCTTTTCTTGCTCATTTTTCAGGGAGTCCACCAATTTATCGCGCTCATCCAGCATGGACACCATGAGTTGCTCGAAATTGGCATCGTCCCCGCCAAACTGGGAGGATCGCTGCGAGAGCGAGTCCTCCGAGATGGTGGGCATCACATCGCACATCATGTTCCACATGATGAGACCGCGGCCGGGCCGTCACGCCCCTAGGGCGTCACTCACTACTCCACCCCCAATACAAACACAGAGACACGCCCGCACTCCACCGCACTAGGATATGAAGATGGGCTCGAACTCGATCAATTGTGTCAGACGATCGGAGTTTCGGAGGAGATGAGCAGGAGGATCTTATTTATGAGCCCGTGAGGCTTGCGATGACGGCCATCCAGAACCACGGCCGTCACCGACACCGGCTCATCGAAGTCCACTCCGTCCCCGTGAGGCAGGTGGGTGTGGCCGGAAGGGGGTGTGCCGTGAGGAGGACGAACACACAGTGTAGTAATAGTATCACGGGGGGGAGGGGGGGGTTCCTCACTCACTCTCTCACACACTCACTGAGAGGCGAGTGGTTTCATCACTGCCGTGCTCTCACTCCATGGATAGATAGATCGAGCGTCCTCCGTCCGCTCCTCCGTCTGTCCGTCTGTTTGCCCGCCGTCCGGCGTCAGTCGTCTCCGGTTCGCTCTCCCCGGCTCTAGCCTCTCGTTGAAGGAAGAGAACGAGGCATTCGAGGACTGCGAGCACCTCTTCCACCACACACAGCTGGGCTACGACTATCGTTTCTCCTGTCCGCTCATGGCCGGCCCGTGAGTGAGGGACGATCTGGGCCGCCACCCTCTTTCCTTCCTTCCGTCCTTCCTTCCTCTGAAACGTCTTCCTCCCTCGAGTTTCAAGTCACTCAAGAAGCCGATCTCCTTCCTTCACTTCTATTCTCAGGGGCCGGCTTGACGTTTTTCGCCTTTCCCTTTAAGGTCTGGCGGGCGGGCGAAATACTATGCGTGAGACCAGTCTAGCGTTCACCCGGTTCCGAGGCCATTCTGTGGTGGCGACCCCGCACACCAAATTGTACACGACCCTCGGCGAGCGGGTGTGTGGGTCGCCGGTTGCATCGCCTTCGTAAAGCAACAAACTCAGGGTGTCTCTTAACGTCCAAGATCGATGGTAAATATTTGGATTTGGGCACGATTCTCCTGACTGGAGACTAAGGGTCGTGATCGTCGTGATGGTAAAGAAAAAAAATCACGATCTGGAAGATCTTCATCCATTCAATCGGGATTTGATCCGGGAGAAATCACATCAGTTCAAGAGAACAACTCTTAGCCATACCAAGTCGTAGTTGCCATTCCCTGATCTGACAAATTTATAAATCCAGTAGAGAAATGTATCAGGGAACTATGGACAGATATATAGATAATATACTTGAGTGGGCCACAACGGCCTCAACCCTTGTCATGTCACCGGTATTTTTGCCTCAAGAATCTGGTCACGTAGACCTCAACTCAACTCACAGCAGCGACCCTCCGAGCCCGTACAAATTTGACGCGTGCGCTTTCCTGGCCTAAACAAGACAAAAAGAGTATCTCAAAAGTCGCCGAGCAAACTAGTCACTGCAAGAAAACTCTCGTTCTGAACTCGACAGTGACTGGTCCGCCTCGAGCCGATTACCACGGAAGTTCAATCGCCTCGGCCTCGGCACCAGCCCTGAAAGGAACTGGACGAGCATTGGCCTCTAGCAAGGCCGAGGCCGACTTTCGTGAAGACGGCAACAGGACCAGAGAGAACGGAAGAGAGACCGGCCGGGCATATCAGGAATGTCCGTCCATCCGTTCTACGAGCTAACCTTAGTACGTACTATACTTGGTACCCCGTTCTCTAAGCTTTGTATATGTTTTCGTACAAACAAGGGGGAGGGGGAGGTGTGGTGGTGCTAGGGGGGGAGGGACGAAGGAGGTTGCTAGAGTTGGAACTCTGAAAAGAATCTCTTGACACGTCGTTGAGGATGTGCATAATAGTTTATGTTGTACCAGGAAGGAAGGCGGGAAAGCGTGGAATTAGCTCCATATTAATTACATATTCACACGCCATGCCTCGCCGTCCAGTGTTCATGTGGAAGGTATCGTTCTCCAAGAGAGGGACAAAGCGTCATAATCACGAAAGCCTTCGGAAAACCACGCACCAGTTCCCCTGATCATAATATGACTTTTCCACCGAAACCCCTGCCACATGCGAGACGAGCTTCTCAAGTTCTCCTTCAACGAACACATGATAAAATCGATGGAATGTCTCTCCTCCCCCATCGTCCCCATCGATGGCATCGGACGAGGTCGTCGAGGAACCCTCGAACTGTGGTGGCTGTTGCTGTCGTCGTTGTTGTTGTTGTTTCACTTTCCAGGGAACAAGCAGGTCTTTGTGTTGAAAATTGGTCCTGTTTTTGTGAACTGGGAGCACGAGGGGTAAATGGGTGTCACACACGGCCATGGTGGGGTTAGTGCTCGCCACCCCGTGAGGGGGGTCGCAGACGGAATGCTTCTTCAAATAGGATGAGGGCTGGTGATCCTTGGCTTGCTCTTGAGCCCAAGCATAGATTAAACAAGAGCCGCCGATGCGTAAAACGCGGCTCATCTCTTGCACGGCTTTGAGCCGCCGTTCCTGCCAATTGAAGCGAATTCAATTTGTTCAAGTTGTTAGCGAGCTTATCGAAGGTGACTGTATCAATTGATGGTTGTCTTACCCAAGTGGATAAATGGTGGATGACGGCGATGCAAATGATACCATCGGCGGACCCGGATCTGAACGGTAGAAACAGGCAATCGCTTCGCAAGGACTCGAACCCACGCTCCCGACAAATGTCAGTCAAACCTTGACTGTAGTCACTTCCAACCTAAATATTTTTAAAGATAGTGTTTGACTATTTAACTATTTAGGTAGCTGGGATTGAAGCCAAATGCTTCAGAGTTATACCTTGAAGCAATCGTTTCTCAGACCCAAGTATTTGCCATTGCCGCACCCGTTGTCTACCAAAATCGATCCGGGATGGAGGGACCCCAAGAACTCTATGACCTTGGGCCAAGGTTTGTGCCTCGTCTCGCTGAAGTGTGAGGCAATGTTCTCATAAACGGAATGCACGTGGGTATCTTCCAAACTTTTGGCCAGTTTGTCGTCCATTGCTATGAGTTGATCACGCTGAGAATCACATTGAGCCGGGAACCGACATTGACATTCACCCGCCAACACTTTTCGAAACGTCAGAGAGACTCGAATCTGGCGGGCTTTGAGTGTCAGTCCATTGGTCTGACTGGGGATCACGTCATTGGACCTTGGCACTATCCCATGGCTCCAGACATATCTGCATGTGTATGATCGATGGCTTAATTCAATGATAATTTTTTTTCTGTTCAAGTTACGCAAGAAAATTTGCAAAGCGGAGGACGATGAAGAGATTTCTAGTTCGGCCCTTATTTCGACCGCAATGTGTTTTTAATGTAAGCTCAAAGAACAACGCTCAGATCGCAATTTTGACTTAGAAAACTCAATTAATAAGCTAAGTGCTTTAACCGAAAAAACATATTTCATTAAATCAGGGACAAAATCTGCGATACTTCGCGTCAGTCTCCTACTTAGTTCACAAATTATTGCTTTTTTAAATATTAAATAGAGCTACGGTTGAACATAAGAATGAGAATAGAAAATAATGGTTCTTGTTTCAAATTCAAAAACGTACCTCGACTCATCCGACATGACCATGAACGACCTTCTGCTTAAGATCACGGGCACCATGATCCCATCTGGATGAGTGAAGTTCATGACGGTATCCGATCCCAAGGACAAGGAGCAAATGGTTCCATCACAACAACTATGCGTATCGATATGGGCCGGAATTCCTTGACCGGGTTGATAACGATTAACGGTACACTGGTCGGGCAGTGACTGTCCAACATTGACTCTTTGAAGTAAATCCAACCACGATTGGGGCAGGGGTGGATCAATAGGTCGTTGGCCATTGATACTATTGGTGCCGTACTCAAATTCATAGCCAAAGTGTTGAACTTGCCGATTCTTCAAATCAGCCGAATCGTTCCAAGTGAAAGAATCGAGCAGATTTTGCTCTTCTTCTTCGGTTATCACATCTTCCAAGATTTGGAGACCTCGAGGCCAAGGTCGATGGGTCCATGGATTATGGCTCAGATCCGGGACCTTATCAACAAAGGCCAAGTAGATGGGATGGTCGCCTTGGCCATGGATGGCTTTAAATGCCTGCCAGGCCTGGCTTTGGTGCTCGAAACTGACAAAGGAGAACGACCTTTGAGGTAGTAAAACCACATTGGACACAGCACCAAAGGGCAAACAAAGGCTCAAGATGGATTCCTCCGAACCATGGGTGGTCAATCCTAAGTTGCAGAGTAACAAATGCTGAAACAAATATAAAACGTGAATTTTCGGTTCCACATGGCCGACGCCATGAATTCATTCATTACCGGACTGGGACCCTCTTCCGTTTCCGAATTGCCGGGATTGAGGATACTCAGGCCCAACTCTTTTTCCACTTTTCTCGTCACTCGGTGGGATTTTCGATCGCTTTTAAGCCTACCATTCGACATGTTGAGCAAAGGTGGGCACGGGTAGCCGTGTTTCTCTGCTCCCAAAGGGCATGTATGTCATGTACTGTGTATCGGTTAGTTCACGTGTTTTTGTTATGATTTTGACGTAGAAGCCAACTCTCAAGACACCAAGACATGTGGCTAACTAAACAACAAAATAGGAAAGAATACCACTTTTATATTTAAAATGTCATGACATAGGGGCAAATAGTTTTGATAATTGAAGTTGTAAACATATTATTGCCATGAAGTTACTTTTTAAACGAATACAAAGGTTTAGCCTGCCTACAGTTTCCCCTCTACTATGCCCTTATTTTTCTACATTGACGAGCAGGTTCGAGCCTTTCCAGCCGTTCCATCAGCTGAATAGGCAGCCCGTTGGCTGCCCATCGCTCCAAGATTCCGCAGAGCCCATCATTGAAAGTAGAGCAGATACATTCATACACTGGCTACCAATACAGACAGACAGGCAGTTCCATTTCCATTTTTATCGCCATCCTAGGCCTAGCCCTGCAAAATTCGGTGTTTCTCTTTGGCACGTTCTCCAAGATGTGGCTCTGGGCCCTCCTTTGGATACTGGGTCTGTCTGGGGCCGATCCGAGCCCGAATCTGGGTCATGGAAGTAAGGCGAAATGGTGAAGGATAGTCTGACTGTGTATGCCAATGTCTTGAATTTTGCAGATGAGAGTTGGTCGATATCGCCCCGTTTGGCCGTGTCCGCCCATTTGATGCCTTCAAACCGGAGCTGGAAGGGTGATGACGCCCGTGTTTCGCCGCCTTTGACCGTTATTCCCCGGAAAGATGATTGGACCATCATCAAAGTCCGCGAAGGTCTCTCGCTCAACATATCTTGTCGATTGGCGTATCCGCCCCCAGGGCGTCCGATGGGGGAGTGGGATGAGGCTCATGTGGGCTACGATCTCAATTGGTACCTCCCCGGGTCCCGAACGGGCAGCTTGGAACCGCGGAAAACGCCTACCCTCTTTTCCATGGTGTTGAGACAACTTCAAATGACGGATTCGGGTTCTTACAAATGCACGGCCAGGCGGAAAGATTGGTCACTGACCGAGAATTTTGAAGAAGAAGAAGAAGCCGCCGACCTAGCAGAGGAAAATGAGGGTCTAGAAGGAATTTTGTCCCATTCTGTAGTCCTTAAAGTGCTCTCAGGTAAGACAAAAGAGAAACGCTTTTTGGGAGCATTCATGTGATGCCCAGGACATGGTTTTTTTTAAGCCGATACGAGTTGTGGGACGAACTTTTTCCGTTGCCGCAATGGTATTTGCATCTTGAATCCGTATGTTTGCGATGGTGTGGCCGATTGTCCGGATTCGTCGGATGAAGCGGAGGCGAAATGCGGTTTGGATCCATGTGATGCCAAACTGCGTTGCGAGGATAAGCGTTGCATGGATCCGGGGTTATGCTGTGACCCGGAATTGAATGAGAATTGCTCGTATCTTCATCCTTGTTGCAAGGCGTTGGTCGAATCCAATCGACACTTTTACGAAATGGGTATTAAGAAGCGCAACAAAGATATCCACATTGTTCACTCCACCGTTTACTCGATCGTTGGTGAGTGCCTAATCCAGCTGATTCTATTTTTCTGCCTTAAGCCCACCTTCAATTTTGGTCGTATTTTAAGATGGCTTTTGGCGGGCACGTTGCTGAAATAAGTGGGGCAAGAGCATTTTATTTTGGAGCACTAAAATTCTGGTTTAAAACACAAACGATGGACCGGAGAGAACCCTTTAACTGCATATTTTGTATTCGAGCGTAATTAGAATGCGTCTTCAGTGAAGAACTGATACTCGAAAATAGCCCAAAAGAAAGGTCAAAGCAATATATTCAAGGGTAGAGCATCCCCCTATAAGATCAAGTGTTATCTACCGATGGAAATAATCATCCAGTAATATGAATCACAAGTTTCCATTGTACAATCAATCACCTACTTGCATTTTTACTTCATTATCTTTCCAAAGTAGTCTCCACTACGGGCTTCCACAGATTTTGACGGAAGCAAAAAATTCTTACCTCATAAACCGCTCACTTTGCCACAAATAAGCACTTTATACGGGTACAAGATCTTGTTAAATAGATCAACTTGGCCAAATTTGAGCCCATTTCCATGCTTAGGGATCTCAGGAGACACGGCCAAAGTTATGTAACAAACACCACAAAAGAGTCAAATTTTTGGCCTGCTCCTGGTCGGTCAACTACATAAGCCTTTGACATCATTGCTTTGAAACGAATCACTGAACAAGTAAATAGTATAAAAATGACCTTCCTTTAATTGAAGAGATTTTATCACTTGAATTCAAAAAGTGGCTCAAAGTTGGTTTGACCAAGAGCAGGCCGATTTGGCGGGAAGCTCGTTCGCAGTCCATATTTCTAGAAGGGCGCAAGTAATCCAAAAATTTGGATGTCCACTTGGCACTGCACCAATTAGTAGCATTGATTCCGTTCCGTCATGATTATATTCCACAGCTTGCATCTTAGCCTTCTTAGCTTTGGTTTTCTTGGTGACCGTGGTTGTTTGTCGGATCCATGTCCGGCGATGTCGTCACATATTTCATTTAGCCTCGGGAACGACTCCGCGACAGCCCTTGAGTTTGCATGATCTCGAAGTATTGATGCATTTAAGGCGAAACAATCACAATCCCTTCATTGGCATTGTGTATAACATTAACAACGGAGTGCAAATGGTGGGTGGCAATCGGAATGTCACGCCTCCTCCTCCATATAACCAAGATGGCCAGAACGAACCACCTCCACCCTATGATGGCTTGGTCGGAATGGCTCACGGAGGTTTTGCTCACCAAGGTGAGTAAAAACACAATTGGATTTTTTTTTCCTTCTTCTCAGTAAATGGTGGAACTTGATATTATTTAGGTATGAACGATGAGGAGATTATTCTTCTAAACAATAATGATGACGACAACAACAACAATGGAGATATCAACGGGAACAGTGAAATGGTCAATCAAAATATTGTCCAAGAGCAGCAACAATTATTATTGCAGCAGCACGAACAGCAACAACAACCACCCCCGAATGAGCAACAGAACTAGAACTTGCCCCTAGAACTTGTTCCTATCTGGAGCCTTGATCTCATTTTTGTTGTCTTGATGTTTGCCCAGATTTCATTTCCGTCTTCATCCTGATTGAGAAACCAACTTCATGTACAAAGTCAATATGTTACTCATGGATCCAGAACCCCAATGGATCAATCTGATCATTTATTCTTCCTGTCCATTTGTCTCGCTCATCTCACCTATGGAGCACGATCCTTACAATGAAAAAATTATTTTGAATGCATTTCACATTTCACCTCGTCAGAAATAAAGAAATCATGAATTGTGATTTTTGTTCCATTTTTCACGGCCCGTATTAAATGAAGCTTTAGTAATGCGAGGGAGGAAGCCCACGAAATCTATCATCTGTGCTGTGCAGCGATGGCAAAAATCGACTTTGAAGCAATATCTGCCATTTTCTACCATGTAATGGCAGAAAGTGGCAAAGCGTGGCAGAAAATGGTCTAAGGTGGTCCAAAATGGCCGCCTGTGCTTGAAATCCTTGATCGAAATAAAAAGCAATAGTCCATGATAAAATCGCATTATGGCATTATCTTTGCTAAGTAATGTGTACAATTTAGAAGCAAACAAGTCTGAAGCTAACTCAAATTCGAGCACATCCATAAACATTTTGAATTATCAAGTTCTAATGCGTTACAATCATAAGAGTTAAAAAAATCTCGTGAGCTTTTGAGTCTCTCAAGTATGATTAGGAATTTACTTGGTTACCATTTTACAAACCACATAAAACTACTGAACACTGTGCATGTGGTATGGAAGCTACTCTTTCTTAGTATGAGCCTGCTAGTTGCAGCATTCTCCTCAAGGATGCTACAGATTCTGAAAGTCAGGAAAAACACGAGTGTTATTATTAGGGTTCCCAAAATTATGCATACAAAAGGACCTCATTATGCAAATAAAGATGCGAAAAAACAAGCCCAGGATTCAAATAAGGATGCAAATAAACTTCAAAGACGATTTAGATGAAGCTCAGGCCATATCTTGCCAATAAAAGGCTGAAACATATGAGGGTATTTTTTGAAAAGCTGACATCATGGGGCACAATTTCATTGTAGGTGACGAGTTCCGTGGCTGGTCATAAAAAATAAGTTCAAATTTGAACCAATGTTTTTGAAAATTTCAGTTAGCAAAGCCATGCCAAAATCTTAAAACTTAACAGCTATTTCGTTGTTAATGGTCCAAGCCTTGTTTCCCAACCGGTCTAACACGGCCATCCAGCATTTACTCACTCTAAATCACACTTTTAAAATCAACGGAATCTGCAATCGGTGCTTGAATGTTTCAGCAAACTAATGATGCCAATATGTAGTTGTTTGTTTTCCATACTTGTAGACACTTCACTAGCTACTTTCTCTCGTTCACTCAGAAATCCACCATTATTTGTTAATTCAATTTAGTCTCATTGTTATAGGCCACAGCAGGCGTGAAATTGCCTGTTCCGGGAAGGACAACTTTGGGTCACTTTTGGGCCATGCCTAATGTTTTAGCGCTGCCAGGTGGAAATCACTATTGAAACTGGCCTTTAAGCAGCCATTATCCGCAAGCCTAGACAAGAAATATTTGTTACCACTATTTATCGCGTTAAACGTCATCAATAGAGCCAGGCCAAAAATATGTTGTTACATAAAACATATTTTTCACATATTTTGGGGCTTTTGGGCCCCCCCAAAAAATTATTTGTCCGTTTTCATTTTTTTACCCCTTTTTCCTTTTCGTCCTGTGATGATACGTAACGAAGAGAAAGATGACTTATGAGAACAAGGATTTTATTCAGTTGTGGATCAAATAGGACACAAATATGGCTGATCAGGAACTTGTTATTGGCTAGGGTTGGAGGTGTGTAGAGACCCTAGTCAGTTTGACAAGTGGCTCCACTTCAAAAAAGTAAGTGATCAGATGAACTAAAAAGTTTCCAAGCATATTTCTAATTGATGTGCTAGATAAGAAAGAGTACTGTCATGACAAGCACCATTGAATATGTTTTTCAAGGACACTGCAAAATTTTACTCAAAGACAAGCTGATTCATGGATATGGTATTTTAGATTATTAAAAATAGTTTTGTTACTTTCGAAATACTTTCTGAACCCATTATTTTATCAGATTAGATTGCAGACATATTTCATTCCATTATTCAAATCAACATTATGCCACACAAACTCTATGCAAGTCTCTCAAGAAACAAGTCCTTTATATTTTACAATCCAATTTGTTGAATATGGTTGTACTTTCTATTTTCAAGTGTTTTAGTCCAAATTGATCCTGTCAGCATGCAAGAAATCAGCGTGACAACTATATTTTATTGAGAAATGCCATACTGATGCAATTCTAATGGCAAATGACACTTATGCTTTGCCTTCTTATGCAATACAAACATGTTAGGTCTTTTTGGAAGTGACAGACTCCCTGTTGAGAAAGTTTCCAAACAAAGCCCATGTTCGTTGACAATTGGCAGCCAATCAGATCGCTCGACTTGATGACGTATACTCAACCTCGCGGGTCTCTGCATCCAGGGTCCCTAGAGGTGTGAGGCTTTTTCAGATTCTTCTTCTCCTCCCTGCTATAGATGCCATATGAAAGTCAGCAAAACTGGAGCTGTAGCTGAGCTTGCCATAGGGTGTGATCCAACCTAACACTAAAAATCATTAAGTGAGCAAAAGCGCCCTAAGGATAAGCACTAGAATCTTGAAAATAATCATAGATAACTTCATATATAGATCGATCAAGGGCGCTGCGATCGCGTCTTTTCGTCTCAGCTGTCGCTGGTGGAAAAAAATGTTTCATTCGTAGTCAAGCTACTTAGGACAACTATGGTACAAATTTGAATCGTTGCCGGCTCGTCCAAATTCAGATTAGAAACCCCTAATACGACTCCTTGTCAAGCAATTACTCTCGTCTAGCACGCTTGATAAAACGAGTTGAAGTAATTTGTCCGACCACATTTTTAAGAACGCAATTTTGAAGAGGTTAAAATGGGGCTCAAATTGAAGTTTTCATCCAAATGGTGGAAACACTTAACTAAAACCCAAGAAACAAGACTAGTTTCAGGCTGACCTCCAGAGGTGTCGGATTTGCCTTGTTTACGTATAGGCGCAATCATGTCGCCCACATTCAAGCACATTGTTGGGTGATTGAAACGAAATTCCGAATGCCTTATCATTGCGTTGCAATCAATAGAGTACATGATTTGCTCTACTAATGTCCAAATCATTTTTTGACATGTTACTTGTAATATGCCCTAAAAAGCATGTTTTTATTATTCTACCGCTCTTTCTACCTGTATATTTGTAAGATTCAAAAGAAATTAAGATTGAAGATGAATAACAAACGTTTCATGAGAATAATTCAACTTGCCTGAAGCGAGATTCATCAAGTCGGCCATTAAATTCTTTGATCTGAATGAAAAACTCCCGACGAAATAAAAAGTTGTGATTGGTAATTTGACATTTACACTTTAACAGCAACAAAAAAATTCTAGGTCTTACGTGGAATTGAAAGTACCACATTGTCAATTGAAACATTGACGATCCTTAAGAAGTAAACCATCATCCACGAGAGCTGTTCTCAAATGACTCTACTGCCAAAAACAAGGTTTATGAGACTACATCCGAAGAAAATCCATTAGTATATGATCACTTACATAAATATGTTGCTCCTGGAGTTTGAAACGAAAATCTGAATGCATCATTAGTGTATTGCATTATTGTTACATTTCGTTACACTTTCGAGATGTGTTACTAAAATGAGGGTAAATGCGTATGTATGTGATTTGCAGAGCAAAACTGCAATTTTCTTTGACATGTAAGTTAAATTATGCCAAAAACACTTTGATTTTTATCATATTCTAACGCTCTTTGTTTATGTATGTTTGTAAAAATCAAAAGAAATTGAAAGAAAACGTGAATGATGACCATTTCATGGGAATAATTCAACTTGCCCAAAGCGAAATTTCACGAAATATCTTCGTCCCTTTTCCACCAGCGTCAGCTGACCTGAAAAGACGCTCATGCGGTGCAGCTCCTGTTGAGCTTAAGCATTCTAGTTATGGTTTTCTATGAAAATAATCAACTGTATATTGCACCATAACATCAGAATCACTTAAAAAGTGTTGCAATGTCAAACATTGTAATAAAGAAGATTCAGTTTCTTGTCAAAAAAATAAAGAAACTCAATAGATCACCCTGTATATGCAATTGTTTGCCCAGATTGTGGCAACAGAAAAAAGGCAACAAACAGGACTAACAATAACCTTTCATGGTAGCAACGGTTTTGCAATTCATTACTTTTTTTTCTTTCATTTCTCAACATTCTTTTTTTTTCTTTTTTTCTCGACTTTTTCACACTTGCTAATTTTCTGGTATTTTGGCTTTCAACTTTTACGCAAATTTTCCAATTTTTTCTCATTTTTTCCCGACTCACAAAAAAGTTTGGCCAAAATGGCAACTGTTTCTTTTTCAACGTCCGCTAATCAAGAGCCAGCACAGATGTGGCAAGAATCTGGTCCCTAGGGATCACAGGTTTAATTACCAGTGCTTGAAGATATTATAATGTAATATTCATTTTCATGTTTGTGTTGCTTGATACTGAAGGCAAAAATAGCCCCCCTCCTCAAACGTTCTGTTGCCTATGTTTTGGAAAGCTTATTTGCAAATTTTTGTGTAAATTTGTTTGATTTGTTATGCAAATTTGCTGTCAATAAAGACCATATTAATCTGCAAGTTTTGACTGGCCCTTATTTTTATGCTAGGAAAAATAAACGGGACAAAAACAACAAACCAAAACGTTTTGGTTAACATAATATCAACATATTTGGGTTGTTTTAAGCAACAGGCTAGTCATCAGTTCTTGAGGTACGTTTGAAGACAGTGGCTTCAAAAAAATGGGGATAAAAAGCGCCAAAATCTTAAGGTGTACAGAATCATATCAATTCAAGCTTAAAAGCGCTTAAAACAGGGCGAAATTAGGAGTTCTTTAAGGCAGATGTTTTGACACTTAAAAGATACTGACCGTTCATTCTTCTCACATTTTGGCACCTTTCTGAATACCTGAAGCGAACCTTCTTCAGTTTGGTCATTAACAATGCAAGAATGATACAACATGATAACGTTCACATTAACATCTCGTTTCTTCTTTCTTTTTTTTGGATTTGGGGTGCTAAGGTCGGAGGGGTGAGCTTCGCATGGCCAGTGAAGCCAGCCATCTCTCGTCCACTTCCAAATTCCGTTAAGCAGTTTTAAGTCCGGTATCATTTTTTTTATTCTTCGTGTGTGAGCGTCATTAGGGTCTAAAAGCTTCCCTTGAGAAAGGTCGGGGAGGAAATTCGAATCGGGGTTCTCTCTCAAGCGAGGAAACTGCGCTAGCCACTACACCACGTCTCCTCCCCTGAAGGTCGCTCGCAATTCAAAGGTAAAAAAGCCGTAGTTGGTAGGAATGGTCAGAATTCCGGATGTCTGGTATAGGTCCTAGACCAAATTTGCTCTTGGGTTGCTGCGAGTAACATGGCATTGAATGGAATGAAATTCCGCTCAATAACCTTTGGGTCGACGCCATTAGACACTCCACTATTAGATGATAAAGCTAAGGACATTGAGCAGGTCTCATCCATGAAGGATTTAGGTGTAGTCCTCCAAGATAAGGGAAAGTTCGATGAATAATTGCACTTGAAAGTTGGTAAGGCGTTTCAAACATGTGGTTGGATACTGTATATCGCGCGTCTAAGTCCAAAGATACGCGTAGTATCACGATGCTAACTCTGAACAGGTCGATTGTCCAGCCGCATCTTGAATATGCCTCGCCCATTTGGGCTCCAATTAGTTCAGCAGGTTTGCAAAGGCTCGAACAGGTCCAAAGATGTTTCACTAGGAACATTGAGGATATGACCGAGCTCTCGTATTGGGAGAGGTTAGAAAGGTTGGGATTACACGGTATTCAGAGAAGGTGCGAAAGGTATCTGATACTGAGCTTTGTCCCAACCCAGGATTTAGGGTCAATTGTAGTGACCGTAGAGGCTTAAAGTGCGTTTTGAGAGCACCTTCAAGTCCTCGAGAATCCAGGCTAGTTAAAGCAATGAAGTCCAACTCTCTTCTTTCTCGGGCTCCTTCATTGTTTAATTTGCTCCCTTCAAATATTCGTAGGGTGTAGCGAACCAGGATTCGCTAATTGGAAAGTGGATGCTCTACAAATACGGTTCTGCAGCTAGCCTAGCATGGAGTTTTATCTACACATGGACTCATCAATAAGATACATAGTGCAAATACCCTCGTTCTCATTTCATATATACATAACAACGCCGTTATTATTTTTTACATCTTAGACCTCAATTTGTAATGATTTCACAAATCTGCGCAAAGCCGGCGCACATTTTCTTTTCATTTTGGATTTCTTCCTTACCTTTGACCACGGTTTTTTTCCAAGTACATTCACTTCATGCCCTAAATTATGCATTTCTTCGTTCAGTTGTCTTTCGGCCTACGTCAGTCGAGGCCCACCTATACCCAAATTTTACTAAATCCTGAGGTTGAACCACTGAAAATTTGAAATTGTAAGTGTTTTGATGTTTGGAACATATGGCTCTTGTTTGAACCTGCATGCTTTCGTTCTTATCGGTCAAACGAGGTTTCTGTTCTTCACTTATTAATTCGGCATGGATTCTTTGAAGTCGTGGCGTTTTGATGCAGTCGAGGACGGATCAGCTGCTTGTATCGTCAACTTGCCCACCCCCTCCCACCCTTAAAGTATGGCGCGAGGCCATGTATGCAGGCGCCGTATGCCGTGAACGACGGTTAAAGGGTGTGCGGAGATTTGCACTCAGTGTCTCAGATATCGCCTCCTTATGCACTCTCAAGGACTGCTCAGCTTATGTAGAGATTCTCGTTATTAGCTTTTCCACTTAGTTCAGACCGCTTACTTGAAACACTTGATGGTCTTGATAAAGCAGCACCCTTGCACAGGGGAAAGAAAGCTATTGTCACCATTGGTTTCGAACCATGTCACATTCACACTCGATTCATTTGAGTGGAACGAGTGCGTGTAAACAATGGTAAACGTTATTCTCCACCGATTAGTCGGCGGTGCTACTTTTTTTAAATCTTAACTTGACCTAATCAAACCTAATCTAACCTTACCTAACCTAACCCAACCTAACCTAACACGATATTAATAACCCTTAAAGTCTCTATCTAGACCTTTTAACATTTTGCCACAAATTTAAAAATGAGCACCACCAACTTATTGGTGGAGAATAACGTTTATCGTAAACAATTGAACTGATTTTAGCGAGGCTAAGTATCTTTTGATCAATATCAAACATGTTGCCAAAAAATATCCTTCCACATTTCCTTGGTTTTGTATCAAATTTAAAGACAAGTTAGAATTCGTAGAAGACTATACCTTTGTGACATGTTCGCACATTCATGATTTAGATTCTTGCTCAACGTTTGAGACTTTGGCGTTATGTAGTCCAGATTTTGCAATGGTTTTAGCCCATTGATGATTGTCTGGTATATTGCCCGCCAAATTTCGCAAGCCTGCAAGGTCTGAATTAAGTTAAGTCAATAAGGCAAATGGTTGAAAACTACATTTTTTTGTAAACGTGGAGAAACTTGACATTTTGTCGACTAATAGGCGACACACACATCCACATCTGAAGTCAAATGATTTTCGTTGTAAGCATCTTACATACCTTCCTTTGGTTAGAATCCTACCGTGTCAAGTGCTAGAGTGCCAAGCAAGATTTATCCACAGACGGGAGCCTAAAAACGCTTTGAAACTTGCTGATGATTTGTAATCGGTGACGTTCTTTCATTAATGGCTCATCAAGGAGATCCCTCTGTGAGCAATTATTTAAAGCCCTTGAAGTTGACTTTCCGTGTTGCGTGCATACGCGTGGACATCAGTCGGGTTTCCTGTTTATTCTTTGACTTTTTTCAATGGAGAGATTTGTCCAGTAGCAGTATAGTAGTGTAGTAACAGTCCTACTTTAAATGAGTTTCCTTCGCCGCCAAAAGCGAGGACGAAATGTTTTGCTTTTCAATGATGTCCCAAGCCAATCAATGCGCTTCCACTCCAGGCTTTCAGGCCTTCTTTCACGGCTTCACCAGGGGCTCCGAGAGATTTTTGAGCCATTCCATGTTCCATTGTACTTCATTGATCAGTCTTCCTTTGGTACTTGAACAGATGCCATGATGTCTTTCAATGTCTCTCTGATCTGAATATTTGGTCAAATCTTCCAATGTTTAACCGTCTAGCACCCCTGGTAGACAGTTTAGAGTAGAAAGGGGGCGACTGAGCCACCTTGTGGAACAATTTTGGAACTTATGACTGGCAAGGCTAATTTCAATTTCGGTAAGCGGTATTTTGTGCCACGATGAAGTGTGTAATCTCGTTTGAACAAGCCCAGGAAGCAAGCATGTACGTAGGCAATCAAGCAGCGAGGAAATAAGCAAGGAAGGAGGAGGCATCATACAGAATACTCCTCCTCCAATAAGATTAAAAGGAAACGTCAACTCGTCAGAGAGGAGAGCTTTCGAGAACCCCCCTTTCTCGCTTAGTGGAGCAAGACGCTAATTCAAAGCATTTAAGGTGATATCAATGGAATGAAGTCAAAATCACATGTGAAAACGCGGACATTTCTTTGGACACAAAACAACATGCTCTTATCCGGACTGGATGAGGGCGCTGGGTCCAGATCTCTGTCTCTGTCTCTCTGTCTCTCACTCACTTACTCCCTCATTCACTCTATCTCTTAGAGACTCACGGACCAAAACACACATAGTTTCTTCCCCTCGTTGTTCGTGCTCCTGGGCTTCGTTCGCACTAGCCAAGTCCAAAGTAAGGCCACGAATCTTGGGCAGAAGTTTGAAGTTGTACTAGCAGTAGTAGGAGTAGTAAAAATGTATGTACGTCTGTGTCAATTTGGCTGAGTGTCAACATCTTCTTGCGAAGCATCTTTTTGTCCCGACTTGGCTTGGAATCATGCCTTTCTCGTACATGTTCCTCGTCCTGGAGACGACTCCTGCCTTCCTTTATCCGACGTCGACGTTACTATTACTGCAATCAGTGAGGGTGTGGGAGTGCGTGTCTGTGTGGCTCTCATCCTGGAGGAGGACTATGAACTCGCGGGTCTCTCGTCATCTCGTTCGTTCCTCTTCTTAAGCTATTCTCTGATTAATTGTTCCAAGGATACTCATCCGAAGTAGCTCATATCACCTAAACATACCAATGGAACAGAACTTGTCCCGTTCAAGCTTTGGTTCCAATTAGCTATAGGAATGAACGTTGTTGTGGTTCTTTCATTTTCGCAGGATCAGTGTTTCAATATATTGCTAGTTTTGTAGGCCATGAGTTGAGTAGAGGAACAAACGTATTCATGACTACCTCCATGAGGCTGGCTCGAATCTTCTCTCCCTTCAAATATCAGGTCTGATTCACCTTGTTGAGATATGATCACTATTTCGAGTTATGACTTGTTGCAAAAGCTCGGGAGAACCTTTATTCAAAAGAGGGCAAACTAAGCTCTTAATTTTTCCGAATCCTTCTCATAAAAGCAATCATGTATCCCATATGATTATCCTGGTCAATAAATTCATTGTTGTTTGTTATTCAGACTTCGTGATTGCGATGCCATTAAAGGGAGCAATATAGGCATTGTTCCCGACAGAGCTTGAATCTTACATGAGAGTCACATGTATCTCTTTGGGACAGTCCATTTGCTTCCTCACACAGGCAAGTTCTCCATCTAGTTTTGCTCTTGGGAGAACTCAACTTTCCCTTGACTTGTTCAGCATTGGGATGAGGACGAGGCGAGGACGGGGACGAGGATGGTGATGAGACTGCCTACTGCTCGTAACAATGCGGGGATGAAGAGGCCACAGTTTTTCTACATAGCATTCTGCAATTTTGCTTACTTCTACTTCTTCGTCTTCTTCTACTGCTACAACAACTACGACGACTACTTCTTATCCTATTCTGCCTTCAATCTTTAGTGGCATAGGAGGGTTACCAGTGCAGGGACAAAACAGTTCCGAAGTATCGACGGCCAAGAGGAGGTTTCAAGAGTCTCTTGGCGTGCCGTTCAATCATTGAGGAGTTCAGATTTCCCCACGACTACGAAGGTTACTCCGAGTGAGTGATAGTGAGCCAGATGACTGAAATGGAACCAAATTAGTGAGCCCATTTCGATGCTGGAACCGTGTGTTTGACACAGCCATGAAATAGGCCCTGTGTGGTGGTGTTGCAGGTTTGGATGTGTTATTGCAGACGAGAGTCAATAATTGATTGCTCTCCCTCAAAGAACACTCAGCCAGATTCCATCGGGCACGATTTCTGCCCCAAGTCGAGTTGATCTGGCCCCTTCGATGATTCGACGATTCGACGATTCAACGAATTCAGTTCCTGAACTTGTTGAGTGCTTCTACGTTTCTTGGCGGCGATAACTGATGATTTCCAGATGGAGGAGGACTTCGTCTTACCACTTGGGGTAAACCTTGGAACAGAAGACGAAACAAGGTGGAACGCAATAACAGCTGGGAACGACTTGGACACGAGGAATAGGAGTTGTAGCAATAGTGGAGGTGGTACTACAACTACAACAACAACAACTACTACTACTACTACTACTACTGCTACCGGTAGTTGTTTTTGTAATAGTAGATGTAGTACTAGAAGTTCGACGTGAAGAGACGGGAAAACTGGAAATCAAGACAGAACTTTCAAGACTGGCCCAGACATCCTCCTCAAGATAAATTGGCCAGCCTTTGTCAGTGATAACTTTGGTGGAATGATTTTCAATTACCACGCCAATGATTGAATTTCAAACACCGGAATAAATTCGAATATCATCATCCCCGAGAAAGGACACGAACACACGAATGAGCGAAGAGCGGTGTTGTGTCCCACAAAGAGTGTGCCACTGTGAGTTTGTGCGCGTGTGAGATCATGGGTTTTCAAGACGAACAGAGAAGGGATTCTCAAATGACTACTTACTTCATGTTCCTGCTGCCCATGACTGAATAAGGACCATTTCTCACCGCCCACCCCCAAGCAAGGGCCCTGAGAGGCCAGAGCCATGGCCACGTGGCTCTTCATAGGTTCACAACCAAGATCCGTCTCAGACGTGGCCAGTTCCAGTGCCACCACTCCTACATTAAAGACAACCACGACCTCCACAGCTGCCACCCAAACGAGTCCGAATCAAAAGTCGAAGAAGAAGGAACGATGGCTCGTCACCAGAAAGACTTGGCGGTACATGGCGGATGCCGGAAAACTTTTGATCCCGGAGGCCCTGAGGAAAGGCAAGGATTTGAAAGCTTACTCCCTGGAGGAGATGAAGGAGCTAGATGACCATTACCAAAGGATCTGTGATCAATTGCAAGAATTTGTGATCTGGGAGGGTCCTTTAGAGGACGTTAGAATTTTATTAGCCAAAAATCGGATCATTAGTGGGGCCAAGATATTGGCCCAACAAGACGAGGACGAAGTGATACGCCTTCAATTGTTACGGGAAGAAGAAGAGGATGAGATTTTCAAGACTATTATACCGACTTCCTCGGCCAATCTCACAGATCCCGGTTCCAACAACAGACCTTTCGTACCTCTGGGACCGGGAGCCGCCCTCAATAGTCAGCCCACCTTTGCCCCGACCAATATCCCGACTGGAACCCATTTTCATCGAACTAAAGGGGCCAGACGTGCGGGATCGGCCAACAGACGGAGATCATCCGGGTCGAAGATGGTGACTTCAAGTGCTTCCACTTATGGATCCAATAGCTCCAGTTCCACTGGCCATTTTGGGGGAGGTGGTCATAATGCAGATGGAGGGATGGGAAAGGCTCATAAGAGTAAAGGCGGCTTTTTCCCCTCCCCTTACGGCACGGGGATGTCTGGAACCGATTTACCACCGTTCGCTCCATCTCAAGACCACTCTGGTCCTGCACACCAGTCAAACCATTCTAGCAACTCGTCGAGATCTCTGGCTTGTACTGGTCTTGGCTCCAGCTCGGGGGAGTTGAATAAAGCTCAGCCCCAGGATCAAACATCCACTACAAAACACCCGCAAGATTCCAAGTTGCGAATCATGCTTCCGGCCGGAGAAAAGGCTCCCGACGGATTCACCCAAGTTGGGAAGCGATTTCTTCCCATTGGAGATGGGCCCAATTATACGCCACCCTCTTCTGACTCCCTTCTTCAACTGCCTTCTGGGTTGACTCTTCAGGAACTACCAGCATCCTATGCCACCGACGACGATCGGGAATGGTACTTGGCCAACTACAGCAATCGGAGAAGAGACTCCTCGGCCAATGATTCCGGCGTGCTCAGTCCATCCAGTCCAGATGACCTCTTTCTCGAGCAGAGATTGGCCGAGATATATGGTGAGACAGATATGTTCCTTGAAGAGGACTTTGAGCATCCTCAAAATGAATCTGGTATTGGATCCGGGGCTGACTCCGTGGGCCGATCTTCTTTCCGAGGCGAACGAAGACCGCGAATGGTGAACGTCGCTATGCAAACTGAACCATTGCCTGAAGAGTATTATCGTCTGGTTGAAGAGGAACGGAGGCAAAAGGAAGAGGAGGAGCGATTGGCACGCGAGGCCGAGGAAAAGGCCCAAAGAGAGTTGGACGAGGAGGAAGCCAATATGATGGGGGATTCAGTGATGCGGTACCTGAAAATGGTCCGACGAAATTCCAAATCGAATGACCACAAAAAGGCCAACCGCTTCCGATCCATGAACTACGACCCCACTCTGAGAAACATCAAGGCCAAGTATTTATATAAAGAAGACTACATTGAGGGCATGAAGCATTGCGAAACCCAAGCTGGAGATCCCATGGTGTACCTCTTGAAGCGGATCAAAACCCCAGTGGATCCAACTCCTGATGCCCAACGAAAACTCTCCCACGCCATGAGTGACTTCTCGGACTCCCTTGGGTCTCCATCTCGGAGGCTGTCTCTCCCAGTTCCAGATGAACCATTGCTTCCGGGCACTGATGGCGAAAAGGACTTCTTTTCCCATTTGTATAGCGGAGACCTGTCCTCCCTTGAGAGTGGGAACGTCCCTGAAGACTACTACAATTATTTAGAGAGCTGGTACAAGTCTCAACGTGGCATTCAGCCCACTGTGCCCGCTGGCATGGATAGTGCCATTTCCAGGTCTTTCAGTAGCCGTAGTAAAAGTGGGACCGCTGTGATAAGAAGCCGGGGTAGTAAAAAAGTGATCACCGCCAGGACTCGAGTGTCCCGACCCTCTTCGCAACATTCCCAACAATCCCACCAACAACAGACCTATGGCGGCCGGAGTCGAAATCAAAGTGTCGACTCGCAAACGCATCCAGATGACATGCAGCACACCGGGATCTTCATCCCGGTTAGTGCACTTCAGAATCTCAGGTCCTCAATGCCCTCACTTGCATCCTCGTCAATTGGAGGTACGGCTGGTGGCGGTGGCAATAGCGGCGCCCATGGTGTTGGTGGAGGGTTGGGCTTGGCTGGCACGCCATCCTCCACGCCCAGTGTCTCTAGAAGTAACTCGAACTTGTCCAAAAGTTCTTCATTCCTCGCATCTGTGATATCATCCAAGCCATTTGCCGGCTTGGGTAACATGGGATTGTCCGGGGCTGGACTGGGCGGGGTCAGCACCAGTGCTAGTGGCTCTGCCAAAATCCTGTCCAAGAAGCTTTGGAAACCCCGCTCGAAAAGCCAAAGCCGACCTAGTATTACGAAGAGTCCATCTTGGACCCCTCAGGTAAAGCTCCCGATCCCATCCTTAATTGCAAATGTTCAAACAAGTGGAACTGAGTCAGTCAGGTCAATTCTAGGAAACTTGGTCAAGCCCAACGCACTTTTCGAGCACTTACATAGTAAGCTGCAGCCCCGGACTAAGCAGGCATATTTTCGATCCCAAAACGGCACCTTCCCACCATCTGTCTCACCTCACTTTTTCCCGTTGTGCAAAATTATCAAAATTTGCCCAAGTTCAAGGAGAAACAGTCACATCCATCAAATCGTAGTACAGTTTTTGCCCCTTTCTGGAGCCGGAGGGCAGTTCTGGACTTGAGAGAGCCTCGCAACGGCAAAACTGTCTTGACCTCCGATCTATGCCCACCCATTGCTCAATCGAGACACTGAAATATGAAGTAGGCGTCAGGCAATAGTATAGACTATCAAGATCAAGAGACTAGGCGGGATGATTAAACTTACAAACCATTAGTCACATCATAGAAATAACCAATTAACAATAATTAGATACATTCAACCCTTCAGAGCAATCGTCAAAGTATGTCAGTAATTATGAATATGAATATTTTTATGGCATGACACATTCCCTTCATTTGAATCCATCTGTCAAATCAGCACCAAACGCTATTAGAAGGAATCTGGTCCGGAAGTTCACGGATCATGGGATTTTTCTTGACGCTAGAATCACATTTAAAGTTTTGTGCGTGCCTGTCTAATCTTCGATTCTGTGGCCAAGAGAGTGGAGTCGCCATGCTTTTCTATCCAATTAAGCTGCGACGAGCAACCTTTGACGGGAGTAAAAAAGAGACCTCGCAAAAATCATTCCCAATCCATTACAACATGACCCAAGGTACTCCGAAGCAAAACTTATGAATGGACATTTTCCTCGTTCATGCCCAGAAAACTTGGGATGATTGGGAAGGTCCAGGGCTTCGTTTTTTTCGCCTCTTCTTTGCCAATGGATCCGAAATGTGCGGGAGAGTGTAGCTTCTAGTACATAAGTGGCGATACACACAAGAAGAAGAAGAAGAGGAGTCAAGGACGAATTTAGGACATTCTTGTTTGTTCAACATTGAAATCTCTACGTCAGTGAATATTAACCGCTGAGAAAGCGCTAGCTGCTCCGACTTTTCCTTTTTCACAAGCCCACGATTTTTTTGGACTCTGACATACTTGTGAAATGAGAGACGAAAAAACAGGCTTCGTAAAGCATACCTTCTTTATCATTGAAGAAACATTTTCGCCACATGTTTCCCTCTCTTGGACTGAGCCCAAGGCCATCCAATCTTTCCCTCAACTTACTACATACTACATAGTGGGCCTTACCGCTATTGAGTTCCGTCGTCGAGAGTCTCATTTTTTGCTGACGATTGATCGGAGACTCCCTAGAGATGAAAATATGCGACATGGGATCGTGCGGCTGTCTCACGATCCATAAGCTTGGCATTCACCCCACTCTTAGGAATAGGCGTACGTTCCAAGTACTATGTGGTCTAAGGAAGACATGAAGGGAATCCTTTTACCCCTTTGGAATCACAAAAACTCCAAATGCTGTACATGTTTAACCAGGGCGGATAAATAGCGGAACAACTGGAAATGATAATTCATTTCATGTGTTTAAATTAACCATTAGGCAATTTCGAAAGTGTGACTACGTTTCATAGAAAAGACCTGCGTGACGTTTGCTTCATCCTTTCATCGGTGCGATGCTTTGCACGTTGCCACATTCATCATCGTGCGCACCCGTATTTACAAGTGTACATATATCTTCTTTCTAGTCCAATTGCCGGTGGCATCACGTGACCAATCGAGAGGTCACCTTGGAGCCCACCAACCTCTTGCTCCTTCACGATTTTGAGCGGGCGGCCTTGCAACGGGTGGCGCTCCAGAAGTTGAACAAATCTGATCTCGGGACAACCATACGCATTCCAAAAGGTAAGCAAAAGACAGTTCCATATGGAGCCTTTTGTATTTTGCTATTTCCTCGAAGCCGTTGTAATTGATGATTGCACTCGAAGTGCTGAAGAGTCTAAAGGCGAATGGGCAACATTTCAAACTCCAACTTGTGCTCATTGACAAGGTCTGAAACAGAAATTTGAGTTCTCATATCATTGATCAATTTGCTTCTCATACATGAGCACATCCAGCTATCTTGCTTTGGAACAAACTAAGGGAGGGACGAATGAGGGCAGGAATGAAAGCAAGTGGAGAAGAATTGCTGAACACGCGGGATGTGGACCACTTGCTTTCGAGAGCTTCCTCAGAGGAGATGATCGTGATCACGATGTTCATCAGACCTGGCTTTTCCCTGCTTTGCCTGCCACGAGCAGCTGTGCTGGGAGGTTGGACAAGAAAAATTCAAGAAAAATAATCCCAGATATCGATCCTCACTGATCGCGGTGACCTTTAGTCGTTGTGATGCAATAAAGACAATCAGCGATGACGATATCGAGGATGATGATTAGGGCTCGGATTAGGTGGTGAATATTTTGATTAAAACACTTTTTTCTTATTAGCTTAGAATATGTAGCTTGTAGGCTGGCTTAGCCTTTATTTTAATTTGTTTGAGTTAAAAGTTGAACAAATTTTGTGTGTTCTAAACAATTTCAAAAAAGTATAGTGAAGGTCACACATGTTTTCTTTGAAAGCCTTCAAATCACAATTAAAGGTGCTTCCAGACACGTACCATCCTGCTTCAATCTTTAGGAAAAAGTCATTTAGTAATCGTCATCATAATTATTGTAAATTATGTCAATTTAGGTTACATGACCGTGACATATTTTTGATAGTCCTTGTGCATTTCGTCTCGCTAGATTAGTTTCAAATAAGGTGTTTAACTACTTTAAGAAATTGATTGAATTCATGAACTTTAAATGATTTAATGAGAGAACAAAATCTTGAAAGCAAATCTTTAATGTTTTGTATTTTGTTCATTTTCAATGCATATAATTACTAACAACGGCATCCGAGCTCTAATGTTGAGGGTAATCCACGGGGGATTGCTAACAAGGCAGAAAATTCGGATAAGACGCGAGTTCTAGTGCTTTTTAATTGGACGAAGGAACTGCCGCAAAACAGATTGCTGTTTGTTCAAGGATTATCTGCTGTGTTCTGGCCAATTTAACAGCTTAAACCCTTTCTCGTTCATATCAGAATCGCTCACCACGCTGATATTTATGGTCCTTGAAATGAATACAATACAAAAAAAGAACCAAAATATGTTTATAATTTTCGTGATCACAGGCCAAATATGGTCACAAAAAAGTGCAAGGGCAAGCAAGTATTGTTAACACATTCATTACAAATTTCTCAAAAAACCAAGGCGGATGTACGGTAGGCCAAATATGGTCACAAAAAAGTGCAAGGGCAAGCAAGTATTGTTAACACATTCATTACAAATTTCTCAAAAAAGATTGCCAATAGATTTCGAAATTGTGAAACGTATCTCAGCAATTAGTCATTCATGCTTTTGACGTCATAAATTCATTTGGAACACCCCATCTGTATTCAAAATTGGGAACCAAAGTGGTGCTTCATATCGAGTCAATCAATCAAAGCTTTCGATTGATTACTTCCTCCAATTTGTCTGTCAATTCAAAGGCTAGAATATTTAATTTGTTGTAATTTCATATAGAAGCAACAACAAAGAAATTAATCGAGTTTATGAAATTTTGCAACAATTGGATTAGAGTGCTTTATTCTTTAACTTCAAAATTGGTTGAAGGTTGGTATAATTGGTATAATTTCTGATTGTAGAGGCGCTGCTCTCCATCAGTTAGAGTTGCACTGTCCACTGGTTACCGATTCAGCTGCCATAAAAAACCACAGCAAACTCGATTTTTACTATTCTATGTTACTTCTTCTACGGTACGAACGTTAAAAAAACTGGCCTCTGACTGGTGGAGAATAACTTCTGCGATCTGACACCTTTAATCACGCGATGATGGCCTTTTGTCCAAGTAGGTTCAAATTGCATGTTTGAATGGGCCCAAAACTTGCAAGTTACATTGTAAGAGATTTGATGCACGGAGGGATGGTTTAGGTTCGACATACGTAGGTAAAACAGGGTCCTGAAGATGCTTGGATATTGATAATCTTTAAATCAAAATTAGTAACTGATGAATCATTTATCCTGTGTTAATTGCTCTATTTCTTAACAAAATTTTTGACTAACTATGTAAATTTATAATTTGAGTGCCATATTTTTCTTTCTAATTCACTGGCAACGGCGTGCTTATGAACAAGCCATGGCCAACCAAACCAAAGATCATGCCCTTATCTGACTGTGTCTGAGATGTGTCATCAATGGCAATTCATCAGATTTTTAAGCGGTTTGCAGCTCTCATCACGAATGAACACAATCAATACTATTTTCGTTAACTTATTAACCTCGAACCCAAGATAATTGACATTTCGATTTTAGAAAAAAACTTGCCAATGATAAACGACATTTTTCTGAATTAAGTGTGGCCTGCACACACTGCAAGCAACCAAGTTAACGTTTTTTATGTTATGTGGAACACACAACCTAGTTGATATCCACAGAACATCACACATGTCTGCATTCAAGTGCGGAAAAGGATATGGAAAGAAATAAACAGAGCTGTCGAACGTGATTGTACTCGTAGATTTGTTTCCTCTTCCTAATGAATGTTGCCTTGAGAAACCTTCACTTAAGGAAGCCTAATAGAGGTCTGGCCTTTGTCCAACATGGCGAGACAGACCAAAGGACATGGGCACAAGTATGTTTATCTGTGAGGTGTCATTTATATTCCGAAACCTTTTGCTCATGTGCTTCTATTTAAGTATTGATACAACTCTTTGAGCCTGTTCATATGCATACATCATACCCTCTACATTATGTGTGTCTATGAGTACTGATGCTGATGGGCGCAGTGCTTTTTGTAGAAGGCCATACGACGATCATGGAGAACGTTCACATCCAGGCTTCTTCATCCAACAGGGAGTAGCAGAAGCAATAGCAAACACAACAGTAACAAGCTGTGTGACCTGGAACTCAAGGACAACTCCGGTCATTGGGGAGCAAAAGCAGAGACCGAAGCCTCTGAATGTTGTGCCCGATCTTAGGTTACAGAGACCAACAACAGTAAGTACATTCGAGATATCGTAAAAAATTTGGACCGGCAATCGCTTAAAGTACTTACGCAGGAAATAAATGGAACGCAAGAGCATGTCTGGTGGATGGCGATATGAAATCATGGGACTATGGGAGAAATCCTTGCAAGCATGTGTTTTTGGAATCTCTTAAGGGTTAAGTTTTGTATGAAAATGACTTGTTGTTACAGGGCATTCTATTTTCTCATTTGAGCTCAAACTACGCCAGATTATTGGATGAATTCCAATTGTTTTGAAAAAAGTCACACTTGTTTTCAATTGAAGTTCATTTCACCTTAACGATGATTTTATTGTATAGAAGGACCATTTTATGAAATCAGGAAACCGAAAAGGGACAAGTTTGTTTTAAGTGACGCATTCAAGTTTGGTTCCTAATGTACCTGATTTACTTTAAGAATCACTTCTAAGTAATGGCTTGTGGATCTTTTTGCCGTCTTCTGATGTTTATCATCTTTGGCATTTTCATTATAAAATTGAAGAAACATTCGTCCGCCAGACATGGCTTAAAATAGACTTTAACGAGCGGTCTAAGAGGTAGCGCGAACAAGGCAAGAATCCTCTCTTGTGGTTTCGTGGGTTCAAAACCCGGTCCCAGAAAACAATCTTTTATGGAGGAGACATGATTTAGCAACGCTAACCACACCCTCAAACGGAGAACTATGTTGCATGACACAGACAATGGCTACCTATTGGTAGTGTACTAAATGGATGATAAGATGGGTAAGTGGCTTCGTTGCTGACCCTTCCAGCCTTACTGCTCGAAAATAAAATGAAACATGTTGTGCACGACTGTGTTAAAATAAGCATACGAACATGAAGTCCTCAAGTATGAATAATGATTTTCTAATGTGGTCAGTTAAAAAGCAAGCACCTTTACCTTCTTTAAGTGCCACAATGAGCTGGCCTTCGATTGTGCGAACTTTTTCCAAGAACTTTAAAAAGTCATAGCCTTCATCCAATCTCATCTGCACCATGGGGCAACCACAATGTGGAATAGGTCAATCAGATGCAGATCTAGGGCATCCATCACGTGAATTGACGAGTTCCAAATCAATCCTTTTCGGTTTGGATCAGCATCGATAATTGTGGAGCAAAATGTTCCAGGCATTAGACATGGTTAACGAGTGATAGACCCGACGGTGGTAGATAATGGTGACCCACGACATTATTTGAACGTAAATCACAATGAGTAATCGATGCCCAATCTCGAGTTCTTTCGCCGCACGCACTTGAGTTGATGGACGGATGGGATGGATGGACTGGCAACTTTGTCTCTCCCACGTTCTTACTACATACATACAAACAGACAGACAGACAGACAGACATAGTACGTACTGCGTCAAGGAAAATTGATCAGACTCTGTCGGGCTCAGTAAAAGAATTCGGACGAGTTTTGGTCCATTGTCAGAGGTGCGATCCAGAGGAATTGGGGACATGCCTCAGATTAGAAAGAATCTAATTTCCGCTTCTTTGACGGAGGCATTCTTCTTGGCTCGTGCTTCTGAATGTGGCCAAAGTCGAAGAACCGTTCAAGTTACGTGCATGCACCCAAGCTGCAAAAGTATTTCACTGAATGGAGAGTGCAAGAAATATGCGAGGCATAAAAACCAATGGCTTATTGATGGGCTAACGGAATGGAGCTCTCATTTGCGAGCACAGAACTTGAAGTCGTGTTAGTGTTGATACAAAGACCAGCACATTCCTTCATTCTCATGGTATTGACCAGAAACGAAACTAGATATTTTTAGTTTCAAGTCAATTCCTGGTGGCGCTCTTGCTTTTTTCTTTTGTCCATACCATCTATACCTACTAAGACTACCAACTAGCGCCGAAAACAAAAATGTTCCCTTAACCCTGCTTATGATTTTTCATGACCTTTTTTATAACTAAGACAACTAGGTGACTCTAAAATTCCATTAGATCATAGCCAGACTTTAGTGGATTTGAAATGGAATTATAAATGGAGTCCAAAGATCAATGCCAATGTGGAAGCAAATTCATGATGATTAGTGCTCTATTCCTGTTTGTGCCCTTTATCATGATAATCATAACATAGGTCACCAATTCTGCCAAAGCTTGCCATTGATATTGCTCCAATTGTTGGTGAAACTTTATTCCATAATTTCTGCATTGGCAATTGTGAACTATCACTAAGCTTTGCAATCAATGCCTTCTGCAAAAATACATTTTTGCTTGGAGATGGTCCAAACCTCTTTCCGTTAAGCTTCCCTCAGCTATCGAGTACAAAAGAGTGTTTTATGCCCTAAAAAGATGAGTCAGTTTTTGGATCATAATAGTAATTTTTGGTCATTGTATGATCCACGACGAACAACAACCAGCGATGGCAAAATTCGACTTTGAAGGAATTTCTGCCACTTTCTGCCACCATTTTCTGCCACATGGTCAAAAATGGCTTTTAAGGATTTCTCATCCCTGACAACAACCGCTCTCGTATTAGCAGCAGGTTAAAGTGATAGAGCTTTACAAGGGTATTTAAGGCAAATTGAATGGGATTTTATCCATATTTAGTCCCCCCTCTCGGTTGAGATCGCCCATTATATTACAATCAATGGCGAATGTTCCGCCTGGAATCTGTAGGTGCAATCCCATTCTTTTCATGTGAGCACATGGTGAAGAATATCTCGGGAAAGGCACAGAAGAGTGTCACCCTAATGTTTGATTTGAAAAGCCTGTCTTGTCGTTTTCTGTTCCGTGTCTAAGCACCAGAATGAGCTGCTTGTTGTATCTTTGAAGATTAATTCTTGGAGGATGACTCAATCTTGTCTCCGGGAAGTTGGCATACGAATCGTACATTAGTGAGTTGGACACTGAGGAAGCTTTGTTGTTTCTACTAGACGCACATACTCGTACTTACACGTGATGCAAATTCCACTGACCGAGGAATTTTGCGAATTTACAGATCACTCTCGCCAGAATTTCTCTGACTTCCGATCCGACTCGAGTTTTTGCTTGCCGACAAAACGATTTCAGCGGCCAAACTGAGACTTGAGAGCGGGCAGACTTGAATGGGTCTGGTTGCCGTGATTTCAATTGTGGATGAATCTCGTACAAAAAAATGGTTGTAGGATCTAATTGTTGGTGTGTTACAGATGGTTCATTTGTCGATTATCCTTGTTTTATGATCCCAAGGTTTTTTTTCTTTTCTTTTCAGAACCAAGTGATAAGGGCGATTCCAAGCAAAAGAAGAGAGGTTATCTGTTAACGAAACGCATTTTAAGAAAAGAGAAAGGTAAGAATAGTAAAAAAAAAAAGCAAAAATCCCTATCCCAAATATGTATTTGAGCTATGACGAATTGTGTCTTTTCTGTGCGGTATAGGATTTCATAGCCATCCAAAAACAAGTTCTCATTTTTGGCACATATTTCAAATATCCATTGGGTGAGATAAAAACTGCACCCGTAAATGTTGTTGTACATTATCTCTTTAAAGATGCAATGTGCACATAATGGTAGGCCTTTCTGTTGGTCTAAACACTTCCTTTCGAACCAATTAGTACATACGATTAGTGCATCTTATACATGTTTATTGACAACGATTGATTAATTTCAATAAATGAGGTTTCCAACTGGACGCTTAATCGGTGATTTGGATAGAGATTGCAATATCGTTATTAGTAGTCATTACTCATTGAATAAAACTTTAGCTTGTCATGGAGGAAGCTTTGCTGTTCAGAAGGAATTTCAACTATCTATTTCACTTTTGTTGGACACATGGGACAACGACTCGACAACAGACGACTGTTTGTCCCAGGCTGTTGAGGACAACTTGAATTTCTGGACCGAATCCCACTTCTCGACATTGACTATCGCGTCCTGGTTCTCAATGTTTTATGCCCTTTGAACCTTATCTTAAGAATCTGCGAAATAGCTTAAAAGGTTTGTCAAAAAGTGCATCAAATATTGTCTGGTTTTGATGTAGTGACATTGTTGGCGAGATTCTGAAGCAATATACAACCTAATTAGAGGGGCACTATGAACATAATTAGGAAGCAACTGAATTT
Organism: Tigriopus californicus; assembly: GCF_007210705.1. Lineage (NCBI taxonomy): Eukaryota > Metazoa > Arthropoda > Copepoda > Harpacticoida > Harpacticidae > Tigriopus > Tigriopus californicus. Next base: position 3,262,947 of record NC_081442.1, read on the forward strand.
TAAGAAAAAGATTAAAGAAGGACCAGACGTGCACTTTTTATAGACCTTGAAATTATCTTGCAGAAATGGTCTACATGTCTTCTTCTCAACATCTTTTAACATGTCTTCTTCTCAACATCTTTTAACATGTCTTCTTCTCAACATCTTTTAACATCTCTTCTTCTCAACATCTTTTAAATCTAACACTTGAACATGCCTGCAATTTACCCAACTTAGCGTTCATATGAATGAATGATTGAGTAGTCATATCTAGCTCGCCATATTGTTTATGGCAAAGGTGGGCGTCAAATCGATCAACGCTAATCAACAAATTGAACTTTTTAGCAAGGGTAAATATGAACGGTCTTTCTTACTTTTCCTTTGGATTGATTGACAGAAGAGCTTGCATTAGGTAACGGGTCCGCTGAAATGTTTACTTTGAGGTCAAACGTTAATCGTTTGTTTGTCTTTTTTTTGGATGATCGAATAAAAGAATCATTTTCTGAGACAAACCGTATTTGGTGTTGGTATCCATTGATTGACAATTTATCTAATTCTGCCAGATTTAATCAGGTTTGACACATTAGTTCACCAAATCAAAGATTATAAGTTAACACACAAATGACCTTTTTAGAAGCAAATTTACCGATTAACGAAGTCAAATTATTGCCTAATGATGCCCAGCAATGAATTTTAACAGGGAGACGCTAAAACTATGCAAGGATCCATAGCATAGGGGATGAATCCTCCAGCTCCATCCTAAACCAAAAACCTCTGAATTAGAATCTACTGTAGAAGTCTATGCCTAACCATACAGCCGAATCAATAGACAATTGATATGAATGCATCTCGCACCGTCCTAAAAACGCTTCCTTGTTTTTGACCTCCAGACCAAAAGGCTTCAAACAATCCTAGCAATCCTAATCCGGCGGTTTTTGGCGTTCCACTAAACCAATGTGTCGAGTTGGCTGCCAATCGCAAACGATCCACAGCCAGTGACATACCAAGTACTGACGAGCTTCACGTGCCAACACCAACCACATCACCACCTTCTGGAAGAAGTGAAAGTAGGACCAGCATTGGATCTTTAGCTGGAACTGGCGGCATTGGATTTGGCCCGGGAACCGCATCCGACACTCGGGTACATGATCACTGATGAGTCATACATACATCAGATAGGGCTTTCAATTACTGATGAGAAAATACTTTACTTTCCCCCAGATTTCCTCACCCATACAATCGGCAGGCTCGTGCGAGAGTTTGAATAACCTGGACTTCAGAAGGTCCAGTTTGGGACGGTCTCAGTGCTCCGCTCTCGATGCTCTCTCGTTTGCATCATGTTTCGAGCGATTGGACCAGGATGAGAACCCAGGACCTTTTCCCAATGTTCCAGCCATCGTTCTGCAATGTATCCGACATTTGGAAATTCATGGATTAAGGACTGTGGGTATTTTTAGAGTCTCCTCGAGCAAGAAGAGAGTCAGACAGGTAAAAGATAACGATGGATTTTTCTGTCAGTGCTTTTTGCTCCGGTTATGCCTTATAGAAATCTCCAAGAAAAATGATATGCTTTTTCAAAATCCCAAAAATAAGTCTATATGTTGTACTTTTCTGAAGCATTGAAAAAAAGCTAAAAATTGTTTATAATGGCACTTAAAACTTACTAAAAGTAAAAAAGATCACAACTATGATGTCATAATTGTCAACCACGAGTTTAAACAATTTTGATCTTGAAGTTTGAGAAATCTTTTTTTACTTTTGATGAAAAAGATCTTTGGTACGTAGGAAAATAATCATTGCAAATAGCGACAAATTTGAAAACTAGAGATTGTCAGATGCATCATTGTAATATTTTAACTACATGATTGGCTAACGTAGCTTTTAATGTTTAAGAAAAACTGATCGGTAATTTCATAACCTTAATAAGTTTTAAATGCCAACATTAACTATGATTTACAGTTTTTAGGTTTTAAAGAAATGTTAACGATGATTAAAGAATATCATTTATTTTCAAGCTATCGAGGAAGCACATCATTTAATTTTGGCAATGACTTAAATTACAGATAGGCCATTTTCAATCTATTTTACTGAAAAATACATCATTCAAAGTGTAATAACTAAGCATCTGATAAATAGATATTAATGAAATTTTATGACAGTGCATAATTAAGAGTACTGATAACATTATTTGACTAGATTTTCGACAGTAATTCTTTATAATGTACTTTAAGTGGCTTAAAGTAATAATATTAGCTACTTTCAAAGATTATTTAACAAAAAATGCTCCTTTTGTTTCTTTAGCGCAGAAAATACCAACTCTTGGCATTCGAGTAAACACTTAATTAGAGATTAGAACCACTGTGAGTGCAATGAGATGAGATATTTACAGGTTGTACCCTAGATCTGGCCAAGTTGTTTATTTGAAAATATGTTACTGATATCAGAAAATAATGTTTCTTTTCGTCTTGTCTTATGCATTTTTTTTGCCTTCTTTAGGGGTTCTCTTTTTGGTTTTTGGTCGTGAATTTTGCCTCTTTACGTCGCTGAATATTAAAGGGATTAGATTTTTGGCACCCATGCTCACCGCTGCCAACTAGACCTTTTAGTATGCCAAATTGCTCTTGGGGAAAGTTAGAAACGGAAGAAACTTCGAGAATTTTAACTTATTTGAATTAACTTACGATAGCATTCAAATTATTGGGTGCACGGTGAAATTCAAAACTACTCTACTGTAATGAAGAATGATACACTTGTAGGAGTCAAAAATCAACCATGATCGAAAGTAGCTTAAAACTAATGAGAAATCTTTTGCAAGTTGAACCTTTTTTTAGACTACCAGAACCTAACTTATAAAATTGATTGACAACAAAAGTCAATTCTACTTAGCCAGTTTCATCATAGATCTAGTTAATACATTTACACTGTCCACCAGGCGATTGCTGGATAACGACTTTTGCGATTTATTCGCCAATCAAAAACAATGATTTTTTAAAGGATGGGCAATCCCTAAATACTCATGAAGCAATTCATTCTAGCTCCGCGAAGAATTTGACAACGGAGGTGACATTATCTTCAACGAGGATATTGCCGTCCACGATGTGGCCACGTTGCTGAAGGAGTTCTTCCGCGATCTACCCGACGCTATCATCCCCAAGGAACTTCACACCGGTCTCCTCGCTATTCAAAGTAAGTCAAGGCTCTTGCTCTACCAGAATCAATCAGAAAAGAAAAAAAACTAAAATACTTTCTCTCTCAGAACTGTCCAGTGCCCAAGAGCAAACTTTGGCTTTGCAACGTCTCACTCAACTCTTGCCCAGCGTCAACCGCGATACCCTCTTCATCCTCCTGCAGTTCTTGGGTTTGGTCGCCGAAAACTCCGAAGACCGCGCAGCAGCCGATGGTATATCACTGGATCTTTATGACGTGCTCGAACAAGCGACAATTACTAAAACCATATGGCCTTTATATTTCTCCGTAGGCACGGTTGAAACGGGCAATAAGATGGACACTTCGAATCTGGCTACGCTCTTTGCGCCCAATCTGTTGCACACGTTCTCTGACGAGCCCTCGCCTTCCAATGTGTCGGGCAAGACCTCGTTCTCTCCATCGGCCATCATCGCGTCCATTCCGGCCAAGCAGACTCCCGAGCGTATGGAATATGTCACAGCGGTGCGACTCTTGATCGAGAAACGCGACCAGATCTTCGAACTCCCCGCAGAAGAGCTCAATGACGCTTATCACTCGCTTTTGGAAACGCTCCCCGAGGTTCACGATGCGCTACTGAAGCGACGAAGCGCTTTGGCTGGACAAGAGTAAGCTTAAGATGAAGTGAAGATATTTCCTATATTTTTCAAGTCCGTTTGGGAGGAGAAATGACTCTGTCCAGATATTGACATGATCCCATAATATGAGTGGACATATGTGGAGTGAGTTGCGGTCTAACGTGTCACGTGTACGTCTACTTTCAGGATCTTGGAAGAAGATGACGAGGAGTACGAGAGCCCTAACGACAGGTAATTCATATCGTCCCCCCCCTGACCTGACCCGATTCGTATTGCATGTATGTGACTTCGAGACTAATTATCATTTTTCCAAGCACTGCACAACTTTTGCACACATTGGGCCACTCTTGGTGTCGTCTGTTATGTTCTGACGTCGTTTTTCTTATTCATTTCTTATTCCCTCCCCTTCCTCCTCTCTGGACGTGTTCTCGACTTGCTGCATGCGTTTTAATAGAGTGGCCCATTTGCATTCCGATGTGGGAGGCTTGCGTCGCCTTGACTCGTCGTCCGCCACAGACCACCCGCCACTCGCGTCCCATTTGAGGTACTCTCTTCATTAATACACCATCCATGTGTCTTAACAAGCACTTCTGTCAATAGCTCGTCATCAGTTTCATCACCAAGTAACACTCAGTTGTCGTCAATGGGACCTCTTTGCAATTTTCATTCCAGTCGACAAGATGGCTCTATTCGATTCCGCCAACGCTCCAGACGAGAAGGCTCCGAGGGCTCTGAAGGCGGAGGATCGACCAGTTCTTGGTTGCGTTTACGCGATCGCTCCGAGCACTCCGATGGTGGAGCCTCATCCACCGAGAACTCACGATGGTCGGGACTGCGGAACCGCCAACGCGATCGCAGTCGGAGTTCGGTTCACGAGATTCGACCGCCTTCCGCCGAGGGAACTTTGAAGTTTAATTTGCCCAAGCGGTCGGGCAATTTTAGTCCAGATAAAGACGGCCAATTGTCACCCACTTATAATGCGAATGAGCCACCGAAACGGAATGCGGGTAGCGGGCGTGGCATTGAATCCGTGGTGTATAGTCCCGCGTCGTCAACACGAGGCACGCCTAGCTCGGAGATTTTCTTTGGATCCGGCAACACCACTCCGAGTTTGCTGGCTTCACCCCCGCCTCACCAATCCACCTTCAGCACGCCCACATGCTCGCCACCCATGTCCCCGCCTCCTCTCCAACACTTGGGGCACTCCATGGCTCGTACTTCCGGAGGCGATCCCCTTGTACTCCAACCAGTCCCACCCGCCAAAGCCAAAGGCTCTGCCAATGTGAGGGCTAAAAGCGAGGTGCTGGAAGCTCCACGTTTGAGCGATATTGAGTCTGAATCGGCCACACCCAGAGCCACGCCCTCGAGGGAGCCCAAGAAATATGTTCGGAAGCGTTATACGGACAGCCGGCATCCTACGAAAGAACTGCCGGATGTGCGATTGGAAGTTCCCGAGTAGACATTTATGAACTCTTGAGGAGTCTCCAAAGTGAACATCAATGTCCACCAATTTCATACTAATTCTTCTGTTTCTGTCACTTCTAGTAGGACCGACATCATGCAACAAGACTTTGAATAAACTTCAGTTATATTCTATTTGCTTTTTCTGAGCGACATACACTTGTTATTAATATCAATTACAAACTATGCCAGTTCTCCTGAATGATCAGGGTTTCACTATCAAACTCCCTGGAAATTCGGTCTGGAATCTCGGCCGTGATCCAAGAACGCTGAAGGTCCAAATACATGTCCTCGTCCAAATGAAGAGGATTGCCTCGACGAAATCCTTCGTCGCTTTCCCCATACTCATCCACATAAGGCGATTGCAGCATGGCACCTGCGTCGAAATGAACACATATTTGGGTTATGACCATTAGAAAACGGAATTGTTAGGCCTATCAAATATGCAAAATATGCAAAAAATATGCAAAAAAATATGCAAAAAAACCCATAAAATATTAGAAAACAGTTCTTCATTCATATAATGGTCTGTGCCAAAGAGGGCTCATTTTGTCCATTTACGGTTTCTTTATTCACAAAATTGAATAGGCACTTAAAACCAAGAACATTTTGCAAGGCTTAAAACACAAAATCATTTAGAGTTCAAATTCTGAGGAAATAGCATATTCTTTAAATTTCGCATGTTCGTCTTGTCCTTAAATAGTATGGGTACTAAAAAATTGAAAATGCGGGAAAAAAAAAAACCCACTTAAACATGATTTCCCAATTTATTTTCTCTCTTTACCTTCCAGACAATAACAAATTTACCAGAATAGGGGATAAGCTGATATGACTTTTTAAAAGGTCAGGGAATAAAAAAAGGCTTAACTTTTTTAACGAGGAACAAAACTAGGTGAAAGCGTACTGACAATTTCTCCTGCTTCATTCATGACCATATTAATACAATCTTAAGTCAGTTTATAACAATTGCCTTCATTTTAGTAGTTGCAACACAGATGATCAGAAATATTTGATGCCTTCATTCCATATCTAGCTCTCGAATATCAAATATTATTCTGCTCTCTTATCATTCATTACATTGGATCCCGACCAGTAGGGAGGAGTAAAAACAACTGACAACACGATTAATCTTTTTTTTTTTTTTTAACAATTTGAAAAACATATTTGGAATCTTATTTTGTAGCCTTGGATTTGTTGTTAATAGCTGGACGGACAGCAACTGAGCCAACTCGAGCTTATGGTTGGATAATTGAGTAAGACTTTACTCAGGAATATACAAAGTTTGAATTGTTATTGAAAATTCTGAGGGCTCTGCCCTGAGTTTCTGCTACAATTACATTGCATGATATTCGAACCAGTTACCTCGATTTCCTGATGTCAGAATCATCACCTCGCTCTTTCTGATGTTCAAAAAGATACCCGCATCAGATCCACAATTTCGGAGATGAGCATTACAAGCCCCCAAGGTCTTGGAACCAATCTTCACCTCACAACAACGACTCTGAAACCAATATGGGAAACATCAACTTCAGATCTTGAGCAACGTGTAACATAACGTCGCCTAAAATGTCTCCCCATTATCCCTTATGATTGGCTTAGCCTTGAACTTCTCCCAAAAGACTGAATTGAGATGCGGGCACACAGCGGGACACGGGCACGGCTCGTAAAAATCCTTATCACTACTTCGTTTTGTCGACCAGATATGCTCCCATTCTTGGAGAACGAACTGTTCAAAGGATACGTCCATGATTATTTTTTTTTAAATTTTTTTTATCCATTCAAGCACGTTAACTATTTGTGGATCGATTAAATCAAATTAGTCGAGCATTTTGAGGGAAATATGTGGACAATCGAGATTAGTTCAAGAAGTTCAGTTCATTGTACAAAAAATGCTCACTTACCCTAGAGCAGATCATTTCGCCGCAAACGAGGCAAAGCATGGGCTTCTTGGACTCTCCACTGGCACTATTGGGACACTTGAATGAGGCTGCCTTGTCGATGAGCGTGGTGTAATCCGGCGGCAGATCAATGAACTTTCTCACTTTGCGTGGTCGATCGTGCTTGGGATAATGGCTCAAGTTTGGACTCCTCATGAACCTATGCAAGACGTCGACGCAACCCTCATCGTCCAGGACGGCCTTGAGGTTATTGGGCAATCCCAAATACAAACACAGGTCGACATAGGTCTCTTTTCTGGGCAAAGGCACGTCTGTATAGTAATGATAGAAAAGACTGGCGCACCGCATAAAGTGCATCAGTTTCTTTTTGATCTGACTGGCGAGATTGTGCGGGATTCCGCGGTCTGAATGGCCCACGTGAGCGGCAAGATCACGGAACAATCTGGTCATGGTTTGTTCCTCTTCGATCCAAGAAGGAGGAAGAACAGGTGCTTGCTCCTCTCCGTCTTCGTTGCGAAGGATGGGGATGGGGTGGAATCCGTGAAGGATTTGCAACAACTCAATCATAAAGCACAATTTCAGAATGTGATGGTCCTTTTATGAAAAGGAAAAGAAAGGTTTGGTCTGATGTTCTAATTTTGTCACCGAATATAATAACTTTGTTCGAAAGAGGAAGTTCGAAACTAGTTGTAGAAACCAACGATGTCTTACATGTTTTCCGAATGAATACAATTCATCTCCAAAGTTGGGCAATGCGGCTGTGAGTGCTATAAGACAGTTCAGAGGATCCAATTCCAACATGTGAACCTTTTGATCGTAAAGTAGCATGATCGAGAGAAGGTAGATTGCGTTCGCTCGCAAATATCGGAGGTGGTGTCCATTCGTGGCGCCCGCCTAAAATAACTCTCATGAATGAGAAGTTCACCTCCGTTCAAAATCGGTGTTACGCAATATCAAAAGAGTGTGCTTACCTTCTCTTTGGATATGGGAAGGACTAGAGAGGTGCGTATCAGAGATCGAAGCGCATCTTGATCTCGAGAGGAAAGGGATTCCGTCATTTTGAGATGTTCCTTGGCCGCTTGTGTCATGTGCAACGCAAAAGCACTGGCTTCATAAGAGAGTTGGTAGAGGCGGAAATCTTCTTCGGTGGGTGCCAAATCTAGGGCTCTCTGGTGAAGGTAAGCATTCGTTAAGGACGGCTATTGCTAAACCGTGGGGATGATAACACCGGGTGACTTACATTTCCTAGATTGGCCGAGTACACGCCCATCTGGCTGATCAAGTCTCGGGGCAGTTTCAAAGGTTGAATGGTCGCCTGAAGAACTGTTTTATTGGTGGTCACCAGCTTGGGGATGACACTCCTGGGTACGAATTCGCCTTTGAGCTTCTCTACCTCCTTCAACTTGGCCTTCACGACCACTTTTTTGATCCACTCCATAAAGGTTATTTCAGACGGTGCATTGAGGGGAAAGAGCTTGGAAAGTGATGGAACCAGGGGCAAAAAGCCAACGGACAAACGCTCACAGATGGGACAGAGATATTCAGACTTGTTCACATTGTAATTGATGATCAGTTGGAACATGGCGCTAAATTGAGAAGAAGAGAAGAATACAAGTAAAAATTCGTTGTCAGTTTTTTAGCCTGAGGGAAGGGGGATCACACTTACTGGTGCTGACGTTCTCGCTCCTTTTGTACCAGACTATCGAAATAGTTTTGGAAGCACAGCGAATGCATTGGATGCCCACAACTGGTGACCAAAGGTCCACAGTCCAGACTCGAGGGCAGATACTCCTCCGAGCACTTTCCGCGGTTCCGATCCGACCAATTTTGGTTTTGACTCAACACCATTGAGCGTTGAATGTAGGCCGCCATGACGAAAGCATTGTCCTCGCCATCCGCTTTCAGAGAAGTGGAATCTTCTTGACACAAAATACACGTATACCTACAAGGGAATGGCCGACAGAAATGACGTTTTCCTCCCCTGATATCACTATCATGGCCAGGAGGCCCAATCTTACTTGGGCTCAGACACAGAGATACTAGTTTTTCCCGGTCCAATGGCAATTGGATCGACAAGATCTTCCGTTTTAAGTACGTGACCAGATGCTGCTCCCATCTCCACATCCACTTCCATTTTCTCGAGAACGGCGGCGTTTTCTTTGGCGAACTTGTCCTGCATCTGACTCATCTGAGCCATAAGCTTGTGTCGACGATTGGCCGCAGCCGCAGCCCGTCTTTTGCGGGCTTGAGCTTCTTCGTGATCGCCCCTTGTTGAAGGAGATTCCCGATCGTCGGATCGGGTGATGTTCAAAATCAATTCTCGAGCCTCATTGGCCCGATCCAAAGTGTATTGAATGTATTCAGAAAGCTCTTTTGTTTTCAGTTCATCATTCACGGGCTCCAGTGCCTTTTGGAGCAATCCCACGAAATCGAGATCCTCGGCGAATTTAGCAAAATCCGATTCATTGGTCATGATGTCATCCTGGTATCCTTGCATTATTAGGTAACACACTTGTATCACCATCTTCGGACTTGACAGTTTGCTTTTGGTCGAGGCCCTAAGAAGATGGATAAAAGAAAATTTCGACTATTTCACCCCAAGAGTCTGTCTAGCACGACGACCTCCAGTACCTTTTTAGCGTTGTTTCGATGACTTGCATCATTGGAGCCGAGGACAAAATCTTGGTGAGTCGGCTGAAGACGGGAGTGAGTGGAGGTTGCTCCGGTGGAGGACACACTGATCTCTCTTTGTTCTTCAGTTTGATCTCGATCTGCTTGTCCCAAGCCTTGGAATGCTGTTCTTGCGAGTAATAGTAGTAAAATGGATTGTAATGGGACAAGAACTCTGGAAGAAGAAAAAAAATACTCGGGAACCACGCATCGCACGATTGATTCCACATCTTACCTGGCCGGACCTCGTACACTTTCTTGCCACGCTCAGTTGGTGAGGGTTTCAACTCGGCCACCTCCTTCAGTACCTCATCGCCAAAAGGCACGTCGTCTTGTCCTATTTCAAGCTTTTTCACCACCACGGAATGAGTCATGCCTTCACTACACAAGATTTGGATCATTCGATGCCGTAACTCCTCACGATCCGACACCTTGCCCACGTGATGTATGTGCCGTTCCATGACGATAGCTGTGATCAAACCCAGGAACTCCTGACCCATCTTCACCGTGCTCTCAATGAAATCTCCAGCCAACAAGGCCGGCTTGGACTCCAACTTGGAATTGGCCCATGAGATGAGACGGAATCGTTGGAGTAAGGTCATGACCAAGCGACCCGGATCTTCCAAGAGACAAGCCGTGGCTTGGAGGAGGATCAAGTCATTGCGCTTCAATGACGGGAAAGTGTAGAAATTGTGGTACAGGAACGCTCGTCCACGCACTGGTGTGCCATTCCGTTTCCACAAACTCGCCGTGATGGAACAGAGAACAGCCACTGATGTGATGGCGAAGTTGGCGATCAGAACCGGGTCTCCATGGGACTCGATGCGTTGCTTCAGTTTGCGGGCAAATTCTGGAATCATAAGGAGACATGTTCTCATTCACTGGCCAGGAAGGCGGTTTTGTAAAATGGCCCGTTTTACCCCCGGCGTGACTGCTGTATGCGGGGAGAATGCTGGCTAAGAAGCGTTGAAAGGGCACATTGACCGATATCTTTTCCGTGTAGATGTTGACCTCTGGGACCATATATTTGATATGAACCGAGCCAACCTGACAACTCTTTTCACTCATCTCGAGGTGAAAATCACTGTTGTGATTCGTGATGGCTCTCAGAATGGAACTAGAGTAAAGAGAGTAGATGACGATCATACTTGGACACCTTTTTCCATGAAAGCTAAACAATACTTACGAAGTGGTGTTGATCAGAATGGTCTTATCTCGACTACACCATTTCTGAATCTGTCCACTCACTCCTGCCAAGGATGCAATCATGCTTCCTACGTATTCCCATTCTCGGGATTCGAACTCAACGTGATTACCGGTTTGTCTCTTGAAAGGGTCCGACAACTGAAGAGGAAGTACCAGTTTTAAAAACATAAACCGGAAGGGTCGACCCTTTTCTAGTATAATTCTGTTAGCAATGAGTGCATATAAATGGATCACGCACCTGGAGAAGACCAAGTAGTTGAACGAACTTATCGACTCCTTTTCCGAAGCTGGTTCGTACCGTGTCGTTATAACGGCCCTCTTCAATGGGAACGCGGAGGAGGAACATCAGATCTGTGATAGCCGATTGCGACTTCAAGTAGAGATCCTTCTCATCCTCCATCCAGGATTCCAACTTGAAATATTGATCTAAAATGCAACAAGGCCCTTCAAGCCGTTATATTGGTTCATGATATCGTATTCGTAAGAGACTAATTCACCATCATTGTGGGACGACAGTAGGGTCTTCAAGAAATTGACCACTTCGAAGAACAGATTCTCCTCTTCGATCAAAATGTGTGCGATGGACTTCACGGTGAACATCTGCACTGTCAGGTTTACAATTGTCACATCCGACTCTTGTTCATCCCGGATGAACTCATCCATGATGAACTTGTAATTCCGAGCAAAGAGTCGAGCAAATTTCAGCTTGGAGTCGTACTCTTTCAAGATGCCCTCGATGACCACGTTTATCCAGGCTTTCCGTAACTCCTTCCAGGCTCGGTGATCATTAATCAGAATTGCCTTAGCGGCATTGATCTTTTCGTCCTTGTCACTGTTGGGCAATATGATCAGATCTGGCTCCTCTATGGACAAAGCCACTTCGGCGAAAAGGGCCCGGAATCCTGAGCATTTGTGGAAGAGCTTGGGGAGCCACTCAATCAGACGAATGGCAAAATTCTGATGAGCCACCACATACGCGGGTAGGATACTCGTCCCAATAGGTAGACCTTGGCGACGGGACAACCGATCGATTTTGTCCCGAAGAGTGGCGCAATCCTAAATTCCAAGTTCAATTTAGGCTTTATGATTAATTAAACGGTAGACAAACACCCAAGTTGATCCGGTTTACCTTGTAAGTGCTCACTTTGAGCATGCATCGGCCATCTTTATCCGCCAATTCAGTCAGATCTTGAGCTTGCCGCTCGGAGCAATGAGCCGAGCCGAATGAATTCCGAATGAAACCGGTCACATCCGGGTAAGAGTGGGAGTTGTCGTTCAGTATCATGAGACAATAGTTGCTGAACTGCACAAAACAAAGCACAACCGCATGAGATCCAAGACTTCATTTCGTCTCTCTTCCCCCCTTTCACCAAAGGCAACAAAAATATCTGTCACAATCAGCCCAGAGCTTACCTCAAAGCAGTACTTCAACTCGGGCCAGAGCTCCTTTTCTTTGTTTCCAACCAAGAGCTCCTCGTACTTCTTCTTGGCCGAGGTCACGATGAAACAGTATTGGATGATCTCGTGGAACAACTTCCGGGAGCGATTCTTAATCTCTTCCGGGAACGTCTTGAGCACTTCGCCACTCGAGATCTGATCCACGTTCATGGCCGAATGCTTGCTACAGAGGGCGTGTTGAAGAAACGCCTCGTGGTCGCCGCAATCGCAATACCCACCTCCATCCGTCGTCGACATGCGATACCGATGGTTCTTATGCTCAGAGTGCTTGAAACACTCGGAACAAAGAACACAAGTCGTATCTTGACCGCAGTCACGACAAGAATAAACGGCTTCTCCGAACTTGAACACGTAGCCACAAAGCGCCGGGGGTGTATCATTCTGCGCCAAAACCTATGTGGATGGAGGATGGAACGCATTGACAGAACATGATAGTCACTTGATAGTCACGAAGTATTCACCTTGATCACTTCTTCTTCGCAACCCACTCCACCAGCGATAAACGACTCCAACGGGTCCAGGAGCACGGCCTTGATCCGGTTGTTATCGTAGGTCTGGTCCATGGAGGTCTTGCCATTCATGGGTGACAGTAATCGCGGCACCATGACTCGCCAGAACTCGAGAAATTTTTCAATCCCAGGATGCGATTCGGATTCCATCTTGAGCCACAAAGGAGCGGGATTTTCGGTTTGCCGGTCCACCATAGCTTGCCAAAAGTCCGACAAGGCCACGTCGTCGTCGTAATACTCCCAACCCGACGAATTGGACGACGTGTCATCGGAGGTCTCGGCCCCAGCCGGAATCCGCCCTGAGGCCATTGTGGGCGGTCACTACGAGGAAACACATGATGGTCTCATTTAGCCAGGCTTTCACTATTAATCGTAATCAAACGAACACTCAAGACCTCGAGGTCATGTCTAGCTTTTGCCCTCGAATCGATCAGACTTCAATTGATCCCCAATCCACGCATTGCTCTCGAACCCAACCCACTTTCTCCGTTTGGCCTCAATTCTGGGACATGTATCCTGCCTATTCACCTATCCTAAGTGGTCTTGAAATACCAATTCTAATCATGGCTGAAGATCAACTTCACTCACGTCCATCACTTCTACCGACTGGTTTGAAACCAAAAGTAGGATATTTCGGAAACTTCAAATAATTACCGTTCCCAAAACTTTGATCTGACCCCCGAGTCGAGAATCCGGCGGATGCTCCACTCACCTCGAGAAGTTGGATGAAGGCCAAGTGATGACCTCAAAGCCTTTGAGTACACATGACCTTCATCTTGCCTGCTGTCAACTGGTTACCAACTTACAACCGAGAACTGAGCCGTAAACTGACCCGAGACATTCATTCAGTCGTCCATTGGTTGATGGTTGATGGCAGATGGTGATGGACATCCGCGTCTGATCAATCTCCACCCATAAAGTGGCGCGTGGGCGGGCTTCCACAGTCCTTCCTACCACCCAATCCAGCGTAGTTGGCCAGAGACGTACCGTGTGTTACGATGCCTAGCCAGTAGGTACGTACTTCTTGGTGTGTGTCTCCTCTTTCTAGTCGCTACCTACCTACATACATACATTCACCCTTGGCAGCCTTCGAAAAGGCGGTCCATCCCCAAGACTAGACGGTTGACCGAGCTCAAATCCCTGTCGAAGATGGCTAAGAGACTCATCTCAAGCTACGGGTGGTTGAATCTAGGGCGTGGTGAGCGATTTATGGGCGGATTCTTACGTTCAAGTTGGAGGGGACGTGTGGTGTTTTTCACTGAATCATGAGAGAACGGAGTCAATGGGCAGAATGACGTCAGGGTGACTAGGGCTTTGTGTGGCCACCGCAAAGAAATATATGATTTGCTTGATGGATTTGATTTATTTCAGGAATGATTTGTTCAAGGACCAGCAATAGTAAACAAGCAAATAGTCAACATACCTATTGTACACATATGCTTGAGCATATTTTCCTCAGATTCTGGATAAGCGAAAGATTATTTTCGCCAGAAACTGGTCAGGAAATTGAGAAATTTGATTTTTTTATCAACCACCATAACTATGCATATGAGCAGTATAGTAGAGAGGGTCATAAAACTATGTGAGAGGATAAAGTCTAAATTAACATATTCTTGCGCAAGCAAAGCAATGTTTTAAGTTCGCAGGATTCAGAGCTGTAATCTTTTAACATATGTGTTTTTACTTCTTTTTAATATCTTCTTTCGGTTAAGCACACCAAAATTGTTCCATTGGTTTGGAAAAGCGAAGTTTAGAGGCTTCTGTAAGAATATCGATTTTGCAATTGGTGTAATTGCTCGCCAGCCACCAAGCCTTGGATTATTTTTCGATGAGTATACATTTACTGTTGATGGCAGTTCATTAAAAAAGGTCTTCTCATGATTTTTAGGAATTTAAGCGTTCTAATATCTTCTATTTTGAGAAGATTATTCATTTTAAAAAGTGGATCGGTATAGGACAACCGAACTAGACCATTATAAAGTTGCTTTCCTACGGCAGAGGGTACTGATCTTCGGGCTCGGTTCAAGCTAAAAGTGCGTTTGGAAGCTTGTTTGCATCATATCCTATATGTGACTACCAGCTTAATTTATTCTCTATTTTCATTCCTAGAAATTAGATTGACTTTTCCTTCGTTTGTGTGCTACCCACTTCAGCTATTTTGCAACCATCTTTTTCAATTTTCCAATCATGATTGGAATTTCTGTGGTTTATTATCATGAATTTAGTTTTCCTCACATTTCAGTTCAATCGATTTCTTTGAAGCCGATGGTATATATTTTTAAGTTCATGGTTGAATTCTTCTTCTAGTCGGTCTGGTTGATTTCCAAAATACTGCAATGTGGTATCATCAGCAGACATGATGCTTCGGAAGCTACTTGCCTCTGGCCTATCGTTGATATCGATTAAAAAGAGTAAAGGGCCGAGTATGCGTCCTTGGGGAGCCCCACATATTACTTGTTTGGTAGACCTGACACCACCAATTTCTACGAATTGAATTCTGTGAAGGAGATAATCTTGAAACCAGATTTTGCACCATTCCGAAAACCTTAATGTGCTAGTTTCATGATCGACGCAATCGAAGGCCTTTTTTAAATCTAGGAAAAGTGCTAGTGCAAATCGTTGTTCTTGGATGTTTCAGAGATGTTTTGCAGACACTTTTGTACTGAGTTCATCGTGTCCTGTTTTTCTCTGCCTCATAGTTTTTGAAGGCCTCATGTGGTCTATTTGGATCAAGATTCCATCTATTCACTTTCAGCAAATTTCAAGTATCCTCAGATTCGACTCTCTTATACACGGAGTAACGTACTTTCCTTCCATTTGCTTGTTTCCTTTGTTTTTCTCTCCGAAAGATGTAAACATTGCAAAATGATCGCTAATGTCACACTCCAGTATTCCAGAAACCAAATCTTCGCGGCCGTTTGTGAAAATATCATCTATTAAAGTGTCAGATACCGCAATAATCCTCGTTGGATCGTGTATCAATGGTGTCATCCCGTGTTGTCCCAATACTCCGACTAGTTCTGTTGAAGTTGCAGTCGTCTTTAGGAGATCAATATTTACAGTATGTCCAGGAATTAATGGTGGTTGTTAAAACTCATCACAGCTATTCAATGAATCACCCATACTTAGAAGTACACACTATGATATATTTCCCAGATTTCTTCAGACTCTCGGAGACGGCCCTCTGGGTCATTCCGGCTTGAATCATGCCGACAGCCTGACCCTGCAGCTTGATGTTGCGCTCTTTCACCATGATGGAAGGGTGCTTAGAACTGACCTCGAACAGATCCAAATTGGAACTTCCAATAGGAGGGTTTATGTGCTTTTGGATGATGCAATTGTTAACCAATTTGCATCAGAGGCAAACATTCAAAAGAATGCATCAGCCAAGTTTCATAGCAATCCTACTACTTACACAACTTTTATGCAAGAAAACCTCTATCAATTTTTGGACATACTGTAAGTCTCCGCAGAGATAAACTGTTCTATTTAGTTTTTCAAAGATTTTTCTTTAGTTTATGGAAAGATCGATGAAAATCGGCTTGTGAGGGGATATTTGCAGATATTACAATTGTTTTGCCCACTTCAATTCCTAGTAACTCGCAATCCTCATCCATAAATGTCAGGTTCTCTCGTCGAGTTTATGTAATGTTGGATTTCAGCAGAAAACCAACCCCGCCATCCCGCTTACCATGCGATCGTTCTAATCCAGTGAAGTTGTAGTCATCAAAGTTTAAGTTTGTTTTCGAGAATTGCCATAGTTCTTGTAAAGCCATTATTTCTGGCCATTATTCCGAAATAAGATCCTTCATTTTGTCTTCATTTGCTATGAATGATCTCACATTGAGGAAGATAAGCCATTTTGAATTCTTATTTTCCAAGACTCTTTTATATCCGAGGTAATTTACATTTGAGACTTGCTTTTCTCCTTCTTGATCATCACCTCCATGATAAGAGTGGACATCAAGTCTTCCTGCCAAGATTTTTGAGGTTACGAGATGATGTCAAAAACAAATGATGGTGGAGGTTTTGTGACCGTTAGGTAAAATTAGAGATTTTGTGATAAAGAAGCAATTATTTCCATAGTAATTCTGAATAATGTTATTGCTTACGATATTTGGCTAGCTCATCAGCAACGACCCATATTTAAAGGCCACCTGTTACACCCGTTCCCATTTCTGGACTTAATTGCAATGGGCCGCTTGAGGAATTTTGTCGCAGACCTCGCCAAAACGGGCATGAAAGCCAATGATATCAAAAAATTGGTCGACGCCGCCCATGGCCCTTCTGCCATGACCATTGGGCAAATATTTAAGATCGTGGCCTCTGTTAAGGCCAGTGAGGACACGGATGACAAAAGGCATCAAAACCCCCAGAAATGGGTTCAGACTCCGGAGCTTATTGGTGCTGTCTGCTGGCAAATATGTGGATGAGGATCGCCGTGTAACCACCAAGCAACTTGCCAGTGAGTTTGATCTCTGCCATGGAACGATTGAAAATATTCTCCACCTCGATCTTGGCCTCGTAAAGAAGTCGGCAAGATGGGTGCCCAAGCTCCTCTCTCAAGACCAGAAAGCTGCGCGAGTCCTGTGTGCCAAAGGCTTCAAAAAACCGTATTCCAACCATGGAGAAGCATTTTTGAGGTCCGTGATAACTATGGATGAATCTGCAGTGTCCTTCCACACATCTGAGACCAAGGAGCAGTCCAAGCAATGGCTAAAAAAAAGGCACACCTTCAGGGAAAAAGCAAATGGTCATTGCCTTTTTCGACCATAATGGCATGGTCTATGAAAACTATGTCCCAGTGGGCACCGGAGTTGATTCCGCCTACATCATCGACGTCATGGCAAGGTTGTTGAAGGTTTTTGAAGGTTTGAAGAAAAAACGACCCGAATTAGTGGAGAATGGGTGGCATTTGAATTGGGACAATGCGCCCGTTCACACCGGCAAGACCACGGTGGAGTACTCGGCCACCCAGAGCATCAAAGTGATCCCCCACCCCGCTTATTCCCCAGATCTTGCCCCAGCAGACTTCTTTTTGTTTCCGACTGTTAAAGGACATCTTTCCGGTGATCACATCAACGGCAATACCATCAAAACTGACTGGGAACGGGTGGTTGGTGCCATTCCCAAAGAGGACTTTGCCAAGGCGTTCCAGAAGTGGGTGGAACGATGGAACAAGTGCATCCAGCTCGAGGGGGATTACGTTGAGAAATGTTAAAATATATTTTTTTTTCTAGTGAAATGGAGTGCCACCAATGAAGGACTATCATTTGTTTTTGACATCACCTCGTACATCCTTTTGTAAAAGAGGTGCCGACGTCGTTAGTTTTACGCATTATAGAGACCTCTGCCAATTGTGCAATTTGCTTGAAGAACCATGTGACTGTAAGGAATGGAATTTGAGGGGAGGAAACAAAACATATTTTTTTTTTTTACTGGACGAGGACCAGACATCTGACATAACTAGGATTACTGTTACTTTTTTTGCCTTTGGACTATCTTTCGTCCCAAACACCACCCAACTTTGTCTCTTCTTTCCGCCTCTTTCCACCTACTCTCATACTATTCTCAATGTTCCTTTGTAAGGTCAGGCTCAACTCGATATCTTGTTCCACCTTCTCCATTTGACTTTTTCAGTCCCAAGGCACCTTCCTTATTGAGAACTGTTCCCCACCCCTCAGGGATGGCAAAAGTTACCAGAATTGGTAGGAAATCCTTGCCCTCTGCCTGTTTTCCAGATCTTGTCACATTAGTAAACAGGTTTGACGGCACCCGGATTATGTCGTATCTATGGGCAATCGACATGAAACAAGTGATTAAGCCACAAGCAACAAATAGTACATGCCGATTACTCGGTTCGGTACTTCAGTTGCGCATTTGTATTATATCAGATCGCAATTAAGGCATTGAATTCATCAGATCTGAGTTGAAAGAATTCATCAGATCTGAGTTGAAAGAACTCATATGTCAAATTTCAGCATGACTGGGGCTTTGGTTGACGAGTGTAATAGTCTAGGTCATTCCAAGGAAAATTGACTCCACTATCGTGAATAAATGTGTGTATATTGAATTTTCCATGTCTTGGCCTTCAGTTTTGAATTTTTTTGCGCTTTTTTCAAAAGTGAGTCTTTTTCAACTAGATTTTAGGCTCATCACTTTTTTTTCAAGTTTCTACAAGAAAGGTATTTTGCTTTTTATTCTTTCACTTAGTTTTCTTCTATGATTGGATAGCTTGACTTTATAGCTTTTTATTTAACCTTCCATGATCACTTCTATTAACCTTTCAAAAATACATGTAAGACGCTGCAAATCTTTGCTGAAAATAGCCACTTCCAAAGGAGGAAAGAGAATAATAAGTTTGAGATTTACACTGTGAGCATGAATGATGCAAGCCAATGATGCATTTTTAATTTTTTGGGTTTGACTTTTCACGGGCTTTTCTAAACGTTACAGGGAATGTAATCCCCACTACTATAAAAATGAAAGGTCTATTTGTCTATTTATTACCTTTCAATCTTTATGTGACATTTGTTCCACCAAGGAATTTGAGTTTGCAGGCCAAGCTAGTCCTTGAATGTAGGGTTGATCTGGAATGCTATCTAAAAAATTTGTCCAAGTCTGACTTGAAAGATGCAACCGGATCAACAAGGCCTACCTATTCCCTACGAATATTGGAGGGAAGCAAATTAAACAATGAAGGAGCCCAAGAAAGAAGAGAGATGGACTTTATTGTTAGAACTAGCTCGGATTCTCACGGGCTCGAAGGTACTCACAAGAGGCACATTAGACCTCTACGGTCACCAGCACTGACCCTAACACTCGGGCTGGGACAAAGTTAAGGAATGCTTTTGAAGACGTACAATATCAGATCCCTTTCTCATTACATTTTTATTTAAACTTGAATCGACCAAACAAATGATGCAGATAATACAGTGTACCCCCGTCTACCAGGCAAATGGGTTTCTTTTTTTCACTAATCGAACTTTGCACCATTGAATCTGTTGCTGTATATTGGTGGTGAGTAACTGCCAGATCAATGTACGAATGGTTGGCATAAGGCTTAAACCACGGGAAAATGGAAAAGATGCTGGATTCGAGAATTATCATTTTAGCACCAAGTAAACGCCTTGTGATTTCCTTCAAATGAGACGGCCCTGGTCGTTAGAAACAATTACGCATTTGAATTTTCACTTGGATAAAACGGAATTAAAACTTTGGTCCTCTAAAAGCGCTGGTAAATAACTCTACGTACACAGAACAATGAAGTAGTCCTCTTCTTGCAATCAATTGCCATTTTGTGTAGATTTATGTAGTGATTTGTGAGGGCTTATAACTTTTGACTCAGTCATTCGATTAAACTGAAAATTTCGGTTTAGCAACTCATGTTCTTGGTCAAATGTTAAGCTAATGAAGAGTGAAGGGAACAAAATCAACTCGGTCAATGTAATGTCAGTGCATCATTGTCATTTTTGAGGCCATTCTGTTATTAAAAGTGGACTGATCATTCTTCAAGGAACTTCCATTCCAAGCCAATCGTTCCGCCAAGAGTTGCTTGGCCAAGTTTACTTGGCCTGATTTTTGGGCTGCGTCCAGTAACATGATATGGATCACGTCCTTTTGGGCGTGACTTCCCCCAAGATATTCAAATACGTCGTAACGAATGGGATTTAAATGCTCCACGGCTTGTGTGTAATCTTGACGAGCGTAAGCTATAGTCGCTTCAGCCAAACCCACGCCCACTTTATTGGCCACGCAACAATTGAAATCCTTACTTTTGGTCACACTTCGAGCTTGATCCTGAATTTGTTCTTGCAGTTTTAGTCCGCCATCTTGGTTGTCCCCAAACATAAAGGTCACAAGAGGATGGAAATCATAGAAAACGTTTCCAATAGAGTTGCTCAAGTGGTCTTTGTAAACTTGTCCGAGCTCACACCAACGTTCTTTCAAGTTTAATCCCTTAGGTGCATCCTGGGATTGAAGACGAAGAAGAAGTGAAGCGGCATCAGACAAGGAGAATGCCATTTTCTCTGAAAACAATCTAGTTGACATATCTCGTTTTTGTGTCATAGTGCATAGAACGTACCTTCAAAGGCTAGAGGTTTTATTGTGTTATCGTAGAGTGAGATGGCATCTTCATAGTCACCTAAATCAAAGTAATAGAGACTCTTGTGCCACCACACGTGTCGCTTTATGGGACTGGGGTTGTCGACCCAATCTTTTTCAATCCTCTCCAGAAATGTCACTCCATCATCCGATCTAAAAACCAACTTTATTAGGGCGTGATACATCGCGCTCTACATGCTAATTGGAGGACGTATTTAATTATGTCCCCTGAGTCATGTTGGTATAAAAGGTCTGATATTCAAACCTGGTCATCCCTCATCAGGAAAAGACAGGAAAAGTTCGTTGACAGGCTTACCGACTGGTTTCATGGTACACATGGGACATTGCGTGAACCGCCCAAATGTCTTTGGGAGTGTGTTCCAAAGCTTTTGTACCAGCCTTGAACCCCAAATCAAATTGGTTATTCTCCTCGTAACCAAAGCAAAGCTTTCCGTACAAATTTCTGAAATAGCCAAAGCATGTTCAGGTTATAATCAGACGAAGAAGAGCTTAGTAAGCACCTCCATCGCACCCGTAATATCGATCATGAGGGGCATAATGATCTAGCACTCTTAAAACAGAGTCCCTCAACCCACGTCGCCGACCCGTATTTAAGTGGCCGAAGTAAAGCATTTGTAGACTAGCCATGTCTTTGGGATGATCCACTAGGATGTTCTCCCAAATGTTGCACGCCATTAGCATATCGTTTTCGGAAAGAGCCAAGGCACACTCCAAATGTTTTTCCTCCCTAGAGGAGAAGACATCTACATCATTTATATTTGAACAATCTACGTCAAGGTTGGCTAATCTTACCAGCTACTTAAAGCGACTTTCTTGGGTTGGTCTTTAAAGGCCAAGCATTTCTTCTTCATGGTATCATCAACGATGGGTCCTCGTTCTATTTCGAGTACAAAGAATGGTCTGCCTTATTAAACGGTTGGACCAAATCGTTCATCAGTCATCAGTCATCACAAATGAATTGAAACTCCGAAAAATGACTGTATCGACTCTCCAAATCGGATAGGTGTCAATGGCAATATTGCTCAGATATACTCGCCATTCCATCCCACGGGATTTGCCACTCACCCTGGGCTTGCAATTCCAGCATGAGGATCTTAGACATATTGCAATCGGGATCGGCCTCGTTGACCTGAGTCATGGAGGCCATGAACCCCCCTTGGGCTGGATCGGAGTCCATGAGGGCAAATTGGGCGATGGCTGCATCCAAATGTTTGGCAGCCTCGTTGCTGGGCGTGGAGAGGGGCAAGCCATCTTTCCGCCATGCCTCCACATCGCGATACTCGAATGGAAACCAGGAACTCATCTGACATCCAAAGATAAGAGTTTTGAAAGCGTTATCGTTGATGAACTTAAGCCTATGTTACCGTTACAACCTGCACGTCGACGTGCTGTTTCGGGTAGGTAAAAAATTGGAAATGTACTCGAATAATATGAGTTATCAGTTATCAGTCCTCGCCTCTGCCTGATCTCACCTAATCCATGTCAATATTATTTCAATTCAGCCTCAACCTACATCATCTGGATCTACCCTTTTCGCTCATCGAGTCGCTGTCAATAGCTGATCATCGGGATTGAGATAAGACTAATAACACAGACCACAAGAGAGAGCAGCCATGCTAACTTTGTTACAAGTGAAAGTTATTCCAAAATTTAAAATTAAATCCACATGTACCTCTAATTATATTTTGATGGGTTATGTGTTGGGCAGTAAATAAACCAAGGCAGGTAACCGATGGGCTCGAGGCACTCTCTGAGAATCATGGTGACCCTGATGTTTACAAAACAGTCACAAAGCATCTACCAAGAGTTTGTAGTACTGCTGATGCTGTCATTGATTTCTAAAGAGCTTACAAGGTATTAAATCTGTTGGTCGTCAATATTGTGGTTGCTAAAATGTTTCATATTTAAGTGTGGCAATGGATTCATAAGGCAACATTAAGAAATGCCTCTAAAATTGGGGTTGAAGTGATGTACGTATCATGCCTTTTGAACAACAACAAATAACTTTTTTTTTCTAAAATGAGATGTTTTTCGTAGTTATCTGACAACAAGTTTATTCAAATGCTGTGTGGGCTTAAACTTACCTAATAGCATTTAAAGCATCATAGAAAACCAATTACGAAATGTGGGAAATAGATCATCCTAAAACTTTTAGCAGTTGTTAATTTCAAATAGTCATTCAAAAAGATTTGTGACTTTGATAGACAAGATTCATAAAATGTCCATGACTTTGATCAAAAGTCATGTTAAAAAATTCAATAATGAATGAACTTTTACAAAGACGATGATGGCCGGTAATGAAGCATTTTTTGTAAGGGTTTTCAAACAGTTTTGAGAACGATTTTAATTTCTGGCGAAAGCGTTTGCCATGAAACTAAGGTCAAAATTTAAGAACAAAATTAAATCAAATAGACCTCAATGAATGCTCATTGGCATTTGACATTGCTATACACGCCGAATGATTGCTTGCTGATCAAATGAGGTAGCATTTTTTCCTTTTCGGCAGTTTTCTTCATCAGAAACGATGGCATCGTGTTGGTCACCCTTAACTCAAGTTTGTTTATGGTCTCACTAACATTGAGTTTAAGTACATTCACGCTCGACCTCACACATCAACCTTTTATTCCAGGCTTCCAGCTTTGAGGTCCATCACGGCCTAGAGGCACGCCCACCTTACCTGGATTCGTGCCCTGGCCATCCCGTGGTTATGCCGCCCTACAATTTCTTCCACGATATATTGACCGACTATCAAAACAACCGATTCTGTGATTTGGCCCTGTGCGGTTCACCTGGAGATGCCTCGGTAAGTTACTGACATGGACCTGCACGCCAAGTCCTAATCCATCCTAAGCCAAACGGCTCACTCGTGGAAGCCAATAATAATAATAATAATGATGTCTGTCAATGGCGTGTCAGGAACACCATCGGGGATTGAACCCAAAAGATGAACTCGTTAACACTGCCCCTTGAACTTGCCACCATCTTGATTGACTTGTGACCTCACGAACCCCTATTGTTCTTCTCAATTTTAGGTCGAACCCATTCTCTGCCACAAGTTGATCTTGTGCGCCTTGGTGCGTGATTGGCGCCACGTGATCGACGAAGACACGGATCGCGTCACTTGGCCGGATATCGAGCACGTCCGTTTAAAAGCGTTTGTCGATAGACTCTATCACTCACTTACTAATCACGACGAATCATGGCGGGATTGGCAAACTCAAGTGAGCGCTGTCTTTGGTCCGGGCGCGCCGGTGGGCGTGAAAACGGTGGCAAATGGCGTCCTGACCGCTCTGTCCGAAGCGTGCCAGCCGGAACATCCCAACCATGAGGAGAACAAGGAGACATTGACTGAGGTGATAATGGAGATGGACGTGGATTTCCAAGAGGATCAGGCTATCAATTTGTTCGATGAATCGAAAGTCGAGTCACAAGATGATGGTGATAATGACGACGATTTTGAAGAGGACACATTTCAAGTAAACAGTGATCAAAATGAAATCGATGAAGATGATTGGGAAGGCCGTTTGGACCACGATCAAATCGTGGTGGATGAAGATTCTCAAGCTACCCGGAGTGCGTCAAAAGACATTGACAATAAAAGAGCAAGACCCTCGGTCAAAGACGCAAGACGAAAGAAAATGTTGGCTCAAAATCAGGCCATGATGCAGAGTGATAGCGTGGACAAAGTGATCGACCACCAACCGATTCAAGAGCTGTTGAAGAGCCAATCTGATGGAATTCTTCGCGTAGATGTGACTTGTCCCCCCATGGAATCCAAAATTTTCGTGGGCAAAGGACTAACCAAGCAAGAAGAAGCTTTTTTTGCCTTGGTCGGAGTTCAGCAAATTAACGGAGAACTCCGAGGCCAGTCCTTGGCTTGGACCACGGAAGATTCTCGAGTGATCGATGAAGTCTTCCAACCTACATTGATTGCCTTCCAAAGCGTGTTTGGTCTATCCAGGGCTCTTCTTATGGGTTCGAGCTGCTTTCGATCCTACGCTGGAAAAGGATCCCAGACCAAGGGCCCAAATTATGTCAATGACCTCCGCCGAAAATTCCTGTACCAATGTACCCGAAATGACTTGGAGAACGAGCTCAACAGTCAACCAGTCGTCGAAGCCAATGCCATCTCTGAGGCCACTCGGAGGGAAATCAGTCTTCCTGAAGGCGATTATACCATTCGGATGAGTGAGATCCTGTCCTCGTTTGATGACATTGTTCTGGTGGGGGTTTACAAGCATGGCGTGGAAGTACGCCAAGTGCACTATTCCCCGGGGCTCAATCGGAATTATGTGGCTCTGACTGTGTGCCGCTTGTTAACCTTGGTGTGGGTAGGAGGTAACCACCAGGCCAGATTTCCCAAAAGTCCCAAGGTCGTCCACTTGAACAAAGAGCACACGAGATTAAAGTATATCGAGTTCATGGCTAAGAAACTATTGGCATCCGATGAAGAGCTACCCATTCCTTTGCCTTTGGTGACGTGTGAAATATGTGGGAAGCAAATTCAAGAAACCATCTTTATGAATAACATGACCTTCCACAAGCAAAAACACGCACTCGAGAAGATTCAATGCGGCTGTGATATCAAATTTCGCTCGCTCACCCATAAACATCGGCATTTCGATGAGCATCACCGCGACAAAATTTTGAAACAGTTTGGGAGTCTCAAAAACCCGTTGGGATCGAAGATTAAGAGAAAGCGGAAGAAAGAGCGAGGGGCGCATGTTTGTGACACGTGTGGCAAAGTTCTAGGGTCGGTCAATACCTTAAAAGATCACATCAATCGGACACATAACAAGTTTCATTGCAATCATTGCAAGATCGACTTCCCATCGGCCAAGAAGTTCAAGCGACATTGGACCCAAGCCCATCCAGATTCGGATATGGAGCTTCCTGACGGATGGTTTTCGTGCGATCAATGCCCACAGCGATTCCAGGAAAAGATCTACGTCCAAAGACATTGGGAACTCGTTCACGGGACCGAAGAAGACAAGGCGTATAAGTGTGGCTTATGTCAGAAGAATTTTAGTGAGAAGCCCAAATTGAAGTATCATATGCTGAATATTCATATCAAAAGTCGACCCTACAACTGCCGAAGTCCCGGATGCACGTCTACATTTAATTATTGTGGCAATCTCTACGCCCACGAGAAAAAGTTACATGGCCGGGCTCTCGGCAAGGCCACGTCCATTGATATTGTGATCCCCGATAGCCAATTGTTGGAATTGGGCTGCAAGCTCAAACCACCCATTCAAAAAATGTTTTAGATATTACCAACATACCTAATAGTTAAGTTAAATGCATCGCAATTCAATAAATATGAGCTCTTTTTATTCGTAAATTGTGACTGAAAAGTATTTACAACTTTGCCCTGAGTCTGACTAGGGAACGGATAGACAACATTAGGACAAGGATTGCTTCCTGACTTTACTCAAAAGGCCACAACAGAACTTTTTTTGTTCACTTTGTGTCCTTGCTGTTTCCACAACATATATTTCCAAGATACCATGCAAAGGCATTTTTTAAGGATGTTTCGTCTGTTAAATGAGTTGACGGGTGAGAGGATTCAATAGGCATGTTAAGTAAAGGTAACTTAAGAAACATTTTGAGGAAGACAAACACTGAAGCCAAGCTGTACCAGCTATAGACTGAAATTTAATTCAGTTTAACCGGCTTGTTGAAG
>NC_081442.1:3289753-3303587 GCF_007210705.1 Tigriopus californicus
TTCAGGTCAGCTGACGCTGGTGGAAGAGGGACAAAGATATTTCGTGAAATCTCGCTTCAGGCTAGTTAAATTATTCTCATGAAACGTTTGTTATTCCTCTTTAACCTTAATTTTTTTAATCTTACAAATATACAGGTAAAAAGAGCGGTAGAATAATAAAGACATGCTTTTTGGGGCATAATACACGTAACATGTTAAAAAAAAAAAGATTCAGACATTGGTAGAGCAAATCACATACTCTATTAATTGCCCTTGTTTAGCACTGCATGTCGAAAGTGTGACAAAATTTATCCAAAATTTCAACGCAATGATGAGGCATTAGGAATTTTGTTTCAATCTCACAACAATGTGCTTGAATGTGGGCGACATGATTGCACCTTTAGGTAATCAAGGTCATTCCGACCCCTTGGAGGTCAGCCTCAACCCACGCTTGTTCCTTGCCTTTCAGTTAAGCATTTCCACCACATGGATGAAAACTTTAACTTGAGCCCCATCTTAACCCCTTCAAAATTTCGCTCTAAAAAAAATGTGGTTGGATAACTTTCTCAAACCCGTTGTATGAAGTGCGCTAGACAAGAGTAATTGCTTGACAAGGAGTTGAATTAGTGGTCTCTACTCTGAATTTGGACAAGCCGTCAACTATTCAAATTTGTACCATAGCTGTCTGAAGTAGCTTGAGTGCGAATGAAACATTTTGCCCTACACCAACAGCTGAGACAAAAACAAGCAATTGCAGTGCCTTTGATTGATCTATATATAAAGTTATCAATGAGTTGAACCAAGATTCTATTACAGCAATGGATCTGCACAAAAAATCATGGTTTTTAAGTTTTGTTGCAAAACTCAATCAATAGTTGAAAATTGAATTGGATTCAGGAATGATTGCAAGTGCAGGTTGGCTACAATGTTAGTCTTATTTCAGTGTATCAGTGTAGTAAACCACTTAAACTATATTATAGAGCATCATTGTCCAAAACGTAGTCAAACAGTATTATTAGCACTGTTTCTTATGCACTGACATCAAATTTCATCAAAATTTACAGAATAGATGCTTAGATATTAAACTTTGAAAGTTGCATTTTGCAGTAAAATTGACCAAAAAATGACCAGACTTTAATTTAAGTACTTGCCAAAAACAAATTCTGTACTTCTTTGATAGCATGAAAATGTATGATGTTCTTTCATTTTTGTAAACATTTCTTTAAAGCCTAAAATAGTCAATATTGGCACTCAAAATTTATTCAAGATATATAATTACCAATCAAGTTTTCTTAAACATGGAAAACTACACTAGAGAATTATGAAGTTGAAATATTACAAATATGCATCGGTCAATTTAATTTTCAAATTTGTCCCTTTTGCATTGATTATTTTCTACGTAACAAAGATTTTTACAAGCAGTAACATAGTTTTTTTCAAACTTCAAGACCAAAATTAATTGAACGTGTGGTTGGCAATGTTGACATGGGATTTGACCAAAACAAATTCAATTGCAGTGGGTGCCACCATGTGCAATCATGCAACTGGGATTAAATTTCAATTTCTTTTCTTGGAGTACACTGAAGTGAAGTATGTTGTGCCTCATTATCTTTCCATGCAGTAAGGTGAACAAAAACTTGAATTTGCAGTGTCAAGTCAACTATCCCATATGTTTCAGCTTGGAGTTTGTAATGGATTTTTATGTCATGTGGAAATCAGAGATGTATTATAAGCTATTATTGTATTTATGAATATGTTGAGTTGGCTAGCAATTGCAGTGAATTTATAGAGCGTCCACTTTCCACTTCCCAACCCCTGGTTCATGGACGAAGTTAAACTGGACATATTTGACGCCGCCAAATGTACCCCAATAGTATAACGGAAATTTTAGAAACCGTTGAACTCAACCTCCCGACCAGAAATGGAAAAATAATGGTCATGCTCTCCAAGCCAGGTAAATTCCCTCGTCATAAACATTAGAAATTATAGGGAGGAAGATGGCTAGTTTTAAGCTATAGCTTGAGGAATTCCTGTCTACCGGGATGTTTTTCCTATTGTTCAAGTTTTCCGGCTGTCCAAGTTAAGTTGAGGTAAACAGGTGATACAAGATGGACAAACCGTGAAATTTGACTTGTTCAAATAAAAATTACAAGTGACAAGAATTCGTGTAAGGTTCCAAAATATTTTTGATGTGAATGGTTGCCAGAAACATTCTAGCACTCCTTGAAAGTGAATCAGACGTGTTTTAATAACTACAGAGCAAAAAGGGGCCAACTACTACACAATCCTGGAATTCCAATGTCACTCATCTTGAATTATAAACAACAGCATACGTGAAAATTGTACTATATTGACTGGAAATGATCAGCAGTAACCTCTTAAACAGGATGGAGGGTGATAACCGATCCAAGGTAAGGCCTAACTCATCGTTTTAGCCCTGTTTCCTTATGAGATCAAAGCCTACTGGGGTATATGGCAACAATTTGATAGACCTCCAGTTAAATTAGAGTGATTTTCTAATGCAGCTGCCATCTGCCATCAAAACCACACCCAGACGGTTTTCAGCCGTCATTGTTTCTTTTTTTTTTACTTTTTAGTCAGCTTTCCTTGCAAGACTCACTCTTGGCGATATGCTTTGTGGTCTGTCTACATTGTAGATCAAAAGTACTTTTTTTACAGCTGAGTGTACACAAATCCTACGAAATCGAGATGTAGATCATAATTTCAGATTGTTCAAAACCATAGTCAGCGTGCAAGCATGGCGCCCCACAATTTCTTCTTTGACATCCTCGATGACTACCAAAATGGTCGTTTTTGTGACCTGGAAATCTGTGGCATCACATACGCTACAACAACAAAAGTAGACTCATTTCATTGGTCAGGAAAGTTCTACAATGCTAATCATTAAACTGTGCATATTTCAGATGAATCCTATTCGTTGTCATAAGCTCATAATGTGCTCAGTGATCGAACAATGGCGAAACTTAATCACTGAGGACACGGATCGCTTGCATTTGCCGGATTTCGATCATGGCCTCTTGAAGAAATTTATCGATTCGATTTATTATAAACTCACCCTCACCGTTCATAATTGGGATGATATCGACCCTGTGATTGCTACCTTTTTGGGAATTGATTGGGCGGATCAAATCCCGGCCTTCCCTATTTGTCAGAAAGAGATATCGTCGGCTCATCATTCTCCGTACTCGTCCGACAAGGGCACAGTTAAATACGATCCCGTGACCTTTCAGGCTGCAAGTGAAGTTGATCTAGAGTTGGATATCTATGACCATGCCATGGATGTTTTTGACGTATACAACGTTGGGGATTGTGATCACATAGGGGAGAGGGACGATGAAGAAGTGGATGCCAACCATGACCACTTAACAAAGCATGAATATCAGCTTGACGCAGACGAATTCAGTGAAACCGAGAGTCTTCAATCTTCCCATGCTAAGAAAGCATTGTCGAGACACAGAAAGTCGAGGCAGGGTAAGAAGAGGCAAAAGCAATCACGGCGCCCCACACCCAATGAAAAGGCTTTGATGGTTAATTGGAAACGAATGCAATCGGACAATCATACTAGGTTTATCCAGGTCGAGGATGTTAAAAAGATACTGAAATCGGGCGAGTCTGGAGCATTGAAAGTGGACGTGACTTCATCGCGCGTGACCCCTGACAATAAAACGGTTCTTCTTAAGTCTTTGACACAATCAGAAGGAGTGTTTTTTGCTTTAGTTGGTATCCAACAAAAAGAAGAGAGGATCCTTGGAAAGTCCCTGGCTTGGACCACGGACCTGGTCCATGAGGTTGAAGAATCTTTTTATCAGACTATTAGTGCCTTTCATCATGTTTTTGGTCTCTCTCGGGTATCGTTGACCAGTGCAAGTTGTCTATTCACTTACAGTGGAGTGAAAAGAAGATCATTTGCTCAGGGTTTAGTCAATGATTTGTACCGAAAGTTTCTATACCAGAGTACACGAATGGACTTGAAGAATGAGCTGAATCATCCCGAAATGCTGGAGGCATTTTCAGTGTCCGAACCGGATAGGCAGAGTTTAAATCTTCCTCTGAAAGATTATTCTATTACAATGGACCCGAATTTAGATCAATACGAGGATATCGTTTTGGTGGGCGTGTACAAACATGGCGTTGAGGTGCGGCAAATAAAACTTCCGGAAGATAATGCCGAATATGCTGCAACAGTGTGTTCCCGTCTTTTGACGTTGGTTTGGGTGGGCGGAAACAAGACGAAAACATTTCCGGAAAGCCTCAACATTTACCAGGCTTTTAAGACTCATGTACGTCTCAACTACACGGGAAAAACCGTCCGGAAACTCTTGGCCTCGGATGAAGAACTCCCCCGACCGCTTCCATTGGTCACTTGCGATATTTGTGGAAAGCAGTTCCAAGAGAACATTTATATGAACAACATGATCATGCACAAACACAACCATGTCATCAATGATTTCAAATGCGACTGTGATATTCAGATTCGATCATTCGCTCAAAAGAAGAGACACTACGAGGAACGCCATCAACCCTCGCGAACCTCTAAACGGCCCAAAGTTGTTCATGAGTCAATGAGCTCCAAGGCTGAAAGCCCGCCTAGCGTTTATGAACGCCCCCAAGTGTGCGATATTTGTGGAAAGGTATTCATATCCGCGAACACGCTAAAGTTGCATGTGGAACGCTCACATGCCGATTTACACTGTCCCCATTGTGAGCAAGATTTCGGGTCCATCGTGACATTCAAAAGGCATTGGCGGAAAACTCATCCCACTTTGGAGATGGAACTACCCTCCCATTGGATCTCGTGCGATCAATGCGATGCCGCATTTCCAAGAAAAAGTGACTACACGAAACATTGGACCCTCAATCATGGCCCAACTGACATGCAGCCTTTTCAATGTGGCCTTTGTGAGAAGGGGTTTTGTGACAAGTCCAAGTTGCGATATCACATGATCAATATTCACATCAAGAATCGACCCTACCAGTGTCGAAATGAAGGTTGCACTGTGGCCTTCAACTTCAATGGCAACTTGTACGCCCATGAAAAGAAGGTCCATGGAAAGTCATTTGGAAAGACGGCATCGTTGGTCTCGGTTCTCCCAGATTCAAAGCTTCTGGAAATGGGCTGTAAACTGACCCAGCCCATTAGGATCCGGCATTAAATAAAGACCGATGCAATCGGCCATTAATAAACGGATGACCTCCTCTTAGGGTTAAAAATTGCGAATTTGAGTTGCGTCTAATTTTCATTCCAGCTAATCGCTTTTTCGCACAAACGTTTAAAACAAACAGACACCCAAATAAATAATCAGATAAGTGGTTGGAAAAATGGTGCAGGGCAAGATCATCTCAGTCATTTTGTTTTGCTAAAGAAACAAAAACTAGTACCGCCCTCTACTAATCTACATAAACAAACTAGAAAATTTTAGCCAATCACTTTGATTGCTGATCTGGTGAAATGATAATAGCGCAAGCTGGCTTTTTATGAAGATGAGATTGCCCAGTCCAATTTGAATTTGTCAAGGAAAACTTTCATTGAGATGGGACACCCTGAAAATGGTCCCACAAACAGCTGATTTAAGTGTTTCCGTAGATGTCAAAGTCACCCGGTGTATCGCATCTTAGATTGAACTAAGACGAGCGTAACCTAACAACCATTTCTTTGAATTGTGAAAAAATGAACAAATTTTCATGTCTAGATTGCTTTATAAGAACCTTCAAAATTAGAGTAAAATGTAACCTTATTGTGTTTTCAAGGCGGTTTACCTGCTTTCTTCGTACATTTTCAGAAATATTTGTCGACACTGAATAACAATGCATCAAATCGGAACGTATAGTAATCAATTTTAGTATACTGATGTTGTTAACCTTGCCATAAAGAGAGAAAGGTTATAGCAGTTGCGTGAATGATTCGAAATAAGTATGGCGCCTTACAATTTTTTCTTTGACATACTTGACGATTACCAGAACAATCGGTTTTGTGATCTAGAAATTTGTGGCTTAGAGCCCGATCCGTCAAAAGAGGTGAGAATTGAAAACTTAACAAGCAGATAGATGGTTCGACACGGACTGAAGAAGCTTGAATTCTACATTTAATCTGGGACTTGGAGGTTCCATTCACTGATGAGCATTTATTCTTAAACCCACATGATCGGGAGTTCTATGAAAGGGGTTGACAGAAAAGCGGTATCATGGTCAGAAATTTTAGAGACAAAATGCGTTTGACGTTTTCAACTTCGCGTCATCAGTTTCAGAAAGTGTCGTCATCTACCGTTCAAAAAAAGGTTACCCTTTGGATCAATCCTAGACTTGCCAAGTCCATGCTTCTTTGCAGTAATTAAATTGCAGCATGAGGTGCTGCTGCAAGAGATTACATGGTGAAACTGCGGTCGCTTCCAAGGGTGAGGTTTACGGATTACAATTGGCTGTGGTGATAGAGCGGGAATATCCCTCGATTGGGATATCCATCATCAGATGGCAGGGCAAGCAAAAAAGCTACCATCTGATTGTGTACGGAACAAAATGGTTCAAAGAGCCAAGTTTATGTCAAATGTCAGACTAAATTTGGGATCAGATTCTATTCAGTGTGGCAAAAGATGGTTATGCAACATACACTTACACTTTATTAGCATTAGATCTGGCACATTGTTGCCTCCCAAAAAACGAATTGATCTACATTATATGTTTGAAGTCCTCAGGGAGGGGGGGCGCTGGTGGGTTAACCCTTAGAAAAAGTAAAGAGCAGAAGTGATGTGTTCTTGGGCTTACTTAAATCTCCAAGCAACCTAACTTTTTTCTTTGGATTTCACCTACCACTTTCGTAAATAGTGTCTTGACTTTTGGAGGGCAAAACAACATCACTACGGCCAGTTTATTGTGACTTCTTTTCATATGAGGAAATAAATTTGATAGTTAAGAGATAAATAAAACAGGTCTGAAAATCTTTACAACTAATTCATACTGATTTATGTTGCAGAAGAAGCCCATTCGCTGCCACAAACTTGTGATGTGCTCCGTAATCCAACATTGGTGCAATTTAATCACCGAAGACACAGATCGTGTTGATATACCAGACATTGATCATGTCCAGCTAAAACAGTTCATCGATTCAATTTATTACAAAATCACCAACACGGTTCATACTTGGGATGGCTTGAATCCTATGATTGCAATGTTCTTAGGCATAGATAATGCCATCCTGAAGGGTGCCATTGGATTCGATCAAAAGGGCGGCGGGAATAACCTCAATGGTAATGCCATGCCTTTGGAGCATTTTCATGATGCTTTCAATGATTCCGGAGCAAACGCGACATTTCAAGTGGAAAATGAAGCCGTTAATATCCGTGTTAAAGTTGAGGTAAATCCAAATTATGATATCTATGGAGATGCCATGGACTTATTTGATAGTGATCATTCCGCTGATGAACCCAGCATTGATGATGCCGAAGATAATGATAAACCGAATTCCGAGAGCATTACAGCAGTGGACACAAGCCCAACCTTTCAAAAGAGGAAGAAGAGGAAATGTGTCGATCGAAAACTAGAAATCCCACACAAGACCAAATATATTATTAAAGAGGCTCTTTCGTCTAAAAGGCTTTCTCTGGTGGAGAAGACCTTGCGACTCAATCAAAAACTGATGCAAAAACGGCACCAATTTGAATCGATCAAAACCGATGAAGTGCAAAATTTGCTGCAATCGGGAGAGGATGGGATATTGAAAGTGAACGTGACAACTGCTAGGGTCACTGCTTACAACCGACCCGTGGTTTTGAAGTCCTTAACCGTGATACCTGATGGATTCTTTGCTTTGATTGGCCTACATCAAACGGAGACAGGTCTTAAGGGCAAATCTTTAGCCTGGACCACGAAATCTGTTCCTGAGATTGAAACGTGCTTTGTCCAAACCATCGATGCTTTTCACACAGTTTTAGGTCTTTCTCGGGCATCATTGACTAGTGCTAGTTGCTTTTACACCCACAGTGGACTGAAGAAGAGACCCTTTGCTAGTGGTCTGGTTTGTGACTTGTACCGAAAGTTTCTCTACCAATCCACCAGAAGTGACTTGGAATTTGAGTTAAACCGTCCGGAGACCGTGCATGCATTATTAGAACCAGAGCCGGTCCGGAAAGATCTCAATTTGCCCTTGAAAAACTATGAAATCATAATGACCTCTGATCTGGATGATTTGGACGACATCGTCTTGGTGGGCGTCTATGAACATGGAGTGGAAGTCCGACAAATCAAAATTCCCGAAGGTAGTCCGAAGTTTGCCGCCACGATTTGTTCGCGATTACTCACTTTGGTATGGGTGGGTGGAAATGAAAAGCGGACCTTTCCGGAGAGCTCAGAGATCTACAATGCATTCAAGATGAATACTCGTCTCAGCTACACGGGAAAGACCATTCAAAAGCTTTTGGCCTCGAATGAAGAACTACCCCGGCCTCTGCCATTCGTCACGTGCGATATTTGTGGCAAAAGTTTCCAGGAAAACATCTACATGAACAATTTGATCATGCACAAACGCAATCATGTCATTGACGACTTTAGTTGCGACTGCGATATTCTAATTCGATCATTCACTGAGAAGAAAAGACATTATAAAGAATGCCACCACTTGACTCGCACCACAAAGCACCCTAAAATGGATAAAAAGGCGATTGCTCCCAAATCAAACGTCACACCCACAGTCCGTG
The DNA here is from genome assembly GCF_007210705.1 of Tigriopus californicus. Classification (NCBI taxonomy): domain Eukaryota; kingdom Metazoa; phylum Arthropoda; class Copepoda; order Harpacticoida; family Harpacticidae; genus Tigriopus; species Tigriopus californicus. The sequence continues at coordinate 3,298,441 of NC_081442.1, forward strand.
ACCGTCCACGAGTGTGTGATATCTGCGGGAAAGTGTTTCCCACCCATACAACCTTGAAATCGCACATGGAGCGAACTCACGCCAATCTCCATTGCCAAGAGTGCAAAGAACATTTCGGAACCATTTTGTCATTCAAAAAGCATTGGAAGAGTCGTCATCCAGACTTGGAGATAAAACTCCCCTCACATTGGATCGCATGCGATCAATGTGATGCCGCATTCCCGCGCCAAATCGACTTAACCAAGCATTGGACACTCCATCACGGCCCGACGGAGATGCAGCCTTTCCAGTGTGGTCTTTGTCAGAAGGGATTCTGTGACAAGTCCAAGTTGCGGTATCACGTCATTCATAACCACATAAAAAACCGCCCATATGAGTGCCGGAGTGAAGGTTGCAAAGTCGCCTTCAACTTCAATGGCAACCTGTACGTTCATGAGAAGAGGGTTCATGGCCAGGCCTTTGGCAAGACCCAGTCCTTGGTCTCAGTCCTTCCGGATTCAAAGCTACTTGACATCGGTTGTAAACTGAACCCACCTGTCCGAATTCGAAAGCCATTCGTACGATGATGGCTTTTTTCCGTCTCAGATGTCAAAATGTGTCTATGTAAGCTTATTTTTATGTGAAATAAGTACTACTTTTTCAATCGATCCCGTCAAAAGAGCAGTGATTGGGCACCCTGACATGCTACGAAGACTTGAAGGCTAATAGCAGTGTCACGAATTTTCCCGCTGTTTTTAAATCCTTGGCATCATTTGAAAGTAGCAAAGCTTTCGGTATGGTCCAGGTATACTTCTTCTAAGAGTTATCATTGCTTCTACATTTATCTTTGGCGTGGTCGATATTGGGGAGATGCAAACGATCTGGAAACGATCGGATCTTGTCTTATGTTATACATTTGCCAAAAAAGAACGATTCTATGAATGATTCAACATATCACAGTAGATGAAAAGTATGATCGACGATAATGGCGGCGAAGAGTGAGGATCTGGGTTGTTATCGAGATCGCCGACATATTTGGTGTCCTTGGTCTCTGGGACGAAGAACCATGGGAGCTAATTTGTTCATTTTTTTTAGACATCCAATGCATCCAATCTCAGTCAGTGCCACACACATTCAATTACTTTTCAAGGGCATCAATGCAGTTGTCAAACAATCGAAAGCAACTGTTATATATATTCAATCTTACTTTCGTCCGACAGTGTGCCAAACTTGGCTTTTAAACGACCCTTTGAACCGTAGATAGCGATAGATTTTGAAATTGATGACTTCAAATTGAAGTAGTCTACTTGGAGGTCAACAAATAACGGTTGTTATTCCACTTTCGGAATGTTCCTATCACAATCTTGTTCTCTCTACGGTAAGGAAAAGTGCCTTTTACATTCCAGGTCTTTGGTGACACTGCCATTCATCAAATTCGACAATCTTCTCAAACACTTGAAATCATCCACATAAACAAAAATAATATTCACTAACATATATTTACATATAGCCTTCGCCTAGGCTCGAAATTGCCACAATGGCAATGGCACCCTACAACTTCTTCTTTGACGTCCTGGATGATTACCTAAATGACCGTTTTTGTGACCTAGAAATCTGCGGGCTGATGTCCAAATCTGAAGTAAGGAAATCACTTTCATACTTGTGCAGATTTTAGGCTGTAAATCATAAATCACCGTTTCTTAGATGAGACCGATTCGTTGCCACAAACTCGTGATTTGCTCGGTCATCCAACATTGGAGCGATTTCGTCACGGACGACACGGATCGTTTGCATCTCCCCGATATCGACCACGCTCAATTGAAGCAGTTCATCGATGCCATTTACCAGAAACTCACCATCACGGTTCACACTTGGGATGGATTGGATGCCGTGATTGCGTCTTTCTTAGGTATTTTTCAACCTTCGGCTGACCGGAAATCCTTGCCTCGAAAACGAAAAAAGGCCAAGCCAGACTCGAAATGTCAAGGCTGGAAAGTCAGCCCGAGCCATGACATTGACTCGGTGTCTAATGTGAAAGAGGTCAAGGATGAACCGGTTAACATTCGGGTCAAGATAGAGGTCAATCCAGATTTTGATATCTATGATGACGCCATGGACCTGTTTGATAGTGGTCATTCGGCGAGCGAGGATGACTTCGAGCACAATATCGATGAAGACGAGGGTGAGGATTATGTATTAGGAGGAAGGCGTTCCATCAAGTCAGAGCTCTCCGAGGACGACGACGTTATACCCGTGAGTCGACCTCGGCGACGCAAACGAAAATCTAGTCATGAAATCCGCCGACCGGTCAAAAAGAGTAAACGAAAGAGCAAAAAGGTGTCCGACGATGCGGCCGCAAAATTGAGTTTGGCCGACCAAGCCTTGAGCGTCAATCATAACCTGATGCAAAAAGCCAATTCGAATCGGTCAATCCAACCCGAGGAAGTGCATGATTTGCTGAGATCCGGGATCGTTGGCGTGCTGAAAGTGGATGTCACGTCATCTCGAGTGAAAGCCTTCACAAGGCCAGTGGTTCTCAAGTCGTTGACCGAGATGACCGACTGTTTTTTCGCTTTAGTGGGTGTTCAACAACACGACTGTGAAATCGTGGGCAAATCTTTAGCCTGGACCACCCAGTCCATCCCGGACATTGAAAAGTCTTTCAGTCAGACCATTGAAGCGTTTCACACTGTTTTCGGTCTCCCACGGGCCCCGTTAACCAGTGCCAGTTGTTTTTATACATACAGTGGTCTCAAGAAGCGATCCTTTGCCCGAGGTCTAGTCAGTGATTTGTATCGAAAATTCATGTACCAGTGCACTCGAACAGATCTGGAGAACGAACTCAATCATCCCGACACCGCGCACGCCTTTACCACGCCCGAACCCGCACGCCAAGAGATCAGTCTTCCTTTGAAAGAGTACGAAGTCACCATGAAGCCGGATCTGGATCGGTTCGACGATCTGGTCTTGGTGGGTGTGTACAAGCACGGCGTGGAGGTACGGCAAATCAAGTTACCCGATGATGACCCAGAGTTCGCGGCCACGATTTGCTCGCGTCTTCTCACATTGATATGGGTGGGTGGGAGTGATAAGCGGACATTCCCGGAGAGTCCTGAGATCTATGAGGCGTTTAAGATCAACACACGTCTCAACTACACTGGCAAAACCATCAAGAAGCTCTTGGCGTCCAATGAGGAAATCCCTCGGCCGCTTCCGGTTGTCACGTGCGAGATCTGCGGGAAACAGATCCAAGAGAATATCTTCATGAACAACATGATTCTACATAAGCGCTATCATACCATACAGGATTTCAAGTGCGAGTGTGACATCCAACTCAAATCGTATGCCCAAAAGAAACGCCATTACGAAGAGTTTCATCGTCCAGCCAATGCCCGGAAACGGAGTTCAAATAACCCGTCGACGGACGGCATGAATATGCAGCCGCATATCTGCGATATCTGCGGCAAGGTCCTGATTTCGTTCTCTACACTCAAAGAGCACATTCGCCGAACTCACGCCAATCTCCATTGCGAGCATTGCAACAAAGACTTTGGATCCGCTCTTAACTTCAAGCAACATTGGCGGAAAAAGCATCCCCAATTGGAATTAGAGCTTCCGCCCAATTGGTTCTCTTGCGACCAATGCGATGCAGCCTATCCACAAAAGATTGATTATCTCAAGCATTTGGCCATGAATCATGGTCCGGAAGATATGAAGCCCCTCAAGTGTGGCGTTTGTGCCAAAGGCTTCAGTGACAAGTCCAAATTGAGATATCATATGTTGAATATGCACATCAAGAGTCGGCCTTATGTTTGCCGCAGTGAGGGATGCACGGCTGCATTCAACTTCAATGGCAATTTGTACGCCCACGAAAGGAAACTGCATGGCAAAGACTTTGGCAAGACCAAGCCCTTGGATGTGGTTTTGCCGGAGAGCCAACTGATTGAATTAGGCTGTCAATTAAGGCAAATGCCTGCTGCTGGTCATAATGTGCGGGAGTAAATTTATTGCATTTGAATTATATAAAACTTACTTTATTTAGTTTTATTTTGAGCAATTACTTTGTGCTGATAAGATATCAAAGCTAGTAATTGAAAAATCATCACCTGATATTTCCCAATATTTATGCAACAAGCAGTACTGACTTCAAATTGGGAATCTTTCATTGGGGCAAATTGAGTATTCTTCATAATTTATCGAAATAATAGCAGTCCCCTTTAGGGTTCACTTTTCAGTCGCATTCGAACTCAATTTTCTTAATCCGAATCCAATCCGAAGGCCACAAAGTTCGAGGTCGCACAGCCATCGATACGACTTGTGTGTGGTAAATTTTGGCCAATTTGTCTGAGTCTGAAGTAGGTCAATTTTAACTACGAAACTTTCTTTCAATCCGATGGTGGATCAAATATTATATGAATGTAAAATCAAGTGAAATAAGCATCTTTTGCGTCTTGAATTGCTGGGGATCCCATTCCCAGTGGCGGTAAGGAAGTCCGCTAGAAAGAAAAATAATAATTTACTGTATTGGACCTGATGTTGAAAAAAAAATTTTCACTGGTAATTGATATTTCTATTGGGCTTATAGATCATAGTTGAATTAGTTTCTGTTGGCGTCTTTTGAATGGAGTTGTTTGCATTCAAGATTTGTAAAACATCTAAATACTGCTCTTTAACAGAATGAGGGGGGGAACCAGCCTTTGAGGTCGTTGTCGAAGATCTGTCATGTTAAGTATTTGTTAATGTATTAAAATAGAGTAAAAAGACCGCCTTGGCCGTACAGCAGTGTCATGTTAAGTATTTGCTAATGTATTAAAATAGAGTAAAAAGAAAGACTGAACTATGAGTTTTTTCCAAACATTGAGAAAACCCTACCAACCAAGTGGGTCTTTAAATTTCGCATTGTCCTTTGAATTGATTCGGATCCGAGAATAATCCGAATCCAAAAGGACGAGACCTAGTATTCGCACATTTAGGCAAGCGTTGGTACCATAAAGCAAACTTGCCTGTTTATGCCAGTGATGCAAAATTGACGTTTTAAACTAATTTTAAGGAAGCTGACCTTTCCTCACATAGCAATGTGTGAAAAAGGGTCAACTTCTCAAACCGTGTTTTTGAGCTATGACTCATTGAAGCGGGAAACGAAGATGACGTCATCGTTAAATTTTGAG
>NC_081442.1:3303623-3303700 GCF_007210705.1 Tigriopus californicus
TTTCCTCACATAGCAATGTGTGAAAAAGGGTCAACTTCTCAAACCGTGTTTTTGAGCTATGACTCATTGAAGCGGGA
>NC_081442.1:3303736-3303990 GCF_007210705.1 Tigriopus californicus
TAATTTTAAGGAAGCTGACCTTTCCTCACATAGCAATGTGTGAAAAAGGGTCAACTTCTCAAACCGTGTTTTTGAGCTATGACTCATTGAAGCGGGAAACGAAGATGACGTCATCGTCAAATTTTGAGAGATCACTCCTACTTTTGAGGCTTCATATCTCTTTGCTGAGGGATTAAATTGAAGGTTCAGTTCTTTAATCCATTAAAGGAATGGTTCATGCAGGTAGGTATTTTTATAAACTGTCTAAGTTTAAC
>NC_081442.1:3304026-3335968 GCF_007210705.1 Tigriopus californicus
AGGGGAAATAAACATTTTTAGATGTCTCGCACTTTCGATTTTAACATCAGCTTTCGCTGTTGTTTTCTCGGCGGACTCATCACAGAGCATGCAACTCCTGGATTGGAGTTTACTCCAATGGGGTATCAGTAAATAGTTAGGAGATGGATGATTTATGTGGAAAGAATTGGCCTGCTATCATTTTCAAGAAACTTGAAAACAGTTACCTTATCCCTAACATGTAATGTAACATAATCTTGATAACAAAATTGTTTTGTAATAGTTTCACTGTGCCGAGTGTTATATTGACAGAAATTTACTTTTCATCAACTATTATTGCTTGATTTGGAAGGGAAAAATAACCTCTACAGCTCTCCAAAAGGACTCAGTGCCTATGCTTTAACGAGGTTCTTTGCAAAGTTTTGTGCAAATTCAGGTGGTTTTGATGTAAATTTGCTGTAAATTCAGAACATATATTTTTGCAAATTTTGGCTGCCCTCTTTATTTGATTGATTTGGTTGAAACCGCGTAAACCAATGGAAGCAGCTCAGCCCGACACCCTCCAGCCGCACAACCAAAATATGTTAAGGCACTGCCTCAAATGGCTTGGCAGGGATGATTTTTCTTTCCCTAGATCTCAAAATCAGACAGTTGATCAGTAGCGTAAATTAGTGCTGCCAGATGGCTTACTTGCAAGTCAAAAAAGTGTACGTCTGGCATATTTAGAACCCCTCTGACACAGGAAAATTCAATATAGCATGTTTTTCGGATCAGTCATGGTTTCGCAGTTTATTGCCAAGGTTTTCAAACTTGACAAATAAGTTACAAAATGGACAATTGGACATTCCCATCTTGCTGCCTTGGCTTGATTGATAGAAGTATAATACTTCCTCCCTTTGAGGTCGATCAATGCCTATTACCTCTTTATCATGACTATAACTATCTGTATTTCCTCACAAATTTGTTTAATCAGAGGGGAGGAAACGTAGTGTAATGGTTAGTGCAGTATCCTAAAGTGAGGGAGGTCCCTGGTACAAATCTCTTCCCTGACCTTTATCCAAAGGAAACTTGTGGACGCTAATCACACCCTCTAATGATGAACCAAGATTTTGATCGATTCCTTTCATTGCTCCCCTGAAGCCCATAAACACTCAAATAGTGAGTAAAAGCATGCTCTAAATCATTAAAATTTTGCTTCAGAAGGTCAGCCATTATGGTGATTCAAGTTGAATTATAACAACGACCTCCACATGTTTCAGAACGTTGCAAATACGGGATGCTTTTGTCTTACAGGCATGTTTTCTGACATATTCGGATTTTCATCTGGCATGTTTTGGCATGTTTCAAGAGCTATTCTGACATGTTCGAAGCCCAGGGACCTGTCACCACTAGCGTAAATGAAAACAATGCACACTTGAATGAATCTTTAATCTAGAAACATGTCCAACAGTTTGTTTGAGGGCATTTTTGAAGCCTATCAAGAGACTCGTTATTGCGATTTGGAAATATGCGGGCAAATGTCCCATAGCAAACAGGTGGGAAGCTTCATTTAGATTTCCTTTTGATGAAGTTGCTCTTTAATCACGTGTTCATGTGTAATTGATTATCTCCCAGTAGGTGTAAAGTGCTGATATTTATGTAAGATATCTCACCAATTGGATATCATTTCAGATGAAACCCATCTTGTGTCACAAATTGGTCGTGTGCTCATTCATTTCAAAGTGGGAGAATCTCATCAAAGATGACACGGATTACATCTCGTTACCCAATTTTCGACACGAAGACTTGCAACGATTTTTTTCTCGACTCTACGAATCCCTTCTTCCCGGTCATAGCTCTAACTTGAAGGAGCTTGACGTTAACATACTGGCGTTCCTCGGAGTTGAAAGCTTTCAAATTGAAACATTTGCCACTCCAGAACTCTTAGCTCAAGATGAGTTGGCCATGCACCACGACCCAATATCGGGGATTGATGACTATCTTGATTTGGCTTTGGACCATGAGGATGCTGTGAGTATCTTCCATGACTACTCTTCAGAAGACTATGATGATCCGAAAGATCCCTTGTCAATCTCGCCAGAATGGAAAGACCCTCTTTCTCCCAACCCAAGCGAGCCAAAAGTAAAAGATGAATCCGAAGTTGTGGCTCTCAAGATCCAAACCAAGAAGAGAAAGCGGATCGACTCTAAAGTGCAGCTATCCAAAGCCAAGCGAAAGGCGGCCACCCGAACTGTTGGTAATGGGAATGTCCCCAAATCTCTGAAAAATCAGCTCGGAAGCCTACATGCCAAGTTGGCCAGGAATCAGCAATGGATACAATCCTCGGTTGGTAAACATGTGATCGAATTAGCCACGATTTACAAATTGTTAAAGGGGGAATGTCACGGTCAATTGAAAATTGATGTGACCACCCATAATGTTGGATCCAAATATCAAGCTATGATGGACAGCCTTACGGAACGAAAAGATGCCTTCTTTGCGCTCATAGGAGTCCAGGAAATCGGAAATGACATGGTGGGCCAAGCGTTAGCATGGACCAGTGACGAGTTCAAGGCCTTAAATTGCAGCCTAACCAAGACCATAGAAGCATTTCAGTCCGTGTTCGGTCTAGCTCGAGTGCCGCTTTTGGGAGCGAAATCTTTTTTGGACGTGTGTTGCAAAAGTGAGGGCATCTCCCATGATCTGTATCGAAAGTTCGTCTTCCAAAGTAGCCGCCAACAACTGGCCAACGAGTTAAAACGGGCCGAAATAGTTGAAGGGTTTGCAGTCACGCCCCCAACAAGGAAGGACCTGAGCCTACCGTTGTTCAATTATACCATCCAAATGACTGAGAAACTTGATGTGTTGGATGACATTCTCTTGGTAGGCGTCTACCCGCATGGAGTAGAAATTCGAAAAGTGACTGTACCCACACCCCATCTTACATCTACTCCAGAAAGGATGCTATCACGGCTCTTGAGAATGGTGTGGGTGGGAGGGAATAAAAAAGATAAGTTCAAAGCCACCTCATTCATGACTGAAATATTTTTAAAGAACGCTCGTCTGATTTATACCAAGAAAAAGATAGAGCGACTTCTAGCCAGTGATGAAGAGATCCCCAGACCTCTGCCCACGGTCATTTGTGACATTTGCGGTAAGCAAATCCAGGAGAATACTTGCATGACCAATTTGCTTCAACATCGGCAGATCCACAGCCTGATGGAGTTTGAATGTCAATGTGGTATCTCCTTCAGATCATTTGCCCACAAAAAGCAACATTACCAGGAAAATCACGTGGGAGAAGCACCCATCGAACCGTAAAAGAAAAGTCATCAACGCTCATCGCACGAAGTTGAAGGCCAATACATTTGCGACACCTGCGGCAAGGTCTTTCAATCCCTGACCAATTTCCACCGGCATATCAAACGGAACCACAGCTCCATTCCATGTGAATATTGCGACCAGGAGTTTGAGTCTGTGCCCATTTTTCGGCGTCATTGTGAATAAGCTCATCCAAGTGTGGAGGCCAAACTTCCGGATGGTTGGTTGTCTTGTCCGGAATGCGATTTAGGCTTCCCTCGGAAGCAAGACTTGTCCCGGCATATGAAGACTTTGCACGTGCTGAAAGCCCACAAATGTGGGCAATGCCAGAAAAGTTTCACCGATAAGTACAAGCTGAAGTACCACGTGTTGAATGTTCACGTCAAGAGCCGGCCTTTTATTTGCCGTAGTGAGGGGTGTAACTCTACTTTCAATTATTCTGGAAATCTCTATGCCCATGAAAAGAAGTTCCACGGAGGAGCTTTGGGTAAAGCTACGCCTATCGACGAGTTAGTGCCAGATGATCAACTGGACGATTTGGGTTGTCAGTTTGAAAGGACCACTCGAGTTCCCAGGACATATTCCAATAATTTCTTTCAAGCAAGAAAAAAAACTGAGATTACATTATCCAAGAACTAAAATTTGCTGGAATTAAGACAAAAATCCGTCCGTTGCCTATAAGTCCTTAGAAATTGGTGAATTATTAAATTTAGGAGATGTCATTTTAAATATAATTAGCGGATTCTCTCAAGCCACCTTGAACATTTTGGAATATGTTAGTCTATGCAACAAGAAACCTCATGTTTTCCTCTTTTTTGCGGGATTGTACATCAATTTCATCTGTTTTATCCATCAATTTATTCATCAATATATCTGCATAAACTACCAAAAGTTGCTAAAATAGCTCCTCATTAGGTGGAACTATACAAATATGGCCAACCTTGATAAACAAGGATGTGCAAAAGGTGCAGATCGATTTTTTTTTTTGCATAGTTGGCTTGTTTTCAGTTTATATTTGACATTTGTTTTATTTGAAAATTGAAAAAGCATACCCCTCTTTTGCTTAAACTGCAGAAAATAAAATCCTGGCAAACCAATAGTCCTTATCCCTATCTTATAAGAGTGATCTTGATATCAATGTGGGACTTTTTTTGTACTTCCAGATTGATCCGTGTTCATATGATAGCTCTCATTATTGTGATATCGCATTTAGCCTCTTCGTATTTCCCGCCATTAGCAGCTGGGGGCTGCCGCTGGGCTGGGTGAAAATAAAGCAGTCAGTTTCTAGCATTGATAACGTGCACATGCGACCCGATAACAGATGAAAAGATTTCCTTCTTTTAGAATTTTTCCTCCAAATTGTGCAGATGAATTGGCAAATGCTAACTTTGTGCAAGTCAATTGTCCAGCCACCGGAAACAACTGAAAGCTGTCATCAGCTAGGCTAACCAAAACTGATTATTAGTGGGTAAGGAGCCCCAGAGGGTTTAGTTGAAGCATTACTTGACTTGAGCGCCCGTGCCTATAAGCATCAAACAAAGGCCCTCTTTACTGAAGCATTGAAAAAGGTCACATTAACTTTTGCAAGAGACGAAAAATCCTGAACTTCAAAAGGTTTGAACTGAATGATGTAGTCAGAAGAAATCCCTTTCCAATTATTCACTCCTCCAAACTCAATGTTTGACCTTTGGGCTCAAAATTTGAAAAATGTCTTGACGTCTCCTATTGTGAAGCACCCTTGAAAAATCATGGGATGGGCAATGTTTGGCCATTGTAGAGCATCTGATTTGCATTTCATTCTTCAAAACACCAAAGTAGTGTTCTAACTCTACCAAGATGAGATTTTGTCTAAAATATCCCTTCCTGCCTGGAGAGGAAGTCCATTGCAAACCCAAAAGCTTATCATGTCTTTGAAAGCAAAATAGCGATTCCCGAAACATTCCATTTTTTTCTTTCAAGGAAGAAGAGAAACTGAGGTTGCATTATCCACGGACTTCTAGAAATATGGACTGTGAACAAGCTTCCCACCAAATTGGCCTGCTCTTGGTCCTAGCAACTCTGAGCCACTTTTTGAATTAAAGTAATGAAATAAGAAACAAAGATCTATTCAATTGAAGGTAGGTCATTTTTATATCATTTACATGTATAGTGGATCGTTTCAAAGTTATGTTGTCAAAAGCTTATAAGCTGACCAAGAGCAGGCCAATAATTCGAATTTTATGTAGTGTTTGCTGCATAACTTTGACCATGTCTCCTGAGTTTCCTAAGCAAAGGTTTGGCCTCAAAAAAAAGATATAAAATTTGGTTTCCACTTGCGATCCACATCTCCAGAAGTCCGTGCATTATTGCAGAACTGAAAATTGCTGGACATCGAACAAGAAAAGGTTCGTTACCAATAAGACCTTCTAGATTAGTGAGTTATTGAACTTAGGAAGGGCAAAGAAATGGTTTTAAGCTTAATGGTATCATATCATTTGTTCATTTATCAAGTTCCTTATATAATTGAAATGCAAACTTTTATCCATTATTTTTGGACAGTTCTATTATCAGGTACTATTTGGCTGCTTAAAGAGCTGTCAAGTCTTGAGGGAAGGTGCAAGTAAGTTTAGCTAAAATATAGCCTTTAACATCATTCAAAATCGAACAACGCGTGCACTTTTCTCTTCTTGGTCAAATCCTTTGGTCACCATGCTTTCAACAGCCTCAGCTGCCTAATACCCAATCGTTCAAAAAATTATCCCTCTAGCTGACTGGCAGTCCAAACTCTTGGCTAAGTTTGCTCTGTGACTCAAGGACCTAATTTGAACGAACCAACGGCCACAAACAAGGTCAAGAATCCACCTTCCAGGCTTCCGGCTTTGAAGTCCATCACGGCCTAGAGGCACGCCCACCGTACCTGGATTCGTGCCCTGGCCATCCCGTGGTCATGCCGCCCTACAATTTCTTCCACGATATATTGACCGACTATCAAAACAACCGATTCTGTGATTTGGCCCTGTGCGGTTCACCTGGAGATGCCTCGGTAAGTTACTGACATGGACCTGCACGCCAAGTCCTAATCCATCCTAAGCCAAACGGCTCACTCGTGGAAGCCAATAATAATAATAATAATGATGTCTGTCAATGGCGTGTCAGGAACACCATCGGGGATTGAACCCAAAAGATGAACTCGTTAACACTGCCCCTTGAACGTGCCACCATCTTGATTGACTTGTGACCTCACGAACCCCTATTGTTCTTCTCAATTTTAGGTCGAACCCATTCTCTGCCACAAGTTGATCTTGTGCGCCTTGGTGCGTGATTGGCGCCACGTGATCGACGAAGACACGGATCGCGTCACTTGGCCGGATATCGAGCACGTCCGTTTAAAAGCGTTTGTCGATAGACTCTATCACTCACTTACTAATCACGACGAATCATGGCGGGATTGGCAAACTCAAGTGAGCGCTGTCTTTGGTCCGGGCGCGCCGGTGGGCGTGAAAACGGTGGCAAATGGCGTCCTGACCACTCTGTCCGAAGCGTGCCAGCCGGAACATCCCAACCATGAGGAGAACAAGGAGACATTGACTGAGGTGATAATGGAGATGGACGTGGATTTCCAAGAGGATCAGGCTATCAATTTGTTCGATGAATCGAAAGTGGAGTCACAAGTGAGTGATGACGATGACTACGACTTGGAAGAAGACTTATTTCAAGGAAATGATGATCAAGGTGATAATGATTGGGAAAGAGACCAAGACCAAATGATGGCGGATGAAGACGCTCAAGCTGCCCGGAGGGCGTCCAAGCAGAGTGCGAATACAAAAAGAAGACCTTATGAGAAACTTACAAAACGAAAGAGAATATTGGCACAACATTTTGCCATGATGCAAAGTGATAGCATGGACAAAATGATTGACCATCAACCGATTCAAGAACTGTTAAAAAGCCAAACCAATGGGATTTTTTATGTCGATGTGACCTGTACCTCCATGGAATCCAAGGCCCTCATGACCAAAGGCCTTACTAAGCACAAAAACGCTTTCTTTGCCTTAGTTGGAGTCCAACAAATTGATGATGAACTCTGGGGCCAATCCCTGGCTTGGACCACCAAAGACCCTGCAGTGATTGATGACTCTTTTCTACCCGCAACGAATGCCCTTCAAAGCGTGTTTGGTCTATCCAGGGCTTTAGTCATGGGTTCGAGATGTTTTCGGACATTCGCCGGAATGAAGTCGCAGACCAATGGCCCAAATTATCTCAATGATCTCCATCGGAAGTTTTTATACCAATGCACCCGAATTGACTTGGAGAACGAGCTCAACAGCCAACCAGTCGTCGAAGCCAATGCCATGTCTCAGGCCACTCGGAGGGAAATTAGTCTTCCTGAAGGTGATTATACCATTCGGATGAGTGAGACCCTGTCCTCGTTTGATGACATTGTTCTGGTGGGGGTTTACAAGCATGGCGTGGAAGTGCGTCAAATGTACTTTTACCCGGGACTAAGTCATAATTATGTGGCTCTGACAGTCTGTCGCTTATTAACCTTAGTGTGGGTGGGAGGTAACCACCAGGCCAGATTTCCCAAAAGTCCCAAGGTCGTCCGCTTGAACAAGGAGCACACAAGACTGAATTACACGGAGTCTATGGCCAAGAGACTCTTGGCATCTCATGACGAGCTACCTATTCCTTTGCCTTTGGTGACGTGTGAAATATGTGGCATGCAAATTCAAGAAACCATCTTTATGAACAAAATGATCTTCCACAAGCAAAAGCACGCACTCGAGAAGATTCAATGTGGCTGTGATATCAAATTTAGCTCGCTTACCCACAAACACCGACATTTCAATGAGCATCATCGAGATAGGGATTTGAAACAATTTGGAAGTCTCAAGAACCCGTTCGGATCAAAAATGAAGCATAATCCAAAGAAGGAGCGAGGGGCGCATGTTTGTGACACGTGTGGCAAAGTTCTAGGGTCTGTCAATACCCTAAAAGATCACATCAATCGGATACATAACAAGTTTCATTGCAATCATTGCAACATCGACTTTCAATCGGCCAAAAAGTTCAAGCGACACTGGAATCAAGCCCATCCAGACACGGAAATGGAGCTCCCGGATGGATGGTATTCGTGTGATCAATGCCCACAACGATTCCAGGAGAAGGTTTACGCCCAAAGACATAAGGAGCATGTTCATGGGCGCGAAGAAGATAGACCCTACAAATGCGGCTTGTGCGAGACGACTTTTAGTGAGAAGCCCAAATTTAAGTATCATATGCTGAATATTCATATCAAGAGTCGACCCTACAAATGCCGAAGCCCCGGATGCACGTCTACTTTCAATTATTGTGGCAATCTCTATGCCCACGAGAAGAAGTTACATGGTCGAGCTCTCGGCAAGACCACACCCATTGACGTAGTGATCCCTGATAGCCAATTGTTGGAATTGGGCTGCAAGCTCAGACCACCCATTCGAAAAGTGTTTTGAATCTTGGCCTAGTTCTTGCAGAAATGCACATTGCAACTGAGAATAGCTTAATATTATTGACTTATGGAGCGCAAAATTTGTTTCGTCAGTGCATCATTGTATGAATGGGGTAATCACAAAAATCTCAGCAAGGTGTGTTAGAATGATAACAGAATTTACTCTCGAGCCGATAGATGAGAATATCAGAAATCATGCAAGATTGCTTCTTGGTTTAAAACACAAATCTGCAATGGAAAATGATCTTTCAGTCACCCTTGTGTCGAAGTTGCTTTTATCACAGAATATGTTGGCTTTTAGAATTTATCTTTCAGAATTTTGTAACGGAATAATGAGAAATTCCTTTTCAGCTAACAATGGGGTCTCCCCACGTTGGTTCATGATCTCATAATTTTGAGATGCGTTTTGTACCCAGATACACCCACTGTGAGCATCAGAATGTTTCAACAATTTTTGCTGACTGAAACGTCCAAAATTCGGTCTTAAAAAACTTATTTCCTGGGGTTACTTTTCCCAAAAAATTATGACCTGGAAGCAAAACTTTAGGGAAATGTTTGATTTGCTTTTCTGTTTCCATATGCTGTCATTAAAATGGGAATCAATAGGGCTAGTCAAGTAAACGCGTTCATGGACAACTGACGTTATTCCACGGAGTAAAATCAAAGACAACATGTCCAGCCAAACCGCATTGTGCATGCATTGGATTTTTCATTTTTCCCATTTTACTTGCTTGACTAAGCAATTAGCATTGTGGTCTAGAGCCAATTTGATAGTGCGTTCACTGATTAACACCAAACATGCTCATTTAGTAGGGGTTTGTAGACACAACTCGCTCAAAAGCACTTGATTATTGAAAATTCAAGGGGCGGATAGTGTGAGTTGACTGTGATGTTTGTCATAGTTCTCTCCCCCAAAATGCCTAAAATCAGGGTGCCGGACCACATTTTTCCTTAAATTTCCTTTACTTGACATCCCCTATTAAGGAATTACTCAGCTCAATAAAATGAAATGTTTCTTTAAAGGTAAGAAAAAAATTAGCCATTATTATGACATGGCAAGGAACTATTTATGAATAAATTTTTTAGATCAGATGTATGATTATAAAATAACCATGAACATTGAATTAATCAAGAACAATCAAATTGTCTTCAAAATCAGTGAAATATTGCGCAAAACTTGCTCAAAATCATTCATGGAAACAAAATCAAAACGAATCATTTCAACAATTGATGAGGAACTTACACTGACAAATAATGAACGAAATGTATGAGATAGGCAATAAAAGTGCACGTACGTAAATATTGACTTATTTGAATATCTAGGATGGATAATTGATAATTTTATTCAATTTGACAAAAGAAATACTGATCATTGATGGAAAATGGATGGGTTGTCTGTGAGTAGAGT
Source organism: Tigriopus californicus (assembly GCF_007210705.1). NCBI lineage: Eukaryota > Metazoa > Arthropoda > Copepoda > Harpacticoida > Harpacticidae > Tigriopus > Tigriopus californicus. The sequence continues at coordinate 3,314,181 of NC_081442.1, forward strand.
TTGAATGTCTACTTACTAGGAAGTTTACATAAAAGGCAGGCATTATTTCAGGGGCACAGAGCAATAACTATGTCCTGTTCAAAAGATTTTATTTTTAATTTTGGACTCCAATGAATTTAGTATTTTGTAAAAGCGTCCAATATAGTCATGTAAATTAGGTGTCATCTTTGTTAAGATATATCATTCCATGATTATAAAGCATTGATATGAGTTTGAAGAGCAATTTGTAGCTCAGAGCTATAATATGCATGCCTACTTCTGGTCTGAGTGCCATTCCCAGAGTGAGAACTTTAGTTTCATAACAAGTGCATCAAATTTCTTGAAGTTTGATCAAGATGTTCCACTAACAATTTTCTTTAAACATTATCATTAGTAAAAAAAATATTGACTAATTGTGCTCAGAGCAAATTCTTGCTTTATCAAGGTAACCAAACTGGCATCTATCAGTCCTACTTCAAGACATGTCAGAAGTCATTTTAATTATATTTAAATGCCTTGTTTGAAGCACATACCATCAATGGTTACAAAACACATTAATCGCATATTTTGTTCAATACCTATGCCAATAATTGACATTAAACATATTTCAGCGGCAGTAGTTTAGACCTAACAGGGCGGGAGAGGTTGGGTGATCTCAAGAAGGTAGCGCTACCTTGCTCGATCTAGGGTCCTTGGGACTATCAAAGGTAGAAATCTTTGACCCTTCTACTCTATGGTTATACATCTGACAGAGTCCAGAAAATTGACATGAACTAAAACATAACAAACTTCTTCGAAAGATTTCAGTGAACATGCCCCCCTTCAATTTCTTCCAAGACATCTACCGGAATTACCAAAACCATCAGTTTTGTGATCTAGCGTTATACGGCTCCCTTGCCACTCCCCAAGTGAGTCAGCCCCGTCTTGCCCTTGTCTGTCCCATAACATCCCCCAGTTGGACTATCCTTGTCTCTTTTAGAATCAACCCATTTGGGTCCACAAATTGGTGGTGTGCTCGCTTTTCCCAGAATGGCCCACTTTCGTCCAAGAAGAAACGGATTACGTCACCTTACCCGACATCGAACACGCCCACCTTCAACGATTCGTGGATCAAGTCTATCAAGGATTGACCCACGAGGTCCATTCCTGGCAGAATCTAGATCCCGAAATGGCCGATTTCTTTCAGATTCACCACGCATTCACGCCCAAATCCAAAAACACTCTCCACCAGCCCTTGTCGCCCGAAATCGAGCTGAAAACCGAGAATGGGCGGAATACGCCCGATTTCTTGGAGCCTAATGCCATCAACCTCTTTCACGAAATCAGTGCTGACGATGGAGAGGAGGACATGGATGAGGCCGACCATAATCATGACGACGAGTGGAAGCACAGTTTAGATGAGGAGGACCACAGTCTGGATGATGGCAATTTTGAGGGCCACCCATTCAAGAGTGCGGATGGGACCAAACGAACCATCAGGTCAAAAGGCGTCAAACGAAAAGGACCTCGATCCTCAAGGCGGGAGCGAAGTGTTAAGCGGAAAGCCGCACTAGTTCCTCCCCCTACCGATACTGGCCCCGAAATTGATCATGCGGCCATTATCAACCTTTTGCAAAGTCAAGGGCAGGGGATTTTGCCCGTGAACGTGACGTCTTCACCGGTGACCTCGTTCAAGGGTGCCCGTTATGATAAAAGCGTGTGCACCGAGGGATGTCTCTTCTTAGCTCTGATTGGCGTTCGAGTCCAGGAGGAAACGATTTATGGAAAATCTCTAGCTTGGACTACAGATGATCCGGAAGCCATTGGAAGATCGTTCTCACCCACTCTTTTAGCGTGCCACGAGATCTTTGGATTGCCCCGAGCTCAATTGCTGGGCTCGGGTTGCTTCCGGACCTTTGTGGAAACCGGGCAGCAAAGCAAAAACCCGAATTATGTCAACGATCTTCATCGTAAGTATATGTACCAATGTACCCGGGAAAACTTGGTTGAAGAGCAAAATCATCCGGAGGTGGTAAACGCCAATGCGGCTACTAAACCAACCAGGATAGCAATCGATCCCCCACCCACTGACTACAGTATTCAAATGACAAGTGATCTGAGACACTTTGAGGACATTGTTCTCGTTGGCGTTTACTAACGGCAAGTTGAGGTCCGTCAAATCAGTTTTAACAATAATCGGCACGAATTTCAAGCTAGCACGTGTTCCCGACTGTTGACGTTAGTTTGGGTGGGTGGGAACTTGAAGGCCAAATTTCCTCGGAGCAAATTAGTGACCGAGGTCAATAAGGAGAACACTCGGTTGAGGTACACCAAGACATTTACCGACAAACTTTTGGCCTCGGACGAAGTGCTCCCCAAACCCTTGCCTTTACTCACTTGCGAGTTTTGTGGCAAGCAAATCCAAGAGAACATATTTATGAACAACATGATTCAGCACATGCAGATCCACAAATTGCAGAAGTTTCAGTGCAAATGCAATCTTAAGTTCGAGTCCCTAGAGGAGAAGCAGAAACATTACGAAGAGACTCATAGCGAATTGTTTCGGAAACAAAAGAAACCCAGGCGACAAACCCAACCCAAGCACATTTGTGAGATTTGCGGGAAGGTCATATGTTCCAAGCAATATCTGAAGCTCCACGTTCTCCGATCGCATCAAAAGTACTTTTGCCAACATTGCGAGAAGTACTTTGATTCCGCATTAGTTTTCGAAACCCATTGGGCGCAAGTTCATCCGGGGATGAAGATGGAAATGGCCCAAGGTGAGTTCTCATGCGACCAATGCCCCAAGCGATTCCGCCACAAATTGTATCTTCAAAGGCATTGGACCCTCAATCATGGCACCGAGGAAGACAAGCCTCACAAATGCGGACTTTGCACCAAGACATTCAGCGAGAAACTCAAATTGAGTCAACACGTGCTGTGCATTCACATCAACAACCGACCTTATGTGTGTCGGAGCTTGAATTGTACGTCCAGTTTTAACTCCCAAGGTAATCTCTACGTTCATGAGAAGAAGCATCATGGCAGAGTTATGGGCAAAGCCACCACCATCACCACTTTGGTTCCGGATAGTTTGTTACTGGAGATGGGCTGTGAGTTGGGCAAGAATCCTCCGGGCAGGCCGAAACGGCGTGTTCAATGGTAGCTTGTTTGAAATACTATAAACATCATATGCAATATCAATTATATAGATGGTTAATGAGGAGATGAGGCAAATGAACTTCTATATCTTTTGATCTCACTAATACGCTGTTGCATTTGATAACAAAGGTATTTGTATGGTTCCACTCCAACACCAGCGAGGGCGATAGAGGAGTATTGGAAATTAGAAAAATATTTAATGCAGTAATGCAACATAGACTGAAATACGTTGAGGAATGAAGACGAGGATTATTCAGTCAAGGCGCCCTTGGATGTTTCTGGCAACCATTTAAATTAAATATATTTTGGAACTTTACGCGAATTCCTCTCACTTGTAATTTTTATTTCCGCAATTCAAATTTCTTTTGTCCATGTTATCACCCGTTTAGCTTAACCTTAACTTGGACAAGTGAGAATTTGAACCATAGAAAAACCAGGTTAACGAGAATTTTTCTGTATACAACATCCTTGAGCTGCAGGACAAAACTGAAAACTCACTAATAATTTGATAAAGTTATTCTCCACCGATTAGTTGGCGGTGCTCAATTCTAAATTCGTGACAAACAGTTAGAAAGGTTGAGAGAGAGACCTTAAAGGCTATTAATATCGTGTAAGGTTAGGTTGGGTTAGGTTAGGTTAGGTTCGATAAGGTTAGGTTAAGTTTAAAAAAGTAGCACCGCCAACTAATCGGTGGAGAATAACGTTTACTCTATAATTTTGAATCTAAGTTGTTTGGTCAGGGTGACTTAGCATTAATGAGATCCAAAATCAGCTTTTATCGGATTGCATACATGTTGGGCACAAGCATTCACACAAACATTTTCTTATTGAGTGCATGTTCGTTTATAGCTGAAAATCGGCCCCCGTTTTTCGAGCCCAGGGTGTCATGATTTTGCTCATTTCCTGGCACTGTTGTTTAGGAAAAGAAATGGGTACAATGTTCTTGATTAGTACAAATTTTGGTCATTCCAATATTTGGAGAAGAAGCATGAAATAATGCTGAAAGGGAGCCTGAACTATGCAACCTTAAAATTATCAGAAAATCTCTAGGCAGTGGGACTTTTCAACATTAAAAAAAATAAAATGAGCTCTTTGAACTTTTTTTGAAAATAATATGACATTGAAGGGGATGGTTGAAATCCAATAGAGGGTTTTTCTTAAACATGGCATGGAAAGGCTTGCAAATATTGGAACCTTGAAGAGAACCAATGAAATGCGAGGCACCGAGAAAACGATCTTATCACAGACAAGTACTGATGACACGATGCGAACCTTTTCTGATACAAGGCTTGGTTCAAGCCTCCTTGAGGTCGTCCATGACGTACTGATGGGAATTCCCAAACTATCAAGCAGTGCAAATTACCAATCTAAGCTGTTCGCAATTTCAGCTCTACCAATTTCAAACCAAACACCAATCTATTCAAAGACAAGGGTTGCAGAGGACCTACAACTGGTGACGTACTTAAGCGCCTTTACTTACTTCATGATATTTCATGAGTGGCTCTTGGTAAAGGGGAAATGATGTAAGTTGAAATTGATTCTCTTTGATACCTAAAAAGGTACTCTGTTGAGCTGGATTCATGTTTATTGTGAAGAATTTGGGGTCATACTGTTGACAATTATCGGTTTAATTTCGGGTTCAACTTTTGTGGACCAGAAGGTCATGATTATCAGGGTTTCTATCTTTGCACAAGCTGTGACTAGTTAGTAGTGTTGTAACAAAACATATCAATTATGGAATCTGTCGTTTACAGCGCCTTTTTGTCGATTATTTGTTATGATAGCCCAGGTCATGAGAATTAAAAAAAACTGAAATCATTGTACCAATGGTTTCAAGAAGAAAAAGACACATATTTTGGCCACCAACAGTTGAGGTCATATAAAGCTTAACCAATACACTGCCATTTCTTCCTGAAGATGGCTGTATAAAATGCATGTCTTTTATGGCTGACTTGATTCATATGAGCATCATAGCCGTCTCATTTAATAAGATTAACAAAAAACTTTGGTTTCCAAAACAACATAGGAACACTTTGATTGGCTATTCATACAGTTCCTTTTCAATCAGCCCAATACGAAAAAGACTACATTTACACCAAACAATCTATAGAACTTATGCTTTAAGAAGAAGAAAAATATGTCCCAATTTGGCTTACCTGAAATCAGCTAAATCTGCTCCAAACAGTTTGCAAACTGATCAAGCGGAGCTGAAATTGCTGTTTGCAGCAATCTGTCATTCAAACTGCAGATTGGTCCCATCAGTAGTCTTTAGTTGCAAGGGCCTGCTGGGGACATTTCCGCTGCAACGCAAGACCCAAGGGCCGGCGCATAGGCCGCAGCGCAAGCCCCTTCACTCGCAACACTAATGAATTGAGAGTTCTGAAATCAACAATCATAAACACGGCTATCCAGGACTTACCCACTCCAAATCACACTTTTAAAATCGACGAAATTCGCATTTTGCGTGTGTTCTCTTGTAGTGGCTCTCTAGGGGCTGGCACGGGGTGGAGTCACTTCTACTAATTGGGGTTGTAATGTTTCAGGAAGCTCATTATGTTAATAGTTGTAATTTTAACAACCTGCAGACACTTCTCCTTTTTCTCTTGCACTTTGCAATTCCCCATTGTTTGTTGATTAAACTAAAACTCGTTGCAAAAAGCTCACAGAAATGACAGAATTGCCAGACCTGAAAAAGTCTTTTTGGGGAAATCAAATTTTGAGTCATTTTTGGGTAACGCCTGATGTTTTAGCGCTGCCAAGGGGAAATTACTGTCATAATTGGCCTCAACAATTACAAACTGCCAAGCCTGATACCATGCAACATTAAATCATCCATCGTGTCATATCCCGCCTGTTTACACATTTTTGCGCTTTTTGTCCTTCAAGTTGATACATTGATCTCAATATATTATTGTTTTCTTTTCCAACAATTCTTGCGTTGTTAACAACCAAATTAAAAAAGCAGGTCTTAACATATTCAGAAAGGTGCAAAAATGTGCAAAGAATGAGCAATTGGTACGGTTGAAATGTCAAAAAAGGTGATCAAGAACTTGTAACTTCCTCTTGTTTTATGAGCTGGAAGCAAGTTTTTGACCAAAATTCTTGATCAATCCTATACTCAAGGGCCAGCCCAACCTGCTAACTCCAATTTGTTGATGGATCAGATATTATATGAAAGTAAACTTCAGTGAAGTGAATTGGCTCTTTGTCTTGAAGTGCTGGGAATTCCGTCAAAAAAAAAATCATTGATTATCTAAATATTTATGTGAAATTGCGAGTGTTATGAAACTTTCAAAAACCCTACGCTCATTGGGTTGAATTACCATCTTGCCTTTAAGTGACCAAAACATCAAAGTTCAAAGTGAACCACTTCTAATTTCAGGCTCATATTTTGAAGTGCCCTGAAGTGAGAATAGAGAACATGTGACTGGGAATGAATGGTCTGTATGTACTCCTTAGTTTGTAGAATCAACATCATCATTGTATGATAATATAAGAACCTCCTGTATAAACAACTTTGCTTTGAATCAGGTAAAAAAATTTGATTGACGAGCTGTAAGTAATGAAGCAAATGCAATCGTGTACGTCATTGCGAGGGTTGAAATAAGAACTTGAAAATTATGTCCAATCTCTGCCACTTTGAGTTTGAACACATCGTCATTGGAAGGTGTTCTTTTCATCTTCCATATCCCTTCAATTACTGACACTCTTTTAAGCTTAACAAAAAAGTGCTTGGCAACTTAGAAAATAAATCAAATGTAAATAAAACAAGATTTGAAACCGCAAACACCTTCAATCTTGTTAAGGGTAAGTTCATTTTTCATCACTGACCTTCCCTATCCAGAATACATTATATGAAAAAAGCAAAAATGGTTGTTTGTGTTCAGATTGCCTAAAAGGTTAAAGTTTCCAAAGTCGTCAAAAGAGAAACGTAGGATCGAGGGTGAAAAAGGGATGATAATGAATTAGGTTTTGGATTTTCAGGTCGTTACAATCACACCATTTTAAAATCTCATTCGAAAAAAAGGAACGTATTGCTGTTATTTCGTTCCTTGTAATTTCGTTTTTAAGTTTTGTAATGGATGGACTTGGCTTAGAAGCAAAGTTGTCCCTGTGGTCGAGTGGTCCTGAAACTTTATCATTGACAACTGATCTATTTTGCGAAGGAGTCCTGGATTTCATAAATTGGTCACACTATAATTTGAACAGCTGACAAGAGATTTATTTCTATTTCTGATATCGTCAACAAAAACATGGAATAGCCAACCTTAGACCACATAATCCATTGATTCATCAACTTGTATTTTTCATGGAGATGTGCTAAGTCTTAAAACATGACGGTTTACAATTTCTTCCCAGATATCAACCAGGATTATCAAAACCATCGATTTTGCGATCTAGCCCTACGTGGGGCCTCTCCGCAGCCAGGCAAAGTAAGAATACTTCATTGGTAGTTTTCGTTGACAGTCTTGTCACCCACCCCACCCTCTCTCCAATCCCTAACGCCCAGTTAGACATTGATGAACACCCCTTTGTTTTGGTTCGTTTTTCAGGTGGTCCCCATCCTCTGCCACAAATTAGTGCTTTGCGCTTTCATCCATCCCTGGCGAGTGCTCATCACCAACGATACCGAGGAGGTCCTCTTGCCGGATTTCGAGCACGCCCGTCTGAAGAAATTTGTTGATACTCTGTACGCTTCCCTCGCACTCACAGTTCATTCCATTGAAGACTTAGATGAGGAGATCTGCACCTTCTTGGGCATCCATCCATGGATAGCGGTAAAAAACATCAAGACCGTGAACACGAGCCCATCATTATGGCCTTTATCCACCGAAGTCAGCGATCCATTATCCATGAAAGTGGACCCTGATTTCGACATCGATGAATTCCAGGATGCCATGGACATCTTCAACCACGACCCAGTGCCAGACGAGGAGGAGTCATACCCATCGGAAGATGACCTTGGTGATGATTCAAGTGCCGAGGGCTCACTGTCATCCCACGATCAGGACTACCGTCCTCAAAAGACATCCCAGACCAACGGCAGAAAGCGAAAATTGCCCGTGAAGCTCGAGAAAAAGGCTCGGGCCAAGAAGCGACTTCGCTTTCGATCCCTACCCACCCAATCTGATCTCATTCGAGCGGCCAATCACACTCTGATCCAAGAGCCCAAAGATCCCCCATCCCTGTTGGACTACCCCGGTACCTTGGACCTTCTGAAACACCACCAGACCTCGGGTTCGTTGCATATTGATTTCACGACCTCACATGTGAATTTGCACTCGAGGGTGGGACGGGTGCGATCCTTGACAGAGCGGAAGGATGCCTTCTTTGCTCTCGTGGGCGTGAAACGGGAGCATGGGAAAATTTTGGGACGGTCCCTCACGTGGACCTCGGAGGATCCCAAAGTGATAGAGGCGTGTTTCCTGCCCACTCTGGATGCTTTTCAGTCGGTGTTCGGCTTTCCCCGAGGAGAGCTCTTGCGTGCCAAATGCTTCGTCACGTTTGCCCAGATGAAGAACAAGAAACCCGTCAAAGATGTGTTTTCCGATTTGCATAGTAAGTTCGTCCATGAATACACCCGAGAAGATCTCCAGAAGGAATTGACACGTGTGATCAATCTCAGCGCCTTTTCCGAATCTACGCCCCAAAGAAAGAGACTGTATTTCCCGATGAGTGACTACGCCATTCACATGACGACGAACCTGACCGAATTCGACGATCTCGTTCTGGTGGGTGTGTACAAGCATGGCGTGGAATTGCGTAGCTTGAACGTCTTGGATGATTATCTGGACTCCATTGGACCCACCTGTTCTCGTCTTATGACTCTGATTTGGGTGGGCGGGAGCGATCAACTCAATTTCCCGGATACGCCCCTTATTCGTGAGATGGCCATTGAGAATATTCGTTTAAACTATTCACGACAAAAGATCCAAAGACTTCTAGCCACCAACGAGATATTTCCACGTTATCTGCCCACCACCACTTGTCAAATCTGTGGTAAGATTTTCAACGAAAGCAAGGCCCTCACCAAGTTCAATGAGCATATGATGGTCCATACGGTTGAAGACTTTCGTTGTGATTGCATCGGTCATTTTATCACCTACGCTCAAAAGAAGAAGCACTATCTAACTGAACACTGTGATCCAATAACGAAGAAAGAAAAGCCCCTGAAAAAACATAAACCCGTCAAAAGTCGAGTCCGGGCTAAGGAAAAAAGCGAGCCCAAAGATCACATCTGCGAACTTTGTGGGGATATCCTGGGTTCGGTGTCGGCTTTGGAGAACCATCATAACCAGAAACACTTGAATATCAAGCACATTTGCGAGCTCTGCGGCAAAGACGTGTCCTCACAAGGATCACTGCACCGACATATCATGCGGAAACATATCCATTGTCCACACTGTTCAGTGGATTTCGCCTCGGCAACGGATTTCATTGCCCACTGGAAAAAGCTGCATCCGAATCTGGAAATGAACCTGCCCAAGTCTTGGGGCTTTTGTCGTCATTGCGATGCCGTGTTCAAGACCAAGTACCAACTTGATCGGCATCTCAACGCTGTCCATGGGACGGATGATGACCGACCGTTCAAGTGCGGCCCTTGCGGCAAAGCCTTCGTGAGTAAACCGATATTGAAGCAACATGTACTTAATTTGCACCTCAAGACGCGACCGTTTCTGTGCCGCAGTCCGGGATGTGTCGCGAATTTCAACCATTTAGCCAATTTGTACGCTCATGAAAGGAAACTCCATGGGCAGAATTTTGGCCCTTCCATGCCTTTGGATGTGGCCATCACGGATGAGCACTTGTTGGAATTAGCTTGTCGCTGGGAAACGGTCCCATCCAAAAAGGCCAAGGCCCGCTCCTAGTGGGTGTGATTGGGTGCATAGTTGTCAAATAGACCAAAATGTTTGGGCATTCCTACAAGAGTAAACTTTTTCAAAAGTTAAGCCATGTGGATGTTTATGGCTTGGTTTTTTTTTCTTTTACATTATGATTTATTAAACTTTCATCTTGATGTGAAATAAAAGAATCACTCCCGGAATAAAATTTGGCCCTGTTTGAACAGTTCATTAAGTCTTTCTGCGTGCTGATTTCATATGGTTCTAATTTTAGGCCCTTCAATAAGAGGTATATTATTCAGTTTAAGAAAATAGCATGTTTCCCTTAGGGAGCATTAAGGGTTCCCTTAGTGACATACATAATGTCAAATCGGGTGTTCCCCAAGGCTCCATCTTAGGGCCCCTCCTTTTTACAACATTCGTTGCCCCGCTTCAAATGCTTAGTATTACTGCCGGTCTCTCTTCTTATGCTGACGATACAAAGTTAGTTTCTGGTAGGAATGACCAAGATTCCACTAGCCTTGCAAAGAATCTAGAAAGAATCTACTCTTAAGTTATGCCCTTCTTATTCTTGTCGTCGAGGCTATTTATAAACTTGTGATAAAAATAGAAAAAAATGATTTCTAGATAGGCTTGGTTGGCATGCGATTAGTTATGGATGAAACCTATGAAATTTTTGGTAATCATATCCTAAAAATTAAGTGGCATTGGTGTGTTGAAATTTTCAAAAAATGTAAAGAAACTAGGGCTGGAGCAAGCCAGGACTCGAGACTTTTTACTCGATGTTGGAGAAATTGGCCGGATTCGATTATTTTAGCGTGGACTTCGTCAGAAAATTGGCTTTTTTCGTCATGAATCGACCATGTAAGAAAGCAGCCCTTGAATGATGATTTAAGTAGTCTTTATTGGTTGGTAGAAACAAGATGAGTCTTTTTGTTCGACTCCAGTCCAGTAAAACGTGAGTCCGACAAAAAGTCAGAAAATCAAAGGACTTGCACTAACTCGAAAACTTGCTCAAAATCAATGGATTATTGAAAATTCAATGGGCGAATGGTGCAAGTTTATTGTGATATTTGTCTTGGTTCTCCCTCACCAAAATTTCCAAGAGTGCCAGACCACATTTTCCTTGAATTTTCTTCACTTGACGTGCCCTATAGAAACTGCAACCCAAAGAAAATCTATCCAAAAACTACGATGGAATTGGTAGAAAAATCTTCCTAGCTAATAAATGGAAAAAGAGACTGCAAAATATCGAAGTAAATTATTGAATGTGCTTACTGAGAGCAATTTTACGTATGTGGTGATCGCCTCTGCCATCCATGGTCATTAGGCTCCGACAAAATATGTTGGAATTTTGGCCCAAATAGGTCATTTTTGTGTTGCTTAAAACAACCGAAATATTTTGGTTTTATGTTAAGCAAAAACGTTTTGGCTTGTTGTTTCTGACCCGTTTATTTTCCCTGGCATAAAAAATAAGGCTTATTATTGACAGCAAATTTACATTAACAATAAAACAAATTCACTGAAAAAATTGTGAATAAATTTTCCAAAACATTCCACACAACACGTTCGGGGGGGGGGGGCTATTTTTGCATTCCATGTCAAGCAACAAAGGAAGATTACATGATACTATCTTCAAGCACTGGTAATTGAACCTGCTGTCCCTAAAAAGCAGATGCTTGCCATGTCCATGCTGGCTTCTGATTAGTAGACCTTGAAAAAAACCAGTTGCCATATTGGCCTAACTTTTTTGTTAGTTAGGAAAAAAATGATAAAAAGTTGAAAAAATACAAAATGTAGCAAATGTGAAAAAGTCGAGAAAAAAATGAAAATAAAAATGTTCAGAATGAATAAAAAAAGGCAATGAATTGCAAAAACGTTGCTGCCATGGCCAAAAGGTCATTGTTAGTCCTGTTTATTGCCTTTTTCTGTTGCCAAATTCTAGGGAAACAATTGCATATACTGGATGATCCATTGAGCTTCTTTATTTTATTGACATGAAATTAAATCCTCTATTTTTCAATGCTTGACATTAGGACACTTCTTAAGCGGTTCTGAAGTTATGGTACAATAAAAAATTGATTGTTTTCAAGTGTCTAGTGCTATTGCTTAGGGCACTTTGGCTCACTTAATGATTATATTTGAGTTCTATTTGATCCACAATTGAATAAAGTCCTTGTTCTCAGAAGTCATCTTTCTCTTTGTTACGCATCATCACAGGAAGAAAAAAGAAAATTTCAAAAAAATGAAAACGGACAAGAAGATTTTTTTTGGCCTCAAAATCCCCAACTATTTGAAAAATGTAAAAACATTTTTGGTCTGACTCTATTCATCAATCAATCTTCTATCTTTATCAACACAAACTCTCCCAACCTCTCAAGACCCAAAGACCAGGACTAAGCCAATCAAACCTGAAAAGTGGGAGTCACAATGACCCCCCAAACGGATTTCGTGACCCTCACCCAAGTGCCCAAGGCCGATGCCAATCATCCCACGTCCATCTTCACCGCCTTCCACGACTTCTATGTAGCTCAGCGGTTCTGCGATCTCGCTTTGAGTGGCAACAATCGGGGCCAAAAATCGCCCATTCACTGTCACAAATTGGTCTTGGCTTCGGCCAGTGGCCTTTTCCGACGCCTCTTAACCGATGATACAGATTGGGTTCATCTGGCCGATCTACCACATGAACAACTGGCCTCGACCATTGATCGCTTGTACCAGATTTGCGGCCAATCGGACGAATTGGACCCGAAAAATTGGCCGGCTGGATTCAATCCGGTTATATTTGACTTTCTAGCCATGGGATTGGAGTCGCGAAAAGGTGATAAGTTAGAGGATATGCCAAGAAATGGCAAGATGTCGGATGAGGTGAGTCTTGCCGAGGATTTTGAGGTGGAAGAGGAAGTTCCGCGGAAAAAGAGGGCGTGCTCCAGTCGGAAATCGGTGGCTCCAAGCCTGGAATTAGAGGACGATCATAATGCCAATATGATTGACCATTGGATTGACGAGATCGATCAGAACGAACAACACCAAACAAGCAGGAAGAGGAAGAGGAAAAAGAAGACATTCAAAGACGAATCGGAAGATGAAAAGAAGAAGACTGTCATCAAAGAAGCCGATCCGGAATTGCTTCCGGAACCGGATCCGGTCTTGATTACTCATCAAAATTGGATCTCTGAGGCCAACACCCAAGTTCAGGTGGACTTGTCTGTCATCCGTCAGGCAATCACCCAGGTCACCGGATCCATTCATGTGGATGTGAGTACGGTGGGTTTGCGCATGCATTACTCCAAAAGCAAGAAGATCAAGGAGCTCACCACCGACCCCCATTCCTACCACGCCCTTTGTGGGATAGCCAAGGCCAATGACGGGTCTCTCCAATGTCGGCCATTGGCTTGGACCCAGCCGGAGTCCACCCAGGCCCTGGAATCCCAATTCGACGTCTGTGTCGAGGCTTTCAAGGCCGTGTACGGGATTAGCACGGCCAATTTGATTAATTCCAGATGCATTTTGCTCCATCAAGATTGGCAAGGTCGGAAACAACGGATCAGTAATGTGGGTGACATCTACAAGCGCTTGTGGAACAAATGTACTCGAGAGGATTTGAAGAAAGAGCTCGAGGATCCCGAACTCGTGACTGCCTTCACCTTGCCCCAACGGAGCTCTCATCAGTCTGTGATATTACCCTACCAGAACTACACGTTCAACTTGTCTCCACACCTGGATGAATTCCATGATATTGTGGTGATTAGTGCCTATAATCACGGGATTGAATGCCGGAAAGTGGAGGTCCTGCCTACTGACGTGAATGGGTCGTCATTTTTGTGCATGAAAGTGTTGCTACTTGTTTGGGGCGGGGGTCTGTCTCATTCCAAGATCCTTCAAAACGACAAGATCACCGAGGCCTACATGAAATATGCCCGTTTGGTCTACCGGAAAAAGACCTCGGAGAAGCTTTTAGCCACAGAGGGCGAGTTACCCCGACCTTTGCCCACATTCACGTGTCATATTTGTGGCAAAACCATGACCGAGAACGCCAATATCTCGGAATGGAGCATGCACAAACGGCAGCACTTGTACGAGTTCTACCGATGTGATTGCCAGATCAAGTTCAAATCGTTTCGCGAACGCAAGTGTCACTACGATCAGGTCCACTCCTTGGGCAAGGATGATATCGGAGAGTGCCTCAAAACCAGGAATTCCGTACCCAGTGCCATGGACGAGGCTCGATTCCGGTTCATGTGTCATTCGTGTGGCCAGGAGTTGCCGGATGAACCCAATCATGCGGCTCACGCCTCCGTGTGTAACGGGTATGTGCGATGTGAGGAGTGCAAGTATGAGTTTGTGGGGTTGGCCAAATACTTTACCCATATGAAACACATGCACCCACGGACGTTTGATCGAGCCAAGTGTGCGTATTACTTGTCTCAACATCCCGAAGCGAGCTTGGAGAACAGTAAGAAGTTCAGTTGTGATAAGTGTCCCAAGACATTCTTGACCTCGATGGAGTTCAAGATCCATTGGCGGCAAATGCATGGATCCGAAGAGGATCGGCCGTATAAGTGCGCTGAATGCGGCAAGTCGTTCGTGTGCAAGCCCAAATTGAAGTATCATCTGTTGAACATTCATATTCGGAGTCGGCCATTCGTGTGTCGCTATCAAGGCTGTAAATCGGATTTTAATTGCTCTGGCAATCTGTACGCTCATGAGAAAAAGGTCCACGGGCGACGCTTGGGAGCCACCATTTCCATAAATAAGGTGGTCACCGACGAAGAAATGCTTCAGTACAGTTATATCCAAGGGAACTCCATCTAACGATGCACATTTTTGTACACATATTTTCTTATCTATTAGTGTCTGGATTAAACAACTAATCAAGACATGTGTTTTAGACGAATCAACGAGATGAATGCTTTTTGCTTTGGATATTCCTTTCACCAAATATTCCCTATGTGTTGATCCAAGGATTACTTTATAACGCTTTTCAAAGTGGAAACGGTTCAGTACAGATTTACGGTGGGGTGATGCAGTCTCTTCGGGGCGATTTTCTCATGCTTTTTCAATCTATCACCCTATTGAATGATTCCTATTCTCTCCCCCCCACAATGAAACAGGGCTTTGATCTAGTTGCATCCGACGAATTCCATGAAATCATGGATTGTGATTGCATAGCGATCTGTACATCAAGAGAACTAACCATTTTTCTTTGATTGGTTGCAGCATTCTCTCTCTCATTTCAATCCGATAAAGCCAGCCAGCCAGCCAGCCAGCCATGCCTATTCCGCCCTGGCTTGGAGCCAGGACGAAAAACAACAAATAATAGCCAGGGTCCCCATGTCCTGCACTTTAGCGCTAACTTGGGGGTTTACAAATGAGGCGCTTTTCCTTATTACATCTAGAGATCTGGGAAACACGCCTGAGCTGGGGATTCTTAAAGATTCTTACTTCACTTTTGGCAAATCAACCCGGAGGCACGTAAGTCTGCTTTGTAAGCCAGCTCTTTCGTGAGATTCCCCCTGTCGGACCCCTCAGGGTAAACAAATCTGTACCCCCTCTTTACGTAGGGTGATTGTCCTTTGAATAGATAGGCCCTCTAGCGGCCCTAAGCCAAACCCAACAGCGACAGCTAGCTTTTACCACAGATCGCTTGATCGCTTGATCGCTTGATCGCTTCATCGCTTCATTGCTTCTCGTCTAAAGAGTTAGTTAGACCATCCTGGCCTGACCTGGTCTCCAACCTCGGCAGATTTCCCTCCGGGTTGCTTGTGCGTCTATTAAAGTGTTGTGCTGTTGTGCCAGTCAATCTATTGGACGGGCCCTGGGCATGGGCACCCCCCGCTAGCCGGACCGATCCCCCCCCCCATCGCCCATCATGGAGGATGTCAGTCCGGAAGCGGCCAGCCGCCGGTCGCATTTCGACGAAATCCGCGCCTTCTTCGCCCGACAAACCTTTTGCGACCTCCGGATCTGCGGGCGTGACCCCCGGGAAGCCGTGGACTGCCACCGGATCGTCCTGCTGTCCGTGTCCAAGACCTGTCGGCAATTGCTCACGCCTGAGGAGGACGCCCTCCAATTTGCCGAGATAGACTCGACGCGGATCCGGAGCTTTGTGCATGCACTCTACGCGGCGTTGGGCCAGGATCAACCTTTCGAAGACGATCCGGCCTTGACCACCTTGGACGGACAGGTCTTCGAGGCCTTCCAGATCCAAACCAAATTGGCCCCTCCATGCCCGGCTCTGCCCGAGCTACCCGAGAGCGTCCAGCAGGTCATGAAGCGCTTGGACACGCTCGATTCCGTGTTCAAGTCCCGGCGCTCTCCGGCTTTGAACATTGCCACCCATTTGAAGATCAAGTACGAGGACTCGCGACCCGTGTACGAGTTCCACGTCAAGGACGAGCCCATGGATTTCGGATTGGGCGTGGATGACGATCTGATTGCCGTGCACGACGCCGATCGGTACTCGTCGGATTTCAACGAACCCGATTATGGGTATCACGATGGTGAGGATTTCGTGGTGGAGGACGAGGATTTCGACCCGCCTGGTTCAGATGATGAGGGCGGTTTAGCCGACGACGGGTTCGAGCGGCGATTGTCAGTGCGAGCCCAACGCGGTCAAGCTGCTATTCGATACGTTCGATCCATGATCAAACCCCCGGCCCGAGAAAATCAACGGGAACGGAAACAACGGCTGGCCAAATTGCGGGTCTTCAAGCAACGCATGTCCGAGGATCAACCCATCACCAAGCGAACCAAGCACATCTTGAGTGGCGTGCACCTCAGCGACCTGGATAGCTCATCGGCGGAGCGCGTGCGCGAGCTCCTCTTTCAATCCGGCGGTGCCCAACTCAATGACTTGATCCACCCGCCCGCCAATGAAACGCCTCGAGAGCGACGATCCCGCATGGTGGCCTTGGCTCGGAAACGGAAACGCGCCGGGAAGCCCTTGGAAGAGCAGAAAACGCCCAAGAAGATCAAATACCTCGACGACGACGAGAGCGTGGAAAGTCAAAGTCAAGCCCCACCCGCCGAGACCAAAGATGACACGACCGAGTCCGAGGATTCCGACTCGGATGGGGAGAATTCCACCGATGGCGACAAGCGATCCAAGAAGAAGCCCATGGTTATTTTGGGCACCAAGGACTCGGCTCAAGTGTTGGAGGTGCTCAAGAAGAACTTGGCCTTCGTGTCTCGGGGTGCTGGGGATGAGACCGACACGGTGGACGTGAATGGTGCCTTGAGGATGATCAAACATGCTCATGGTGTGCTTCCCGTGTCCGTGACCACTTTGGCCTTACGACACGAAGGTCAGATCGGTCGGACTGTCCCGTTGCTGACCACGATGGAGCACGAGTCCTTGGCCATATTCGGAATCTCGGCCAGCGAGAGCGGGGAAATCCGCGGAAAACCCTTGGCGTGGAGCGACCCCGAGCAGGACTTCGAGGTCAAGGTCCAGTTCGATCAAACGGCTCAAGCCTTTTCCCAGGTCTACGGATTGCCCCAAGCCACGGTCTTGAATTCTCGTGCCATTCTCTCCCATCAGGAGTGGTCGGGTGAACCCCGGGGCAACTCCTACTCGGACCTGTACAAGCGTCTCTTCAATACGGCCACCCGCCCCGAACTTGAGCAAGACCTTCAAGATCCCGTGCTAATCGAAGCCACCACTCCACCTGAGGCTACCTATGCCAAAGTTCAATTGCCCCTGAAGAATTGGCCGCTCCAGATCGATCCAGCTTTGGAAGCGTTCCAAGAGATCGTGGTCATTGGCTTGTACCCGCATGCCATCGATTGCAAGCGCATCGCGCGAATTGAAGATCCCACTCAATTTGCGTTCCTATGCATGCGAATCCTCTTTCTAGTCTGGGGCCGTGGGAACGGCAAGTTCAAGATCCGCCTCCCCGATCCCATTATCGATCGTTATATGGACATGGGCCGGATTGTGTACCGAAAGCACACGTGTGAAAAACTACTGGCCCAAGAAGGAGAACTGCCACGGAATCTTCCCGTCCGGACGTGCGAGTTGTGCGGTATCACCATCACCGAGAACTCGAATCTTTCCAAATGGAGTCGGCATTTGCTTCAGCACAAGATCGAAACCTACCAATGCTCATGCGATGTCCTCATGAACTCGTTCATGGACCGCAAACGTCACTACAAGTCTCATCACCACGGCAAGCACGGGCTTCCACTGGAAGATCCCAATGCCAATTTGAAACCCGTCATTCTACGGCGACCCCATAGCAAGCGATTCGCTTACGTGTGCAATTCCTGTGGATTAGAATGTGCCGATGGCACGGATCTGGCCAAACATATTGGAGTGTGCGATGGTTTGGTCCAATGTCAGATATGTCTCGAGAAGCTCTTCGGACTCGAAAAGTATTATGATCACATGCGCAATAGTCACGACGGCAAGTTTGATCAGACCAAGTTCGCCTACTTCTTCTCAAATCATTCCAAATTCAAGCAGTGCAAGAAAAAGATCAGTTGCGATCAGTGTCCCAAAACGTTCGTGGATCCCGTGGTGTTCAAGAAGCATTGGGCGCAAATCCACGGCTCCGAATCGGACCGTCCGTACAAGTGTGCCGAGTGCGAAAAATCCTTCGTGAACAAGGCCAATTTAAAGGAGCATTTGTTGTCAGTTCACATCCGGACACGGCCTTACATTTGCCGTTATGAAGGCTGTAAATCGGATTTCAATTGCTCGGCCAATCTCTATGCACACGAGAAGAAAGTGCACGGAGAGAAACTCGGGTCCGCCCTTTCCATTCACAAAGTGGTCACGGATGAGCAAATGCTCCAGTATAGTTATATTTTGGGCAATGGGCCCTAAAATGGAGCACGGGTCATCGAAAATCAGAATTGAGATGAGTACCTGGTTGGCATGTGAAGCCAGGAGAATGTTTACTTTGTTGTGTAAATCTGAATTAAATCAGCTTGTAATCTCTTTTAACAATGACTCACACTCATTTATTATCGAATTGAATAACAATTGTCACATTGAATCATTAACAAATACAAAAGGAGGTGACTTCCTCACTGACATGAGTGCAAAAAATAAAACCCACTACAAATATAAGCCTTTTAAGGATCAGACCCGGACTTGGCGTCCCAATTGACATCCCAAATCCAGTAGTTGCTGATCAGACACAACGAGGTCGAGAGAAATGCTGGACCCGAAAGCCTCGCCATGGATCTTCTTCTCATGGGCGTAGAGATTGGCCACGGAATTGAAGGTCGACTCGCATCCATCGCTTCGACACTTGTAAGGTCGGCTCTTGATGTGCATATTCAGCACGTGGGCCTTCAGGTGAGGCCTCAGGTCAAAGGATTTGGTGCACACGCCGCATTTGAACTGCCGAACCTCGTCTGACCCATGAACCGTTCGCCAATGGATCAGGTACTTGGACTTGTAGTAGAAAATAGCATCACAATCGTCGCACGCCACCCAAGACTTGGGTATCTCTCTCACCAAGTCGGGATGGAGCTTCTTCCAATGAGCCACGTACGCAATCCCAGAGGCGTATTCCTTGTTGCAATGCCTGCAATGGATGTGATTCCGACGCACGTGTCGCTGCATGGCGCCTTTGGAACCCAGTATGGTACCGCAAATGTCACACACATGGGGCTTGGGAACGAACTTGTAGGTTGGAGCCTTTTTCTTGGGCTCGATGGGTCTCCTCAGTTGAGACATGCGACTATGATGACTTAGATAATGTTTCCGTTTCTCGACGTACGAGTCGAATTTGACGTCGCAGTTGCATTTGAACTGCTCGATCTTGTGCCGCGTCATGTGACTTTGAATGGTCGATCTGAAGGAGCCTTCCTTGAATAACTTGCCACACACGTCACAAGTGATGGCCGGTTTGGGTCGGGGGAACTCGTCGTTGGTGGCCAACAACTTCCGGATCTTGTTCCGGGCGTACAGAAACGCCTGGTTCTCTTCGTAAGCATTGCAGATCTCTTGACTCTCGGCGAATTTGGCTTTATCACTGCCTCCCACCCAGACCATGGTCAACAGACGAGCGCAAGACGTGCCCATGGAATCGATGCCTTCTCGTTGGATGAGTTTCCGGATTTCGATCCCGTGTTTGTAGACACCCACGAGAACGATGTCATCAAAATGGGTCAGCTCACTCTTCATGTGGATGGCATAGTTCTTGAGAGGCAAAGAGACCGCCTTCCAAGTGGGTGTGGGCGTTTCAAAAGCGGATATCAGGGCGGGTTGGTTCAACTCGTTCTCCAGCTCATCTCGCGTATATTGATGGACATATTTCTCGTACAAGAAGCGAAATTGGTGCTTCGTCTTGAGCCGGCCATTGTCTCGGAAACAAAACGCGCCCCGAAGAGACGCTCGGGTGAGTCCAAAAACAGCTTGAAAAGCACTCAACGTGTCCTCGAAGGTCTGCTCGACCTCCTCGGCTACATCCGTGGTCCAACCCAAAGATTGGCCCCAAATCTCACCCTCAGTCTGCTGCACGCCAATGAGGGCGAAAAACGCGTCCGAGTGCTTGGTCAAAGGCCGCTCGATCCTCTTCTTGGTAATCAGCTTGATCGATGACGTGGTCATGTCCACCCACAGATCGCCACTACTCTTGGTCTTGATCATGGTCCGAATGGCCTCATCATCGATGGAATTCTCCGACCTCTGCTCTTGAAACAGAATCGAATTCTTGGCCAATGCCCGACCCGGTCGGGATGAGGCTCTTCGTTTGATCTTCCGACTCGTCTCATTGGCGGGTTCCATGGAACAAGACCTCCGTTTGACCGCTTTTCGCCCGGGCAGTTCAAATTCAGAGTCGTCCGTGGCCTCTTCACTCGCGGAATCGGCCTCTAAGGAGACTTCATGGGCACTCCAAACCGGGATATCTCGCTCTTCCGCCTCGTTAAAGATGTTAATGGCCTCTTCACAGATGTCTTTGGTGTCCATCTCACCCTCACTGTCCCATTTTCCCATCAAATCCGTATCGTCATCCACTTTGAGATAGGGCAAATCCGCGGGGAAGGCGGGGGCTTCCAGTACGGATGGGTCAATGTGGAGAAAAGCAGCCATATCCGGATCCAAGTCCCGCCATGAAAGGTCGGTCGTACTGGCCAAAGCCCGGTATATACCATCCACAAACTGCTGGAGGCGATCATGGTCGAAATCCGGCAAGGTCACCCGATCCGTGTCCTCTTGGATGAAGGCCTGCCAGGTGTGGATGAGGGAGCACATGACCAATTTGTGACATTGAATGGGTTCAATCTGGAACAAGAGAGGATCATACTTCCATGGTGGTCAGTTATTCATACCTCCTCAGAATGGGTCGGACAGGCCAACAGAATACGTCCGACGGAAGACTGGGATCCTCACCCGAGAATGTGTAGCGGGTGATGATGATGATGATGATGAGCCCACCAAGGACAGATCACAGTAGCGGTTATGTCGGTAGTCCTCCAAGATGTCCTGGAAGAAGTTGTACGGAACCATGATTGGCAGTGACGTGACGTTTATGATGGCTTCATTGGCTTGTTACTTGACGGGAGATTGTGGGCCATTCATATTTGATGAATGATGAATGATGATCTCAGCCAGAACTGGTCTCAGCCGATCCGACTCTTGTTTACGTTGTGATGGATGGAGCAAATCACAGATTCGGCAGGGTGACGATTGAATGTGTGCCAGATTTCTGGCGACGTAGGAGGCCAATTTCGTCTAGAGTTGTTTTCTCGTACCAGATCTGTTTAAGAGCGCAAGATAACAATAAAACCACGCAACCTCAAGCTACCTGAATTTTATGCATCGAGAGCTAGAGCTAGAGGGTACTTGCTCACCGGATCCATTGGTAA